>NW_022995743.1:12416648-12862187 GCF_900245975.1 Drosophila guanche | reverse complement strand
TCTACTAGTGTGTAGCAACAACAAAGTCCACCTCCCTCCCCCCCCCCCCCCCCCCCCCCCACTGCCTTGTGGGTGTGCAGAAGCATTTTGCTTAATTAGTTACAAACAGTTGAAACTGAGAGAAACAAAAATACAAAGACCAGAGTAGCCGACCAGGAGCAGGGATGTATGGGGATCCATCTCTGGTCGGGTTAGCGCTGTCTTAAAGGTTTCGACAAATGTTTGCAAATGTCTCAGCGATGTCTCCGGGTAGTAGAGAGCTGACAAGTCAGTTCCGTGCGGGATAATCCCCATGAACTTTATATGCTTATGTGGGCGGACCCACATTCTTGCAGAAAGTTGGGTCGGGCATAGATTCTCTTGTCATGAAAGTTAATTGCGCTTCCTTCCATTGCACAGATAAACTCAAAATGCTGGACATTACGCGCGATAAGCCCGTGAAGGTGGCCGTCAAAGTGGCCGTGCCTGTGAGAGATCACCCCAAGGTGAGTCCATGTCCATGGCAATGGAGTGGGTGGAGCGCACTCTGATTGCTGATACCAGTGGCACATGCCGTTTATTTTGCAGTTCAATTTCGTGGGCAAGCTGCTGGGACCCAAGGGAAACTCGATGAAGCGCCTCCAGGAGGACACCATGTGCAAGATGGCCGTGCTGGGCCGCGGCTCGATGCGGGACCGGCGAAAGGAGGAGGAGCTGCGCGCCAGCGGCGACAATCGGTATGCCCACCTCTTCGAGGACCTGCACGTGGAAATATCTACGTTCGCCGCCCCGGCCGAGGCTCATGCCCGCATCGCCTATGCCCTGGCGGAAGTGCGTCGGTTTCTGGTTCCGGTAAGTACTTTCTCTGGCCTTTCTCCTGTGTTTGTCTGTAATGCCCCATTAATGATTTAAGTTTCCCCAGTCACCCCTGGGGAGGGAACATCTTAAAGTTTTGTCGAGCACGAGGACTTTATGTTATGGCAAAGATGCTTTGCCCAGAAAGCAGGATGCAGAATGCCGGAGGAGCAGCACTGCTCCAAGGTTGCTCTCGTTATCGACTACAGCTTCCGTGTTCTCGTGTTCTTTTCCTGCCATGCAGCGAGTTGCCGTCCCACTCTCACTTTGTCTCGCTGTCTCTGTGCTCTGCGCTCTCCTTCTCTTACTGACTAAATTGCATTGTGCTGTAATTACATTTGCCACCCCACCAGCCCACTTCCTGCCCCGCTTGGTGCCGGCTGCCTGGACCACTCCCCTGCCTAGTGGCACGCGTTGCACAAACTTGGCTGGCATCTTGCACCGTCCATTGTGTGGCTCTCGACACGCCATCGCCATCGCCCTCACCCTCCCCCCCTCGCCACCAGCTCCACTTGAGACACCAATGTTCACCGTTTACTATCTATATCCAGCAGGCCACGTTCAGGGCATCATCCTCACTTGCCTGCCGAGGGAGCGCATATTATATTTATATCTTCTTTAAGATGCACATCGGTAGGTGGACATGCTGCAATTTAAAATGGACCCACGGACATTTATCCAAGAAGTTTTGCAGTTGCACAGGCATTTGCCCAGATGCATCTATAGAACCTACAGCATAATTTATCAGAGAATTCCTAATGAGCAGTACACAAGTGGTTGTACGAGGCATCATTAATTTCTATTTCGTATCTTAACTGGGCCTGAGTAATAAAATTTAAAAGGGAATTTTAAATGTAAATATGTACATACAAGTGTCACCACGTTGGATCATCATTTTCAGCAATTCTCCACCCTCCTACTGCGAGGAGTACTCCATAATAATGCACATCCCAAGGATGTGCATATCCACTGAGATAGCAGAGATCTATGGGACACTTTGCCCTGAAAGTGTCCTGTCATTGTTTATAATTGTGTGTGTCTGTTCGCTAATCTCATGCTTTGATCTATGCACATATGCTTGCTCCCTCAAAATTCAATTCTCACCTCGCACATGACTAAGCTCTGACATTGCCTTGAGTCAAGGCTCAAGCATCGTGCCAGCATCTGCATGGGAATGTGAATCTGAGTGTGGAGTGTCTTGTGGTTGAGGGTAATCTAATATATTGACATCCTGGGCAACCTTTGACTGGCAGCTGTCGGCACCATAAAAAACACTCTCCTGCCGTCCCTTCCCCTGAGTTATTCCGATCTGATTACACACGATGAAAATTTGCATAGAAATTATTTCATATCTTCAAAAAGAGGGGCAAAAAGAGAAACAAAGCCAAAGAGAAACTGTTTCAATTTAGATAAATTGCTGGCATATCCTTCGAGGTGTGTGTGTGTGTGACAGAGGGGGGACAGGACTGTGGACTGTGGACTGTGGAGTGTCTAGAAAAATCTCATCTGCGACATATTTAAGCCTCAGTCACCTGGCTGGAAATTGTTTATGGCATCTGCAATCGCGATTTATGTGCGCCGAGAGTGGGGCATTTGGAGTCGGAGACCCATAAAATGTTGCCGTGTGTGACAGTTCTTTGGGGAGTGGCTTGGGGGAGTGTGATACAGTGTAGAGACTCGTTGCATGGTGCAACCGATTCGGTGCTAAATCTAGAGATACTCATAAGCAAGTGAACTGGTTAATGGAATGTGTAGCCATCCACCCGGCACGACTCCCACCTCTGGGTGTGTATCCCAAAGGTGGCCAGCACCAGCACCTGCAGCTGCAGCTGCCACCCATTTAATTGCGTTAAGCACTCCCAGATATGTGCGTCTGCCTCGACGCGCACGCATCCTGCGGGCAGGCCTGAAGGTGGGGCTGTGTCCGGGTGGCACTCGGAAAACTTTTAATTGACATCCAATAAAATTCGCATTTATTACGAGAGACAGTGCCAGACTACCAAAGAGATTGCCACAGAGAGAGAGAGAGAGAGAGAGAGAGAGAAAAGAGAGAATTAAATTTAATTGCTCGACTGAGGTGTGCTCCATGGCTAATCCCAGTGCCACTTTCATTTGGAAAAACTTCTTTGCCCCGCAGGACTACCACGATGACATTCGCCAGGAGCAGATGTGGGAGATGCAAGCGCTCACGTCCACGCCAGGACTGGCCACACAGCTGGACGACTCCCAGAGCCCCACCACCAGCAACAGTACGGGCACGGGCACGGGCACGGGCACGAATCCCAATCCGAGCGTCAGCACTTGCCGGGGGCTGGCCGGTGGCCTGGCGGACATGGACACATCGAACGATGACAAATCGGACAATGACATCAGTGGCATGGACTGCCTCTCGCCCGATAAGCTCGACTGCTCCCCGGCCTGCGGCAGCATCAGCATCACGACCACCACCGAGCATGCACACAGCCATGCCCACGCCCACGCCCATCCACAGCATCAGCAGCAGCAGCAGCAGCAGCAGCAGCAGCACCACCATCATCATCACCACCACGGCCATCCTCACAGCCACGCCCACGCCCACGCCCACACCCACGCCCATGCTCAACCGTCGCACTTCCACCAGCTCCTGCAGCAGGCCCACGGCGGAGCCAGTGCAGCGGCAGCGGCAGCCTGCGGGGAGCATCTGTCCGGGCAGGCCACCCCGGCAGCGGCAGCGGCACGTAAGTCCGGACTGCAGCAACAATTGCTCCTGGTATTGGGATGAATAATAGGAAATTATTGTTTCCGATTGGGGACCCAGCCTGGGTCCTCTGCTCCTCATCCCATGCCAATTGCTTCCTTTCAGTAATCTTCAAGCTGTCTGCCTGTCACTCACGCCACCCCACACCACACCCTCCCCCTATCTGCATTCATCCACAGTGCACACGACAGCCATGGCAGTGGCGCTGCAGCACCAGCTGACAGCCGCCGGAATCGGAGGACTCCTGAAGCCGGCGGCCGGGGTGGGGGCAACCATGGCCGGTCTGCCGACCACCCAGGCCAGCGCCGCGGCCCTCCAGCTGCCCAGCTGTGGCGACGGGGAGGCAGCCGCATCCACACTGACGCTGCTTGAGCCGCCCGGTTCCGCCCTGCTCCATCCCGCACTGCGCAACGTCAAGACCATCAACATAGGTGAGTGGCCAGCTCCAGCGTTCCGTTACCCGCAAGGCTAATCCCGAATCGGCTCTTGGCAGGTGGAGGCTTGGGACGTAAGCGCCCGTTGCTGGGCGTTCCCCGCACTGGCATGAATCCCACCAAGCGCACGGTGATGAGTCTGCTGGCCAGGGCCAAGAACTCGCAGGCATTGCACTCGGTGCGACAGCCGGTGGTGACAGCATCCAGCTATGCAGAGTGAGTGCACCATCCCCTCCTCCCTCCTCCCTCCTCCCGCCCCCCTGCCAGCCTTCCACGACCCTTTCCTGTGTGTTCCCCCTATCGAATGTAATCCCCCGCTTGCAGGCCCTTGCAGATGCTGGCATCGCCCTTCATCATTCCGCACCACCAGGCCGTGGACCAGCACCAGCCCCTCCTGGCGCTGTCCAAGGAGAGTCTCGCCCAAGGCGTCTAACCCATTGACCTCCTACAGCTGCGGCTGCCCACGGCTGACCACGGTACCAGTCCATCCCGACCGCCTTCGCTGTGCCCCGCCTCCTTCTTTTAAAGAGATCTTGAGGATGGATATGGATGCCCCCCTCCGCCAACCCTGCTAGCCATTAATGTACGTATACCCCCACGTACACGAATGACCCGCACCCGGGTCCGGGTTATGACCGATCTTTAGGGACTAACTGTGAACTTATACGAACGAGATGTGTCGCGTCTACAGTGGACACTCGTGCTCGTGCCACACGATTTTATTTTTTACTGATAATAAACGGAGCGAATATTTTCAATGCGATGTTTTATTTCCACAGAAGAAAACAAAAACCAAAAAACCAAAAAACCAAAAAACTAAAAAAACAAAATCCAAACAACAAAAATGTTAAATTTAATGGAATAAAGTTTAAAACAAATTGAAACCTAAAGTTAGTGTCAAATTAAAAAGAGAGCAACTTCAATAGAAATAAAATGTAAACGCAATTACTTTAAACAAATTACTTTAACTAAATATATACACACAAAAATACGAATGCGATTGCGAATTCGAGTACCGAACACACAAGTACCATACATAAATACTTATATACAATACAAGCAAACAAACACACACATGCATGCATGTACAAAAATATTTATATATATATATATATATGTGCAACTATATGTATGTGTGTATGTGCTTAAATATATACATAAACTAAGATTAAACCGAACAAAACTACTAAATTAATGAGATAATAATTTTAAAGAGTTTTAACAGCAAAACGAAAACGAAAACGAAAACGAAGACAAAGTCAAAGATAGAAAAGAAAAACCGTAAGCTTTCAGATGGAGTAGACAAACAGAGAGACAGAGCCCCGATCAGAGAGATCCCACCGCCTTCAGCTTACTTTGCCTGATTGATTGATGATTGATTGATTGAATAATGGTAGTGTAGACCCATTCAGCCCCAGAGCTTTTGTGCAGATTAAATCCAGATGCTAGATACAAATGATAGATAGTTCGGTTTCAGATCAAGAACGGAATGTTTCAGCACATCGAAAGCACATCACATACCTAGAGATTTATATTTTGTTCAGATAGTACATACATATATAGAACCAAATACATGAAGATGGTAAACAAAACGGTTAGATCTTTGGTCTGGATTCTCCCATTACCCGCACCTGGCTCCGATGCTCCGGAATAGAGTCTTTGATAATGAATTGATAGTCACACTCCATAAGGGAATTTGATCGGAATCGTTTCTATGTTGCACTTTAAGAGATATTACCCTGTTTCCCGGAACTCCACAGCTAGAGACTTACACTTGGACGAGAGCAAGGAGGGGCACAACACACAGTACATACATAGCGATAACCGATATACAATAATAGCAAACAAACAAGCATTAATCGATAAATGTTCACAAAAGTTTAATCAAAAGGAAGCGAAGCGAAGCGCAATGAAATGAATATTTACAAAGCGTAAAATAAACGTTAAACAACAAAATACAGTAAATTATTGATGTTGAATGAAAGAAAGTAAATCCGTGTAAGGTCCTCTACTCTCATATCCTATCCACATGCCATTACGTGTAGATGTCTATTATGCAACTTGAAATAATAATAAATAATTAAACAAAGTCTTAAACGGCACAGGCAAACCACTCAATGTGAGTGGAGTTGCAGCCAATTCCAACAACACCAACAACCAACCACCACACAGCTTCGAGCTATTCACAAATAAATTGCAATATTTTAAAAATAAAAACCCAAAAGAGTTTTAATTGAAGAACCAGTACGTTCATTCTGTTGAAGAATATTTAATTATCATTTAACGAAACATTCAAAGTGCCAACACACATTCTAGTTGCTTGTTTTTTTGCTCCTAAATAAAGTCATCCTAGACGCTGCTCCATTTAGTAAAAAGTTTCGAGTTCCAGCCAGCTGCCAGGGAACCGCCTGAGCAGGTATCGCCGGGCAGTTTCGAGGAATGCCAGCAACGTAGCCAAAGGCCAGATGTAACACCAGAAGAAAACCAATCTGAAGAAAAGAGAGAGAGAGAGAGAGAGAGAGACAATGAGGCAGCTGGAGGCTGGAGGAGGGAAGACAAACGCACTCTACGCCCCCCATGAGGCGCAGGCAGCGGGGAAAATCCACGTGGGGCAGCAGCACGCAAAGGAAAATCAAATAGACAATGGACAGATTCGCGTAAACGTTGGAAAATCCGTGGCTTAGCAGGTTGGCACGTCCGGTCCGGGTCAACATTAAATTGGTGCACTGCATCGCAGCGAGGGTCATCAGGCAAAGTGTAGACACTTGACAGTCCAGCCGCTGTCGCAACTCTGGACTCTGCGGGAAATATCGTGAATGATGGAAGCCTGCAGGGGAACTGCATTCCTACCCATTCCTGGCCATACGAATCAGTTATGACTGCGACGCTTTCATCATACCACTTGAAGTTGAGGCCCACCAAAGTTCTGGGCTGGAAGCCGTTGCGGGCCATGAACACGAAGTACATGATAAAGACGGCCGCCGCCTCGATGACACCCACCAGGATGCAGGACACAAAGAGCAAGCTAAACGCGGGATATAAAAGGATACAATGAAACGCTAACAAGTAGCAATACTTGCCGACGATTCAGCAGGAAGTCATCGAAGATCTTCGGCTTCTGCTTCATCAGCTTCTCCTCGGCGCCCTCGTAGAGCAGGCTCAGACCAGGCAGCTGTGTAGGAGAGAGTCTGTTGAATCATAGGACTCGCATTCTCAGAGGATTCTGCTCACCAAGTTCACGAAGACCGCTAAGATAAACACTTGCAGGACGAAAATGCGGATGGGAATCTGGAGCAGAAAAAACGCCAAGTGCACAAGCAACAGAGCCGTGTTGGTGGCCAGGCAGTAGGCAATTGACTTCTTTGTGTTCTCGAACATCAGGCGGCTCACCGCGACGGCAGCCATCAGCTTAGAGAAGCTTCTCTCCTGCAGCTGAATGTCGGCGCTGGCCTCGCTCGTCAGCGTACAGGCATCCGGGGCCACAGCCACATGGGCGCGACGCAGGGCGGGTGTGTCGAGCACGGAGAATCCCATGACAGTGACGATGGCACCCAGCCGCTGGCAGGCCTCAACTATCATAATGTGCTGCTCCACGCTCACCCTCGCGAACACCAAGTCGGCGTGGGCGAGCAGCAGCTGCTCCACCTTCCACCGCTGGTGATGCATTTCCTGTTCCACGAACTCATCCATGCTGACGACAGCAGCACTGACCTGGTGGCGCTTCGTCGACGAGTCGTCGGTCTCCCTGGGCGGTGCAATGATGCCCACGCTCAAGGCCAGAGCACGGGCAAAGATGGCCTTGTGGTGGGTAACCAGCACCAGCTTAATGCCAGCGGAGCGGCACTTGGACACGGCATTGGCGGTGTTGGGCCGGGGCGGATCGTAAGCGGCAATCAGGCCAAGGAATCTCAGCGCAAAGGTATTCACGGCCAGGAAATCCCTGTACCTGCCTGGAGTCCTGTCCCGGCCAATGTTCACTTGGGAAAAGCGTCGCCGCTCCACCTCAGAGAGGATCTCCTTGTAGGCGAAGGCGCGAACATGCCGTCCCGCTTCCATCAGTCGGTTGGCCAGATCCCCAATGGTTTGCTTGAGCGGCTCGTCCAGCAGGAGCTCCTCGTCACCCACCGAGTAGGTTGTGCAGTGCCGGAGTACCACATCAGCGTAGCCCTTCATCAGAAGGATGTGGCGCGGGCGGTCGTTCTCGTTTAGAATCTTGTGCACCGTCACCTGTACGCGGTCGATGCTGCTGTAGCTCATGTTGGCCACCTTCTCATGGTCGCTCCGCAGCTCGTTGATGTTGGGAATGAAGGGGAGACTGAACTTGAGCAGCGCTCTGTCATAGTCGCTCCCATAAATGGTCTTCTTCTCTCTGGGCACGCGGATCGAGCCCGGACAGAATATTGCATCGTTGCACAGCACCGAGGATCGTATGAGCTCTATGAAGCGCGGCCCCAACTCGTCTTTGTTCAGGCTCTCCACGCGCAGCAGGTCCGCATCCACGAATATCTCCGACACCCGCATCTGCTGCATGGTCATTGTGCCGCTCATGTCCGTGCAGATCACTGTGGACAGCCCCAAAGTGCTGACAGCCTCCAGGTTCCGCACATGGCACTGCTTCTCCAGCAGAATCCTCTTCGTCCGCACCAATCCCAAGTAGAGGAGGCAGGGCAAGAAGATTGGGATCAGGGCAATCGCCAGGCTAGTGTTCACTTGGGATGTGATAACCATGGACTGCACCGATACGGTGCACAGCAACACGAAGAACAGATAAATCCCCACCAAGACAGCGTAGTAGGATACCTATTTGGTGAGAATGAGCAGAGAGACTTATCGAAAGGTTATGAACCTTCAACCAACCTGCTTAAGATGCTTTCCCACGCGGCTAGGCGGACGTGGTTCCATGCTGAGGCGGGCCAGGACCCCAACCTCTGAGGCATCACCACAGGCAATGGCCACGCCCAGACCGCAGCCCTGCGTAGCGTAACTGCAGCCGAAGCCGACATTTCCAGATTTCCACTTGGACACAGTTCGGTAGCTCATTTCTCACTTAATCTATTTTATACTATATTCACAATACAGTTGAAGGGGAGTCGCCTGTCAAGCTACTGAGACTACTGCTTCGGAGTGGCTTGGGCAGCCCTTCCCTCATTTGGTGATTGATATCCACAGGACGGGAGAGCCCTGTGAGCGCCACATTGTTCAGCTCCAGGCCGATGGAGCTGAAGAAGCGCAAATCGGCTGCCAGTCGCTGTCCGTACGAGATCACCAGAACATCCCCTTGAACCACGTTCTCGGAGAGGATGACTTGCTTCTCGCCGTCCCGTATTACCGTGCAGTACATCGGCATCAGCTCCTCGAATGCCCTGACCACCGAAGATTCGTCGTTCCGCTGCATAAGGATGAACACTGCCGAAATCAGCAAAATGAGAAGTAGAAAGACTCCCGCTAGTAGGTACTCTGGGTCGACGTTCGTATTCGGTTGCTGCTTGCACTCAACGTGGTGCAGGATGAAGCAGCTCGTCGCAACCAGCAGGATGATGATCGCCCAGCAGCAGAAACAGTTGTCAAGGAGTTTCCACAACGGCGACTTCTGCTGGGCAGTCAAAGAAAATTTGTTTTTTCCGTTTCGGGACAGACGCTGCTCCGCCACTTCTTCGCTTAGTCCCTGCAGGGGATGAGTACGGATGAGTTTTGGTTTATTCCACTCAGATGCTGTTGCCTCTCACCAGGTAGGGGTCCGTTTCCAGTTTGGAGCAGAGCTCCTCGAAGGGCCAGACATGCAGAAGCGCAGCAAAGTACTCCAGCCACCGTTCGTTATCGGTTTTCATTTCTTCGCTCTTGTGTGGCCCATTTCCGTTATCCTCTTCATTCCACTTCCATTTCCAGTTCATGTTTTTGAGGCGTTCCATATTTACGAGAAATGCTAGGCAATTCGATATCGATTGTGTTTCCAGCGTGTAGAACAGGAACGGCCGTAAAAGTCACATCAATGTTCGCACATAAACTGCCGCCACTGTCACCCGGACAGCCCCCGGACATTGTGCACATTAGGGGTCATAACGCGACGAAAAACAATCTGAAATGCACCTCTGGGAGCCCGCTATTGATATGGCCGACTTTGGCGAGCAATTGGGCCCACAGGCTCTGGTACCAATGAGTCGACAAAAGGCATGGGCATGGGCACTTTATGGCCTCGTTTAATAAGTCATCAAAATTCATTGCTGCGAAGTAAAGCAAAGATAAAACATGCATTTGCATACATGTACATACATATGTATGTACATATATGTATATTTATGTGTTGCGGAGTCGTCAAGAAAATGATTGGAGAGTCGGTCTGGTCTGTGCGTATCTTTACGGCAATTGCAAATTGGCATAGCTTCAGTCAAAGGGGAAGTTCAATCAAGCAGGAAAATCTCAAAACTTGATGTAATCCAATTTATCTGTGATATAAAATAGATGCAAAGCCCAGAGAGTCACCACAAGAGATGATTATTCTGCTGGAAAGTAGAATGAGATTAGATTTGTTGGTTTCGAGCAAGAGAGCTTTTTGTTAGGGAGCTTTTATTCGTGGCGTACGAGTATATGAATCGCACGATCTACCTGCTCGGCATACAGTGTTCTCCGCTCGCGCTTTTCGGAAAGTCTCTTCAACCAAGCACACGAGCGACGCATATTTTTTATCAGTGGAAATGGCTGATCCAACAAGTGGGAATAAGTATTGTTTCGCCATTGATCGCGGCGGCACCTTCACCGATGTGCTATGCATCTGTCCGGGCGGCAAGGTGCGCACCATGAAGCTGTTGTCGGAGGACCCAGAGCGGTACAGTGATGCTCCCAGGGAGGGGATTCGCCGCATACTGAAGGAGGAGACGGGGCAGGAGCTGGCTGCCTCTGGGCTGGTGGACACTTCCAAGATCGGGTGGGTGCGCATGGGCACCACGGTGGCCACGAATGCCCTTCTGGAGCGCAAGGGAGATCCCGTGGTGCTGGTTGTCAACAGCGGCTTCAGGGATCTGCTCTACATCGGCAACCAGGCGAGACCAAAAATCTTCGACCTGAACATCCGCAAGCCGGCGAATCTCTACCATTCCGTGGTCGAAGTCGATTGCCGTATTGTTCCCGAACAGGCGGATCGCTGTGAGCTGAGTAAGTGTCTACAGTCGGATTTAGGTCGCACTCTCTATAACGAAACCTCCACCAGATCACAGCTGGAAGGTGCTCGAGGGTGTGGCCAGCACTAGGTACTTGGAGGTGCAACCCGTGGATGTGGAGGCGGTGCGTGCCTCCCTGACAGCTGCCCGCGAACAGGGCGTGTCCTCTGTGGCCGTTGTGCTGGCCCACAGCTACGCTTGTCCGGAGCACGAGCTCGAGATCGGAGCCATCGCCCGCCAGCTGGGCTTCAGTCATGTGACGCTCTCCCACCAGGCCATGCCCATGTGTCGGGTGGTGGCCCGAGGCTACACGGCCTGTGCGGAGGCCTATTTGACGCCCCATGTGGACCGCTACCTGGCGAGGTGAGTGCACCTAATCTCGGTTTGTAAATTATGTCGATGAGACGGCTCTTTTTCGGACTCAAACAAACCAGCTAAGACTCCATAAAGATAACAAAGCCACAACACCCAGTCCAAAAACCAAACAATCAACAGTTGTTTTCAGAATATAAACACAACACTTGGGTGAGCAGGAGTTAAAGGTACGACTAGAAGTTACCCATTACTGGGAAACCATAAAATAAACCATCGTGATCGATTTCTTTGCTGCACAGAACATTTCATGTGTACTCAACTTTCACAACATCCACAATATAATGGATCGTTCTCTAGATCCGGTTATATGTAGTTCCTATTCTAGACTTATATTTGCCAGTCAGGAACTACCACACAATATACCCTTCTACACTATGAATTCAATGGTATCGAAAGAACGGCCACACTGAGATCGTCGATGTTCCAGCTGATTCCCAATTCTTCTTCTTCATTGACGCTTCCCTTCATCCACAGCTTCAAATCTGGCTTTGACAACCAACTGGATGGAGTGGATGTGCTTTTCATGCAGTCCGATGGCGGGCTGACAAACATGGAGAACTTCCGCGGAGCACGCGCCATCCTCTCTGGCCCGGCTGGCGGTGTGGTGGGCTACGCCCTGACCGGATCGCGGGAAACTAAGCTGCCGTTGATTGGCTTTGACATGGGCGGAACCTCAACGGATGTGTCCAGGTATGCGGACAGCTACGAGCACGTGATCGAGAGCACAACTGCGGGCGTGACGATTCAGGCGCCACAGCTGGACATAAACACTGTGGCAGCGGGAGGAGGATCGCGGCTGTTTTTCCGCTCCGGAATCTTTGTCGTGGGCCCAGAATCTGCGGGGTCGCATCCTGGACCCGCCTGCTACAAGAAGGGAGGTCCCCTCACCGTCACGGATGCCAATCTGATTCTGGGACGCATCCTGCCGCAATACTTTCCCAAGATCTTTGGGCCGACGGAGAGCGAGCCGCTGGACTATGAGATCTCGAAGAGCAAGTTCATCCAGCTGCAGTCGGAGATCAACAGCCACTTGAAGGCCACTGGAGATGAGAGGCACCTGAGCGTTGAGCAAGTTGCTCTGGGATTCATTCGGGTGGCCAACGAGACCATGTGTAGGCCCATTCGTGCCCTGACGCAGTCGCGTGGCTTGGACACGGCCAACCATGTGCTGTCATGCTTCGGTGGAGCCGGAGGACAACACGCCTGCGCCATTGCCAGCAATCTGGGAATTGCCAAGGTGAGTCCTTTCATGGAGCAAATATAAACGCAGACTATGACTCCCTAGTGACTCCGCTCCAGGTTGTTGTCCACAAGTACGCTGGTATACTCTCGGCCTACGGCATGGCCCTGGCCGACGTTGTCCAGGAGTTGCAGGAACCGAGTGGTTTGGAGTTCAGCGATGGGAATGGCCAGCAGCTGAAGGAGCGACTGGATGCCTTGTCCCAGCAGTGTCGAGCCAAGCTGGCGGACCAAGGATTCCGGAGAATCGAGCTGGAGCCCTTTCTCCATTTGCGCTACGAGGGCACCGATGGCGCCTTGATGTGTGCTCCGACAGGTGCAAAGGATTCGACGGCTCAGTCGCCTCTTTTGTCAGCCTATGGTGACTTCCATGCCACTTTCCTGGAGCGCTATCGCACGGAGTTTGGCTTCGTGCTGCAGAACAGGCGCATCATCGTGGATGACATCCGTATTCGTGGAATGGGCAAAAACGAGACGCCTCCCGAGTCCGAGATCAAGCGTAGCTCAGAGATCACACCCCCTGCTGAGGGTACTTCGCGTATTCACTTCGATCAAGGCAGCTTTGATGCGCCAATCTACCTGACCAGAAACCTTTTGGCTGGCCACCAGATAGCCGGACCTGCAGTGCTGATCGATCAGCTGTCCACTATTATCGTGGAGCCAGAGTGCGGTGTCCAGGTGACAGCCTTCGGAGACCTGATAATGGATGTGAAGACGGGTGGCAAGCACGGCATCAACGCAGAGCTAGATCCGGTCCACCTAAGCATCTTCAGCCACCGCTTCATGAGCATTGCCGAGCAGATGGGACGTGTGCTGCAGCGCACCTCCATCTCGACGAACATCAAGGAGCGCCTGGACTTCTCCTGTGCGCTCTTCGGCCCGGACGGTGGACTGGTCAGCAACGCACCCCATATTCCGGTTCACCTGGGCGCCATGCAGGAGACGGTGCAGTACCAGCTGCGCGTGCGCGGCGAGACCCTGAAAAATGGCGACGTCATTCTGGCAAATCATCCGTCCGCCGGTGGGTCGCATCTGCCCGACTTGACGGTCATCACCCCAGTGTTCTACGAGTGAGTAGTCTCTGATCGCATCTGCGGAACTCCCCCACTTAACTCCTTACCTCTGCAGGGGTGTGTCACGACCAGTTTTCTTTGTTGCTTCGCGTGGACATCATGCAGATATAGGTGGCATTACGCCCGGATCCATGCCGCCGCACTCCACATCGTTGGCACAAGAGGGTGCCGCTTTCAAGTCATTCCTGATCGTGGAGAGTGGACTGTTCCAGGAGCAGCAGATTATCGAGCGCCTGACCACGCCCACAGCAGCCAAGGGAGCCGTGGGCACCCGAAATCTAAGTGACAATCTGTCCGATCTGAAGGCCCAAATCGCAGCAAACCACAAGGGCATCCAGCTGGTGTCGGAGCTCATCGACAGCTATGGCCTGAATGTGGTCCAAGCCTACATGTCGCACATCCAGAAGAACGCCGAGCTAGCAGTGCGCGACATGCTACGTCAGATTGGGCGGGATTCGCTGGCTCGCACTGGATCCACGGTGCTGCAAGCCCAGGAGTTCATGGACGATGGCTCGCCCATCACTCTGAAGGTTACCATTGATGCGGAGCAGGGCTCGGCCCTCTGCGACTTCACTGGCTCCGGAGTGGAGGTCTGGGGCAACTGTAATGCCCCACGGGCGATCACGCTCTCGGCTCTGATCTACTGCCTACGCTGCATGGTGGGCCACGATGTGCCCCTGAATCAAGGTTGCCTGGCGCCTATTCAGGTTATTATCCCCAAGAACTCCATACTGGATCCATCGGAAGGGGCCGCCGTTGTTGGTGGCAATGTCCAGACCTCTCAGCGCATTGTGGACACCGTGCTGAAAGCCTTCCGCGTCTGTGGCGCCTCCCAGGGCTGCATGAACAACATCACCATCGGAGACGAGACCTGGGGCTACTATGAGACCGTAGCTGGAGGTGCAGGTGCCGGTCCCGGCTGGCATGGCGCCGGCGGAGTACATACGCACATGACGAACACGCGGATCACCGACCCAGAGATTTTGGAGCTTCGCTACCCTATGATCCTGAAGCGCTTCTGCCTGCGCACCGACGGCTCTGGTGGACGCGGCCAATTTAATGGCGGAGAGGGCGTGGAGCGTGACTTGCTCTTCCGTAAGCCCGTTACATTGTCCGTCCTGACAGAGCGCCGCACCCTTCAGCCTTATGGGCTGGCTGGCGGTGAGCCCGCAAAGAGCGGACGAAATTTAATCATCAAGCGCGACGGCAGAGTGATCGCCCTGGCTGGAAAGACGTGCATCGATGTGGATGCTGGGGTGAGTTTCGCAAATTTCAATTTCTGCTCTCTTTCTAATCGACTCCCTGGTAGGATACATTTGCAATGAAGACTCCTGGCGGTGGTGGTTATGGACACAGAAGCGATTCGTCGAAAACCGAAGGATCCTCGGACCAGGAGAACGACAAACGATTTGTGGAACGGGGCACTGTTTTCAACTACCTTCAGGCTCAAGAGTCTGCCTAAGCTACGGCTAATGCATTGTTATTATTTCTTATTTGTTATTCCATAAAATATTGAATAAACGAAGTTTTTAAATTAACCGCTAAGAAATCAGGGATGATATTCGAGTTTTTCGATTTCTTTTGCGTGAGTTTTGTTGCATTTATTTAACAACACAATGAGATTTACTGTATTTAATAAACAATACATCTTAGCAATACTTCCATACTATAGAAAATTGATTCATCAATCGGTTAAAATTATAGTTTTAGGGATGAGAGTCCTAAATAGCTATTAATTTTAAACAGACTATCAAAATCGTGCAATATGATTGATTCAAGTGTGTTCGATGGACTCGGATTCGGTATATTCATAGTTTTTTTTTTGAGGGTCAGGTATATTTCGATAGTATTCGATAAACCCGCGGTCACACTGAACCTAGCACATTTTACCAATTATTGACTATTTTAAAGGATTTCCCTGTAATAATTATATAACAATATGAACAACCTGAGGATAGCCACAATGCGATTCGCCAGCATGGCCACCAAGGCTACTGGATCCCTGGGAAAGCGCGACTTCACTAGGAGTCTGTGGCACATGACAAAGAAGCCGGTGACGGGAGCATCAAATGATCATGTAACCGTCTTGAATGTCCACAAACCCAGCATTAGTTGCACCTGTGGATGCAATGTGCACACCAAAGGTATGTTTTAATTGAAGAAAAGCTGATAGTGAGTGAAACATGCCGCATGTTACATAACCTCAAAAGCGAGATGATGAAATGGGAGACAAAAAGTAATGAAATTGTCTATCTATAGCTGAGAAAGAGCTGGTGGAGTGCCTGGCCGAGGAGATCGTGGCCGAGCGCAAAGTGCAGAAGGGAAAGACCGTTGCCAGCACCCTGGATGGATTCAACGTGAAGATTGTGGGCGGCGAAGTGGAGCTCATCAAGGAGACCGACAAGGAGAAGGTCGTGATTAGCTTCAATGTGAACCATACGGTCGACTCTGAGGACGAGCCAGAGATCAATCCCAATGCGGACAAGCCGGAGCTGGGTGAAATGAGAAGCAAGCCCCAGTTTGAGGTGGATATCATTAAGAGCGGCACCACGCTCTCGTTCACGTGTTCCTACCTTCAGGGCGAGGCCCAAGAGGGAGAGTACAGTACGTCTACGAAATTGAACCTAATAATTAGAATCTATAATTGATTTGCGTTCCTTTGCAGACGACGTGTTCTCCATTGACGAAATGTCCATATTTGAGGGCGAATGGAACGACAAAGTCTATGCCGTGGCTGGCGATGTTTTGGACGGCTATCTATACGATTTGCTTTTGAACTACCTGGAAGAGAAGGGAATAAGCCAAGAGTTCGCAGAGAAGCTGTCCGACCTGGCCACTGCCCATGAACACACCTCCTACATCGGACTTCTGGAGAAGCTCTCCAAATTCACAGCGGGTGGCAAGTAAATGCCTGGATTGCATTTTTCCCCGCCTAATCGTAAAGCAGAAAGTTGAGTAGATTTATAAGTTCCATCGTCTGCTGCAGCAGTTCATAACTAAACACATTTTGTATCTTGCGTGTTTGTAGTCGATTGCGGCAGTTGTCCTAGTTAATAAGTTCAAACCATTTATTCACTCTTGATGTCGGGCGGGCAAAGCTATTACCAATCTTTACCACTCGTGGCAATTGCTTAATGCTCGACTTCATGAAATACAGAAAATAGTGTATAGTTAAGTTTTCAATCAAATGTTTATTTTTGCGGTTTTCGGTTAAGCGTAGGGATTGGATGGACGCGATCTAGGCTCCGAGTCCCATGGCCTGTGCCCTCCAAAGTCCTCGTGGTTTTTGCAGGCTGCGCAGATGACCAGAGCCATCATCACGAGTATTGGCAGCAGCTTCATATTGATTGTTGTGCAGGAAACTTTTGATTGTGAGCTGAAGCTGTGAGAGACGCTCTTTATATGCATTGATGAGGCTGTTATCAGCATTTAGGTCTTTCCCCCATGGGAAGTACTCGACCTGTTTGTCCAAGTCAACCATACTCTGGGATTCCCAATGGACCAATTTATCAGATAAGGCAGCCTATGAAAGGTGGGGCACGGTATATGTATATGTATGTACAAACTTTAATTCATGCATAAATGTAACAACTGTGGCTGGTTTATACTTTTCAACTTAATTTTTAACTAATATATGCTACTTTATTTAATTAATAATCAATTTTTGGGCTATTGTAGGAGCTTCTTCTGGTTCGCACACTTGTCCTTGCACCTGGCCGAGACCTAGGCCGAACCCCTGCGATTGCGTGGGCGCTGATGGCCAAGGCTTTGCCCCTCAAGGCTGATTGCAGAATCAAATCCGTAGACAGGCTGTGGTACTTGCGTCATTGGTCAACTCTTGCTCTGCTTTTTCCCACTGGAACTGCCGGTGTTCTCGTACTCCGAATTCGTGGTGTACTCCGTGTCGATTTCCCGCAACTCTATATTCTGCTCCCTCATGGCGCGCTACAGGGCGAAGGTCAGGACACACGTTATCAGGTGATGAAATAGTACCAACTACCCACCTTCACACAATCCTGATAGACCCGGAAAATCGGAGCGCATGCAGATTCATCTGTGTGGCCCTTCAGAAACCGCTCCGAGAACCAACCGTTGAAGCAAGCGTCATACTGTTTCTTCAGCTCATTGCAGTCCTCGCCAATGCTGTTCATTTTGAAAGTTTAACTTATAATTTACAGATGTTAAATAATATTGTCGAAAAAAAATGTGAGTGTACTGCGGTCACACTACGACACGCATGTGAGTGTGTTTTTAGGGATGGAACAGAACCGCACATCGATATCTGCAGTTAAATAATCGCAGTCGAAAGGTTTTCTATTCGTTTGTCTTTTGAATACATTTCCAATAAACCATTTCCTTTGCCTTTGGTTTTAAAAACACACCAACACGTCGTTTCGTTCTTTCTTTTTATGGTTTTTAAGTTATCCATTACAGGCTGATACAAAATGCTATTATCAATTACGGTTCTTTAACTAATGAGCGCTAAAACAAATTCTTTTGGGACTTGACAACAACAGAGGCAATGATGGCGGATTAGAGCAGACCTCCGACTCAGTTGGAGAACTGAATCGGAGGCCTGGCTGCAGCTAACATCAAGAGTTGTCCATGACCATTCCATTTTAATAGTTTTGAAGTGTTACAAATTTGTTCTGTTCGCCCACAGAGGATGAGGATAGCCGGCTTCGCGTCTACTCCTCGTCGATGGTTTGGACTTGCTGTTGTTGCTGCTGTTGTTGGTTCTTGTGATGTCCACGCTGGTTGCGGTTGCGCTGATTGCGATTGTCCCGTCGCTGGCCGCCCCAGTTGCCGCCCTGGTTGTTCTGGTTGCGATTGTAGCCGCGGTCTCCGCGATTGCCCATGTTGCCGCGCTGGAAGAAGTTGCCCTGCTTCATATCGAAGACCTTCTCATTGACGTCCACCAGGTTGGTCACCTTGTCGACAAACTGCATGGCCAGGGCCTGCAGGCGGGAGGGCTCCGAGCGATGCATGACCACAGTTTCCGAGGGATCGTCGAGGCTGGCCATCAGCTCCTCGTTGATGATCATCTTGCTGATGATCGAGTGGACCTTCGGGACGGGCAGCTCGTACATCTGAGCCAGGGATGGTATGCTTATGGAAGTGTAGACATTGGAGTAGGTGAACAGGTATGTCCGCAGCGACTCCTCCTTGATGAACTTGACAAGCATCTCACGCACGCGATCCGACTCGTAGAACAGATCCCACACCTTGGTGTTCATTTTCTTGTTGACAATGAAGTTGGCGCAGGCCTGCCAGTTGCCACAGCGCATCGCCTTGGCGGCGGCCACCACGTGCTCCCTCATGGATTCAGGGGGACCCACCAGGGACTGACGCTCCGAGGAGCGCAACTGCTGGTAGAACGTCTTGCTGATCATGCGGCGGCGGGCATCGAACTCGTGCGCAGCGATGTAGGGAATCTCCAGGAGCATGGCGGACACCAGATACACACACTCGAGCAGCTCCAGATTGATGTGCATGTGGAATGGCATCTGGCGCTGTTTCTCAATCTTCTCCTGCTCAGCGGAGCGTTCGTGCTGACGTTGTGGCAGTAGGCCCTGAGCCAGAAGCTCCTTGGGCTTGCCGGTGACCATCAAGTCCACCAGACAGTGATGGGCATCCTTCACATTCTCCTGACGGAAGGCGCACAGACCCAAGTTGGCCATCATGCGGTTGTACAGGATGCGCGTGGCGGGATCAGCGGCATCGATGTTGTCCTGCAGGTGAGACATGAGGACCAGATCGCGCGCCTGGAACCAATTGTCGTGCATGGCATGGTGATAGATGTGCGCCAGGATAGCTCGAGTTCTGATACGATCGGTGTCGTCCTTGGCATAAATGTACTTGCACAGTTTATCCATCACGTCCACCGAGGTGGCTGTGGTGGCCGGCACCTCGCCACGCTTCTTCTTCAGCACCTCCGGATCGAATTTGTAGTACAAGTGCTCGATCTTTCTCAAGTAGATCCTGCAGCGCTCGTTGGGGTTGCCGCATTGCTCGAAGTACTGAAGGACCAACTCAATCGTCTTCACCACGTTCATCTCGTCCTTCAAGCGGGACACATAATCGTTCGAATGAGGATCGCACTCCTTCAGCAGCTTGGTGAACTCGTCATCCAGACGCTCGACGGCGGCCAATGGACAACCGCGGATGTAGAACGGAGCCACTGTGTATTCCTCGTGCTCCTCGGCGACGCTCTCGCTTATGCTGATGTCGGGATTGGCCAGAAGCAGCTTCATCATGCTCTGCATCACCTCCAGCAGCAGGGCCCAGTGCTCCATCTTCATGGGCTCGGAAATCTTTTGATTGTAATCAAAAATGGCAGAGATTATGTTGAAGTGGATCTTCACCGAGACGGGAACGCCCAGATTGTGCTGATCGGAGATGTCCCTCAGCTCGAAGAGCAGATCGATTTGGAGGCGACGATCGGTGCGCTTCTTGCCACGTGCCGACATAATCTCCACTAGCTTAGCCAGCACCAAGGGAATATCGATCTCGGCGTCCTTTTCAAACATCTTGGGCTTCTCCACGACATGACCCTTGACAACCGTCTCCCATTCGCCATCTTCGTCGTCTTCGGCACGCTTGCGGATCTTCAGCTTCTGCTCCTTGCGCTTATCCTTACGCTTCTCCTCATCTCCTATCTTGTCTTCTCCCTTCTCAGTGGATCTCTTAAGGAAACGCTCACGCATATTCTGGTACTGGTTCTCGTCCTCGGAAGACTCGGTTTCACTCTCCGTATCAGAGTCCCAATCAATGGAATCGTCTGAGTCCTCATCGTCGGCGGGTACCACCTTGGCAGGGGCAGATTTGGCGAGCTTGGGAGCGGTCACCGACAGCTCCTTCTTGAATCCCACATCGCTGTCATCAGCTGCATCACCCGCGTCGCTCACATGGGCCTCTTCGTCTTCAGCTTCACTCTCCTGGTCGGGTGCTTCGCGGAAGCGCGACAAGTCCTCCTCAAAGTCCTTGATGTACTTGCGCACCTTTTGGCGCAATGTGCCCAACGACTTGGTGTTGTTCTTGGACAGATTCCTACGGCCCTCGCGGTCCTCCCAGATCTCGTTGATGAAATCCTCCAGTTCCGCCAAGCAGCGAATGTAGAAACGCGGCGTAATGCCATTTTCCTCCTTCGAAATGACGGGCAGGGCCTTTGTGTAGGCCCGCGTCAGATCCTCAAAGCTGCTCAAGGTATTGGGTATATCCTTGATCTTCTTGTGGTTGCGGATGGTCTTGATGATACTGGTTAAGTTCTCGTAACGCTTCTCCTTGGTGGAGCGAACCACGCGCTTGACTTCCTCCTCATCATCGCTGAATTGCTAGGGGGTGGGGGTGGGTATGATTAAGATTTTGCCACAATTTGCTTCCTCTTCTACTTACAAAGGCGGAGGCTTTGTTGAGGTTTGGCGCTTGGACCTCCTCCTCGCTGGACTCGGATTCCGAGTCGGAACCGTTGGCAAAGAAACGTGACATATTGTTTAGTTTCTACTCGAGCCGGTTTGTCTGCACTGCACCTGGAATGACAATATTTTAATATTTAATATCACAGCGCCACATAATTTCGTATGATGTTGAGGTTATGTATAAGCGGCCAACATGGCGTTTTGCAAAAAACTGCACGCCACAAATTTAGCAGCCAATGTGTAAGCCTATGTAAAACTTCAATTTAATTCACCGGCGGCACACTTTTCGCTCGTCTTGCAACTATTTAGAACTGCCGAAAACCATGTTAAATCAAATAAACTTACTATTTTTACAGCAAAAAACGATTTCGATGCCTGCGCACCAGTGTGACCGTGGATTAAAAGGCAAATTAACCAGCTGGCCGTCAAAAACATACCGATGTATACTTTTTCTTGTGCAAAATATACCGTATATAATATACTGTATATAAATATTCAGTGCATGATATTCGTCAATTTTTATTTTCGATGTAATATAACAAGCTTACCAAGACCCTCAGCACTGCACTTTTAACTTATATATACCATATATACTATATGTATAGTGTATACTATATATACTATATGGTGAGTGGCTCATCTCTAAGGAAGCCGATATCGATAAGACAAAGTGAATCTGCGGGATGCTCTCACAAAAAAACGTATTTTTGGATGACTAAAGATATCTGTCCATAGCAGCAGTTGGCAACATGCTCTTTGCGCTAGCCGTTAAGTCCAATACATGCTGCTCATGTCATTCCAGGCTTTTCCGGGCAACTGACACGGTTTGGTGTAGCCCAAAGAACCCTTGCAATTTGGCTAATCGAAATCATCGAGAACAAAGCCATACAATTGGCTTACTATTAATTCGACAGCTCAACAATATTTAAATTAAAATTTCAAACTGGCCGGGAATGGAAATCAGTGGCAACATTACAGCCCGCAGCTTGTTGCGGCGCAGGCGTGCTCCGTACTACCGGCATTTCAGAAACAAACAAGTTCCAGTTCCCGAAAGTCCATTGCCAATTTGGCGCCCATTCAATCCTCGGATCATGTTGTATGCGCGTAAGTGTGTTGGCCCCAACAGCCAGCCAGCCAGCCAGCCAAACGCTTTCGCGCGCGCCAACAAGTCGCATGCGTTTCCTCTGCTCGGACAGTTTAAAACGAAGCCAATTTGTGCGGAAAATATACTTGATTGAAATTTGTGCCAAAGTTGCCATGAGCTCGGGCGTTGAGGCCAATATCCGGTTGATACGATTCAAGTGCTAAACTGAATTGAATCAATTTATTGAATTCTGACGCCGTGTAAACAAAATTTTGGCCAAAGTGCTGAGCGTGTTCGTGCTCGTGTTTCCCCACTTAACATTACGTTCTTCCGTATCCTGTCTGCGAGTGCCACCATGGGGGAGCTTCGCGCGCGTGTGTCTGCTTAAAACACGGAAAACACTTTTACGCCGATGTAAGCATAATTAATAAAGATGGCAAATTGAGGTAAGTGTAAGAGTGCATTATCCGCGGTGTCGGAAATGATTAAATTATAAATTGATCAGTTAATTCCGCTCGTGTAATCACTTGTGACGCCTCTGACAGCTGACATTTCAGTACCCATTATCCTGGAAATTGCTGAAACAGGAAGCTGAAAGAAGTCATAAAACAATCATGTTCTTGTCCGTTCTGGTGGCTCTGTTTCGCTTTCCGGTTCGCTTCGGCATGTGTTTATTCCGTTTCCGCCTTTCGTTGTTTTTGGAATCTGGCTCTATAAATCGCGTGGGCTGGCATATGAAAACTATCCTTAGAAATTTGCATCTTTGTGCAATTTTTCTTATTGATTGGATAGCTGAAGCGGTTCCTTATGGAGAAGTGCAGTCGGAGTCCTTGCAACTGCCATAAAAATTGCAGGGAAAACAAGTTTATATCTCACTCTAAGACCCCAAGGCCATTAATGTTTGAGTGAAGCCACAGTTTCGGAGGGAAGAATCTTGTGTTCGTGTTTTATTTTGGGTCTCGGTAACACCCTTTTCATGCTGCCAGCCAGACCACAAGCCAACACCCCAGAGAAGAACTCCCAAGCCCAAGTTAATGAAAAGAAAAGAGGGTAAACCGAAACAACACAAGCTCCGGCAACTTGAAAATGCACAGAAAAAAAGAGGAGAGAAATATGCATGGGGGCAGGAACGGGTTGCCAGGGGCATGGGGTATGGAAAATGGAAAATGGGACACGACACTAAAATGTGAGTGCAGGGAGGGCATGGCGCGTGCCATTTATTGGCCTTTGGCAGCACGGTCTCACGGTCTCACGGCCAGAGGCAATGACCATTAACCAGAGCTACAAGATCATGGTGGAATCTCAATGGTTTATGGCGCTTCTTTCAGCCCCCAACAGCACCCACCACACTAAGAATAATATTGGCTAATCACATGCTCTAGCGTAATATAAACGAGGGCGTGCTTCATGACACGATCCATCTACCAGTCTGTCGAATTCAAATCTGTTTACAATTAACGGACGCGACAGCAAAACAATATAAAAAGAAATATAAACAAAGAGCCTGCAAACCATGCAAATTGATCAAATCCCAACCATCCGCACATACACATTGCTATTGGGGCAGCCTATATTTAGCTCTGTGTTTCGTGGATTTTGTTATCTTTTGGACGCCTATAATAACTAACAAATTTACCTTGCCAACATTTTGCAGAAGCAAATGAGAAGCGTAAAATCACATCACCCCTACACACCCAGCCAGCCATCATCAGCAGCAAAAGTTCAATTAAAGACAAAGTTTTCATAGTATAATGTAATGGTAAACGCCGGCAAAACGGGCTTAAATTTATTGTTCGAGTGAACAAATCCTCGCAGAGATAAGGAGCACAAACCCTGGCTACCTTTGCAGCCTGGCCATAAAAAGTTCATCCCTGGAAACATGTTTATTACACGATATTTATGCCACTGATTTATGTTTGGCAAATGCCACCCCCTTCCGACACACAATGATGTGATATGCATCTTTGGGGCTCCTCCTTTGGCCTAGTTTATGCATAAAATGCTGCCTTTTTGTTTGGCTAATTTACAGTCAATAGGAATCCGATATGGAGCAATCCTTAGTCATGGCATATCGCCACACCCACAAAACAACACACACAGTCGCTCCCTCTCCCTCTCTCTTGCCTTCATCTCTCTGGGCCGCATTACAGCGGCTAAGACAAACTAATTTGGCCACGCTAATATGTACGAATGACAGTCGTTTAATTTCTATGAGTCATAAATTTTTATAATCCACATTCGTGGGGTCTCGCGCGTGTGCTGCCTGACTGCTGCTGCTGCACACACAATTGTGGGTCGGAGCTGAAAGTCTGGCAACAAACAAGTGCAGCTAATTAGCAGGAAAACAGTGAACAGTTTTCACATTTTAATCAAGGGAACTGGATCGAACTTTAACTAAAATGAAACTTTAATTGAAATGTAAGGGAGTGAACGCCAAGCGCCCCAAGACTCTTCAGTTTTCTAGTTGTAGCTACTTTTATTTCTCTCTTTTAGTTTGATAAAGTTTGTTCGTGTGTGAGCTTCGTTTAACCAAACAAAACACGTCGTCAAATAATTGTGTTTGCCTGACACTTCAAGTGTGGAATTCATTACTCGACGGACGGGCTTATCCCCCCCACTTGATGGCAAAAATCATCCAAAAACCAATCACCACAAAACACCCAAGTAATGATGCGAAACTTGTCAAGTGTTCTGCTCCTTTGTCTTTCCGCTTTTTCGACTTTGTTGGCAGGTCCTGTCCGTTGCAAGGGATGATGGGACACAATTGTGCTGGCCATTGTTGTCCAACTTTGATTTAAATCTCTTGCCCCAGCAATATTGCTTTGTTTCTGCAAATGGCAAATGAATTAATTGAGAAAGTTCAAAGAGAGAGGAACAAAGTAAGGTTCATTCATTCGTATATATTTATTACAGTTATTATTCCCATAGCACAAATGGGGAAAGCGCTTTCTCCAGCTGCAAATAAAAAAGCATCAGCAGGACTCCTTGAACTCTCCTTCAACTTCCGCTGTGCAAGCTTTCATTGTCTTCACAGAGATTGCTACCCAAAGCCTCAGTGTGAGAATGATTCGTTGTCGACAGAGTGGCACGTGCCAGTGGAGGGGATTGGGAAAAGTATTGTTTTGCCCTGCGGCAAATGACGTCTGCAGAAAACTCATCCCGATGATGCGGCAGATACATTTGACTGCTGCAGTTGGCCTTCCTCTGCAAAAGTATACTATTATTTACAGGGCAGGCCTGGATAGGCCAGGCCAGGCCGATATGCAATTAGCATTATGTATTAACTTTTGCGTAACACGAAACCGCTGGGTTGGCCTCGAGCAAAGCTTCAATATTGAATGGGAGAATATTTTTCTCCTGCTTTTGTCCTTGGCGGTTCTATTTTACTCACTTTGCTGTGGATTCCATCTCATTAATTAAATAACTCGTAAGTGAGTCAGACGTGGCGAATATTGCACTTTGGCCTTTGGCAAAACGCTTTTGATAAGCGTCCCGCCCTCGAAATTAATTGAAATGTCAGGCAAGCAACACTACTCGTGGTATGAGCTGTGCTGCAGAGGCTTCTGGCACTTGTCTTGGCTCTCAGCTCAAACTAATTTATCGCTTGGTGTTGCCACCAAATTTAGATGCACGCAAAAGTTTGATTGGCATCTCCCGCCGAGCATAATCCTCCAAAGCTCCTCCAGTAATCCTTCAACTTGGGTTGGCAAAAGCGAGCTGGAAAGTTCGCGAACGGAAACTCATTATTGAAACTGGAGCCATAACTAATTAGTGACTTAAATGATTGGGTTTTATTTCTTTAATTGCACAGACGGTAGTCTGAATCAGAGGAGGATGATTAAAATTCCATAGACTTCAAGGAATTCCAACGTCTAATTCATAAACTAAAGTCAAATCGCTCTTCCCACCCTCACTTTTCACACGTTTAATGAGCTCGCCGAGGGGCATCGGCTCCTCACCGTTAGCACCTCATGTCAGCTGTCATGTAATTCAATACAAGTCGACACCCCCAGAGCCCAGCAACGCCCCCAAGCCAGCACCAGCACCAGCAGCACCAGCAGGAGCAGCACCCAACCAATTAACTGGGGGCCATTGTGCACAAAATGGCTCGTGACGGGACCAAAGACAAAGCTGCTGGTGCGGGTGGTGCGGGTGGTGCGGGTGGTGCGGGTGGTGGTGGGGGGAGACAAATTACAAAATGAAAATGATATATGTGCTGATGTCCACAGGCCTCTGGAATGGGATGGCAGTGAGGCAGAAGTGCGGCCATCTAACAAATTTATGTGCCGAGGCGTCGGCGATGGCAGGGGCAGGGGTGCGCAAACTGTTGCCTGACTGATGAAGCCGAGCCAAGCCAAGCCGACTGATGATGCTGATCCGAGAAATGTGTCAACAAACTACGTCCAAAATACAGAGGATGAAAATGAAGAGCTTCGAGGCGAATGCTGCTGAATTATGCAAATTGCTGCCATTTAAGTTCTGTTCTGCTTCATCTTGGCAAACATAATGAAAGGAGGACTGAGAAAAAAGGCCAGAGCCTCAAAGCAGAAAAACACCAAAATTGCCAGCATGTGAAAAATGGAAAGAAAATCGCGTGAAAGCAATCCCTAACAGGTTTTCGGGTACTTGTGCTATTGCAAGCAAAATTCCATAATACCCAGCGAGTTATTCTATGACTGCAGATAGGGCATCAATCTGTGTTAATGGCCAAACCATTTAAAGTTCCAGTCTTGTCTCCTTACTCCCTTGTTGTGTTTTTGTGTGTTGTCTTTTAAATTGTCACCCGCAACAGCAATCGAATTACTTTTGTCCAGTCGAGAACCATTACTTGAGTACATAAATCAAGTGTCGGGGCACTTCATTTGTACGACCCAACGAGCGCCACAAAGAAAAGGAAAGAACAACCAAAGCGGGATAGTTCCTGGCAGTGGCAGGACCGGATTGCTACTAGAACTTACTACGGAGCGAAATGTACGAAAGCAAATAAACTGCAATGAAATAATGCAGTCTGACGTGATCATTCTGACGAATGATTTAATTAAATCATCAGACAAGAGAAACAAACACACAATAAATAATGTTGCTCTAAATATACGAGTATATTAAAAACGCCAAAATAAATGTATTTCATGCTCGTACACAAATTCGTAGAGAATTGTTTCTTCTTTTTGTTGTGAAAATCAAATTGCTGGCAACTGTTGCGTGATGGAAACTAATATGCCATGCCATGCTGAAGTTTTTATATTCACACTCCTAGAAGTTGGCAGACAATTTGCAATGGCTTTGTGGGAAAACTAACCATCTATTTCAACACACAACATGCACTTTAATTGAGCCCAAACGAGGGGCCAGAACGCCATCTAATTCCGATGCCAGTGCTCGTAGAATGTTCCTGCCTGGTTATTAAATTTGCCATGCGGCTACGGGCATGTACTATATATGCATGCAATTTAAAGTTTTTGCCGCATTGATTGAGCAGGGGGGGGGCCATTTTTCCCCTACGAGCTCTAATAATAGGTCCAAGGCAATTTGCGTTGACAATCGATTTTAGTTGTTGTTTCGTTCTGGGCCTACAGCCGAAAGAATTTCATAAAGAAATTGCCTTGGGCGATAATTTATCTGGATAATGACAATCAAAATTGTTCCGCCGATCCAAGCCATCGTTTAAATTCTTCCTCTAGGCCTGCCTGCCTGCCAGCGCGGGGGACACACAGAAAAAAAAAACACACAAAAATAAGCTGGAAAAAAAATGAAATGGAATGCGGAGGCGATGTTAAACGTATAATATTAAATATAACTATGACAATGTATTTTAATGGTTTGAGCGGAGCTTAAATTTGATTTTTTTATGGCTCGTTCCTTTCCTTAGTGGTTGGCCTACGCTCGAGCATCCCGGTACTTGGGGGCTACTACCATTCTACTACTTCTTAAACAGGGCACTGGATTCCATTTGAATTGCCTTTAAGCTCAGAGACAAGAAATGAACAGCGGAAAGAGTCATTTAAATTAAATGAAATTCATATTTATATTCATTGGATTTCTGAAATGACAAACGAATGGCAATTTTGTGAAAGCTTTTCACAGTTTTTCAATTTTGTTGTCGTGAAAAATGATAATCGTATTTGTATTGCTCTTTCATTATTTTTTAGTAAATAACGTAAGAGTGGGGCCCATTTTTTGTTTGTAGCATACAACCTGGCGCTTGCCGCGTATTCAATTACATGCGGCAAAACAAATGGCCCTCGCAAATCTTTTGCCAAAGCCTGTCGCCCCAGTCCCAGTCCCCCCAGTTTTTGGTATTGCTATTATGTTGTGTAGGTAACGCATATTTCATAAAACAAAATTCCCCTTCACTGCGCACAGTGGGAAGTGGTAAAGGGCAGCACCCAGGACCCTGCCCGCGTTATTTATTCCAAAAATGGGTGCCACACCCACGACAATTTCCCGAACATTTGCAGGCGACTTAACTGCATTTATTATGAGACGCACTAAGTCCCAAAACGACTGACAGATAAGATTTCGCTACTGTTCTGTTCTGTTCTGTGTGTGGCTACTGTTTGCCAAATTGTTAAGATAAAAGTACTGCCCCCGGGCAGCGGGGCAGCGGGCTTTAAGTGGCGTTGTGTCCCCAGCTGAACAACTGATAAATTGCATTGATTTATCAAATGTACTTCCCAGCTATACACTCGCAAACATCATCGCACGCAGAGAAGACCAAAAGGTATTCTAGAGTGCAAAATGTTTAAATCTTTTGGGTGCAAAATCGATTTATATAATTCTTAAGTCTGACTGATTTTAGGTGCAAGGTTCCAGCATCCCTCAACTGCATGCCATCCATTATGATCTGTAAAGGGTATCCAAAAGGGCGAGCACTCTCATTGCAAGTCCATGGATATTTGACATCCAGATGGTCACCAGATAAGCGGACCCTCTGCAGGCCATCTCCTCTGTCATAAATCACAACAGTTTTTCTCTTTGGCTGCTTCGTTTTTTGTTTTGGTTTATTTTGGTTGTAAGCCAGTTATTGATATGGGCTAACAGGTTTACTTGTCAACCTAATGGCAGGCCGACAAACCGAAAATAGCTCCATTTTCGTTGGAATTGGAATTATGAATGTATTTCCATTGTATTTACGCCACACACACACACACATCTCATATTCGATGGACTTTAAACGCAATAATTAATCACAAGGTCCCGACAATGTCAAAAATTCAATTAGCTAATTGTACTACAAGTGTAACTGCACTTTTGCACTCCTTCCCTGACATAATTCTGTTAACAAGTTAGTAACGGGCCAAGGGGCAAGCAGAAGAGTGCACAAACAGGGCGAAAGTTGTTGACATTTTAGACAGTTTCGGCTTTGGCATGTCGGGGCGCAACTTCTATCGGCACAGCACTTGGAATCACTTAATTAATTCGCCTTTGTTCTGGAACTTCATTTACATTTTGGCCATTTTAGTCGTTACAGCAGACGCTGTGTACATTCGCAGTTGGCAGCCAACACAACAAGGAACTTGATTTCATATTGCCACAATTTGTTGGCTTGACTCAAAGCCATACAAATAATTAATTTGAAAATTAAAGGCGTGGGTACAAAGGTCAACAGATGCTCCTCTCGATTATGGTTTCAACTGGATAGAACCGATCAAGTGAACGGTACACATTAATGGCTGCTAGATTTATTATTACTTTGTCATTAACAATGATATGATATGGTCCAATTAGTCACGAGCTAATTGTTGCCATCAATTCATTAAAAATCAATTTTATCATTAAATTGCCACATGAAGCAGCAGGCACAAATGGCACTCAAAACTGGAACTCATTGTAGTAGTTCAGAGAACTTCAACTACTTGCATAGTGGTACATGGGTGTACATTGTATTTTGTGGAAAACTGAAAACTTTGTCCTCGCTTGCTTACCTTAAAGATGGGGGAATGGAGGTATTCAAGGCAACGATAAAGTTGTGCCAAGTTGCGGAGCTCATCCTGCAAAAGTCTGCACACTGAGCTGTGCGAAAGGATCGTAATGGAATTTCTAGTTTCTCAGGTAATTCTAATTTTAATTTGAAGTCGTTTGCCGGGTGCAAAGGTTGCGTTTAATCGAAACTAAATGGAATAGTTCAACCATCATTGCTATCATCGAATATCTCTTGCAGTTGAATAAACCCATGAAATTGCCACAAAAGGAGACACTTTTCTCACGCACTTTCACCTCTCTGGGAATCCAGAATCCAAGTGCGAGTATTTTGCATATCTGAGAGGTCGACGCCACTTTGTGGCTGCTTCTGGTTTATGCAAAACAACAAAACGCATTCATACGGGTCTCTTTCTTTTTCCATAACACTTTCAATGGCAGGACGGCTCCATGCACTTTGACAATGGAAGTGCAAAACTCACCTGCTTGGGCAAAGGAAATGGCAGACCATTCATATTTTTAGTGCAAAAAAATGACAGGGCGGACAGTCGGCCAAAGGAAGCGCAGAGATTTCAATTACGCCGAGTTTCCTTACCCGCTTGATCATGTGGTCCAGGACCAGCTTCTGGTGGCAGCCATTGAAGTTTTCTGGGGCGTCAGTTACGTTTTATGAGTCACTGTCTGTGGGCGTCTGTGTGTGGTTAATGGCTGGAAATGTAATGACAGGATATGCATTCCTTGGAGTGGCAGACGAGCCGCGAGTCCCCCACGTCCCGTCCATAAATCTGTAACTTAAAGCTTTGCCAGTCATTTGGCAGCTCAGAGCATCTCCCAGATGCTTCTCCTCTTTGGCTCTTGGCTTTAATTGAAGATTTAAGCTTGCATGCGAATGAATTTTGTTCACAAAAAGAGAATGCCAAATTCGGAAGCCAAGGGAAAGGAAAACATGGCGAAGCTGAGCGCTTTACGGATGCCCAAGGAGATTAGCAAGAGTGTCCAATCTGACGGAAGAGTGGAAATGTGTCTGCAATGTGATTATCCTCGTTCCAGTTACCCAACATTGCATTTGTTTTTCTGTGTTCAGCGAAATGATTAGTTTCGGAATCAAATTTCCACGGCTTAGTAAATATTTAACTATTTTAAAACCTGCTAAAATTAAACCCACACTTTTAAACAATGACTCTGAAAACCATAAGAATCGAAAGCCGTTTAATTGAATTTTCAGGAATATCAACAGCAAAATCACATGAATGCTTTTTATGGTACAAATACATTTGTTGTTCTGTTTGCAGAAAGACTAGCATCGCATCGAATGCAGAGATCTGTGCAACATGCAACAACCAGCGAAGAGCAACGAGCCGTGCCATGAAATAAATTAATCTTTTATGCTTAAACAAATCCGCTTTTTCCTGTCGAGCAAGAGACAACATTGAACGGAGCACAATCGTACGGAGTCAGCAAAATAGCTAGCGGGAGGATATCCGGAGATTCCCCAATGATAGCCAACCTGGTCAACGTCATTAGCAGCATCGACATCGAGATGAACTCGGGCATAAACACGGACCAGCAGCATAGGACTCTTGACATTGACGGGGGGTCGACGTCGACTCCGCTGAACGTCACGCAAGCTCTCTGGGAGCTGGCCGTGGCAACGGCCACTGGGATGCCACTCGTCGAAGGCCTTGGCAATGGCAGCGGCGTGCCGGTGACCGAGACCCCCTATGTGCCGTACGGCAGGCGGCCGGAGACCTACATTGTGCCCATCCTCTTTGCCCTGATCTTTGTGGTTGGCGTCCTGGGCAATGGAACTCTGATTGTGGTCTTCCTGAGTGTGCGTCAGATGCGGAATGTTCCAAACACGTGAGTCCCGTAATAGTAAAACTTTGAATACCCTGCAAATGGAGAGTGGATGTCCTCCCCTGTGCACGGTATTTGCATGACCTAAACAGACATCTTTACATACAAAAGACAGTGAAAGCTCATAAAGTGAGCCAAAGAGCTGTTTGCATAAGTTGGAATTAGATCCTGAAGCGATTACAGGGCATCAACGTGTCCACGCTCTCGTCGCTAGGCTTGTTGGAAAATGAGTTTTTGATTTATGCGAAACTTAAATTGAATTTAATTATACGAGCATGCTGAGCAATGGACCAAAGTGTGCGCCAAATTATGCATGCAAAGGAGAGAGTGTCACGAGTTTCCGCAAAAGTTATCCGCCAGCCTCTGGGGCCACATACGCCAACCGCAACGTGGCTATCCATCAGTTAATTAAGTGGTGGGCTGTTGTAGGAGGACAGACGCAGGGATGATAATGAAAATGTTGTTACCGCCTCCTGCCAGAATTTACTTAAAGTTCCCCTACACAATCGGAATCGATTGGCAGCTGTTGAAACATTCGCACAGAGAAACAGAATGGGACACTCATATTTTTCCCCCTCCCCCCCCACTGGCAACTAATTAGTCATGTCTGTGATGTGTGGGTGTGTGTGGGTAGGGTGAATTTTAGTACTGCATAAATTGTGGGTCATAAATCAAGTTATTGTGCCCTTGTGCCTAGGAGACAAATATGATTTTCAGACGATGACCTTATGTTGCCTGGTTTTGGGGGAGACCAGTGTAAGTGGCAGCAGGAGACTATATGGGGGAAACTAGTGTAGGAAGTGAGAGTGCGAGAGGGATAAGAATTGAGTCTTAAAGAGCAAACGAAGATAAGTAACTGTTTAAGCACAGTCGTGTGGCTCAGACTGTTGGCATGTGTATGTAGTAGTAGGATACCAGCTGGATACTATGAGGATGCGGTGGAGTGTACGAGAGTGATGAAGAGTAAACGAAGTAACAGTGGTGTCCCTCAGCAAGAGTGTAGTGTATGTATAAACACATACATACATACATACGAGAATGTGAAGGCTGGAGACTGTACGAAAGAGCAAGAAATGGGATTATGGAAACATCAAAGTAACTGTTTAGGCAGATTTGCTGAAAAAAATACTTTAAATTCACTTAAAAAAGCTTAGGCCAGCTGTGGCGTGGCCAATTAAAATATTCCACCTTGTTGGTGGAGATACTCTTAAGAGCGCATGTACTCTACCTCTAAGAGAGCCGCCACTTGTAATGGAACAGTTACTGAAGCGCACACACGCCCGAGCACTCCACTCAAATTAAGTTGGCTAGGAATGGAAACTGACCTTATGAATTTACTACAAACTAATCAACGAAGGAGGAATGGAATGAAATGATGGAAAAACATATTTGAAATAAGCCAAAGCCATGCCACGTACACAGTCCTGGGCACGATAAACATGCTGCATGGCACTCTTCAGTTCAGCCAAAGTCTAAAGGAAATGTCAACTGATCAAATTACGCTGAAATTGCATTTCGTAGTCAGGCGGCAGACCCCTTTCGAACCAACACGGGGACTTTAAATGCCAGACCAGACCGAATCAGACCCTTATCGGCTTGGGCGCTCGCAGCCACAGAAAAAGTAATTTGGTGTTGCATTTCCGGCAGCGAACGTGGCAAACAAAGTGCCACATGCAGCTTATTTATGGTAACCGGAGTGGTTGGATAAAAGCGAAATTACGATATGAGATCACGGACCGAATTGCCACCATGCGCAATTTATTTGCTGTCACTGTGAGAGACGAGAGTTTAAGTGTGCCGTAGCCCTTTTGGGAATGCTAAAAGATAACTGTGCTTAACTCTCAAGTCTCTCTTACTCCTACTTTCCATCTCAGCTGCGAAAGAGCATGTAGGCACATGACACCCTTCTCTACTGCTTGCTTAAGCGTCCATTCGCATTTTAAGAGAGAGAGAGAGAGAGAAACTTATTTAGACTCTGTTCTTATATCGGCTTAATAAAGCTTTAAGTTTATAAATCATTTTAAAGGTCATTGCACTGGGCCCAAGTCAGCGACAACTGTCTCGCAAAAATTTGCCTAAAACTTCGGCAACATAAATCAACGATGCGCAGAATTTGTATCACACTGGAAGGAGCACGTGCTGGAAGACTTTTGTCTGCCACGCAAAAGTCAGCCTGCTTATCTCTCGCAGTAAAGCATAAATCTATTAGGGAGCCGCCTTGGCACGACATTACATTTTAAACGTACATAAATTGTCTCTTCCAGCTATATACTTTCGCTGGCCCTGGCGGATCTGTTGGTCATCATAACCACAGTGCCATTGGCCTCCACCGTCTACACCGTTGAGTACTGGCCCTATGGCAGCTTCTTGTGCAGTGTGTCAGAGTTCATGAAGGATGTATCGATTGGTGTGTCGGTATTCACACTGACAGCCCTCTCCGGTGATCGGTACTTTGCCATTGTCGATCCATTGCGAAAGTTTCACGCACATGGTAAGAAATCAATAAGAAAATGTCTGAGTGGAATACAACATCTCTTTGATTCTCCTTCCAGGAGGCGGAAGACGGGCCACGCGGATGACCTTGGCCATAGCTGTCTCCATTTGGCTCTTGGCCATTATATGCGGTCTGCCAGCCCTCATCGGAAGCTATCTCAAGGCACGTTTCGCACGTTTTATAATCCGCAACTCGTAAAATTAATTTCACTTTTGCGACTCTTGCAGCATGTTCAACTTACCAAGGAAAAGGCAATTGACATCTGTTATCCCTACCCGGATACTTGGGGCATAGACTATGCCAAGACAATGGTTCTGTTGCACTTCCTGGTCTACTATGCCATCCCGTTGGTGATTATAGCCGTATTCTATGTGCTGATTGCTCTGCACCTGATGTACACGGCGAGTGTTCCTGGCGAAATTCAGGGAGCTGTCCGACAGGTGAGTAGGCAAAACCTTTATAAATACTCTCGAATGGTGGGAAAACATTCCCGAGCCTTTTCCAACTTAAGTGGCATTAAATATTTATACCAAAATGGCCAAAGTAATGATTTTTTCTTTGCGTTAAACTCAGTTGATAAGGGAAATACCATGGAGGGTTGTTTGTTTTAATTTCCATTATTCCGAAGAGTATGCCCAGAAAGATCTCCTCTCGAAATAGTTTGGAAATCCCCATCCATATTATTAGTCCCTCAAGACTCCCACTCTCTCTCTGTCTCTCTTTGGCGATGAATTTACATATGACATACATGTTACGGAATTGTGGGTCACACGAATTAGATGGAACCTCGGCTGATGCTTTAACAGAATATAACAATGTTCGCCCATTCTTTTTGTTGCAGGTTCGAGCCCGTCGCAAAGTCGCCGTGACTGTGCTGGCATTTGTTGTCATCTTTGGCATTTGCTTTTTGCCCTACCACGTCTTCTTCCTTTGGTTCTACTACTGGTGAGTGCTTTTATGAACTGTGAAAGGGATTTGTGCGAAGCTGCTGGGGAGCTGCTCATGAATGCATGGATGGAAGAGTCAATTTGTCATGCGGATAAAAAGGAACCTGCTAGCAGCCCGTGCCTGGGACACAGGGATGTTGCTGACGATGGGACCTGCGGATGAGTAATGTTGTTGCCATTTGTTCGACACTTGTTCGCATCGACAGTGGCGGTGGGTGTGGGACAATCAATTTCAACGCTGATATCTCCATTACCAGTCGATGCTCTTGGTGCTCACGTGTGCGTGTCTATATTTACTTGCAGGCCCACTGCCCAGGATGATTACAATGCATACTGGCATGTCCTGCGCATCGCCGCCTACTGCATGTCCTTCGCCAACAGCTGTGCCAACCCGGTGGCCCTCTACTTTGTGAGCGGCGCCTTTCGCAAGCATTTCAATAGGTACTTGTTCATTCACATCACTCCACCACCACCACCACAACCAGCAGCATGACAGCATGCCCAAACGATTACCAATAACCCGGTAACGATTACGATAACAAACCAATAGATAACTGTAAACCAGTAAACCAGTAAACCAGTAACGTAACTGTAAGCGTAAGACAACTGCAATTTGTATCCCTTAAACCAAAAACAAAACTCAAACCCCAACGATACCAAAACCCAAACCCACAGAACCAAACGAAACTTGAAACGTCGCTCTTGCTTGCACACCACAACCACAAATGGGAATCACATACATATCATATCATATCATATCGTATTTTATCACATGTACACCCATAGCTGGGACGACACTTGACTTGAGTTTGAATCGGTTTTTTATTCGTTCGTTTTCAGTTGGCTTAACCATTGATTTGTTATTTGGTTTTGATTTTCAATTCAGCTACCATGGGAAATGTTTATTTTTGATATTTCTTTATTCTTTTATATCTTTATCCTTTGAAGAGCTCTTTAAGGTGAACATCCTTGACCCTTAGCCTTCGAAATTAGTTGTATCAATTGATAAAACTTCACACAGTTGGGTCAAGTACTTTCAATTACATTTTCATGTCCGCCAAAGTATTCCTTTTTATGTTATTCAACATTTATTGCCAATGTAATCAACATTACCAGTGACCATTCAACCACTGATGACCAAACCAGATTGCCGTCAGATTTCGTTACTTTTTTATGCATTTACTTCCACGGACACGCCCACTCATACTCACACACACACACACATGCATACATACACTGCCAGAGACACACTCTCCGAGAAAAGTACAATACCTTCCGTTTGGTGGCGACTCTATTGCATTCTCATTGGGACATCTCCTGCAGATATCTGTTTTGTCGCGGTGCGAACGGACACCGCAAGAAGCGGAACCAAGCCAACGACACATTCTGCATGCACCGGGACACCTCGTTGACCAGCACCGCTTCGAAGCGCTATCAGTCGCGGCATTCCTGCTATCAAAGCACCATCCGCAGGTGAGTGTCCATCCATGCCCTTTGGCCCACGCACGCCCCAAAAGTCAGTAATCTCACCCTCGTTTTTGACAGCTCCCGGCTGCAGGAGACAACGATAGCCACGCTGCCGAATGGCGCCCCAATTTCAGCCGTGGATCTGACCACTCACACTGAGGTGGCGCCGGGCTATGAATTTACGCCGCTGAACGAGTATGGACAGCGGACAAAGCCACCCAGGCAGCAGCAGTCGCTATTGAATTGAAGTACCAGCACAATGCAGCCAAAAAGTTAGTTTTTAAGGGAGTTTACAGGCAGGCAGTCAGGCAGGACCCGAATCACCTGATTGGCAAATTAACAAAATAAGCTAACAGCTAAATTAAAAAAAATATATATACTCTAGCTAAGATTTCGATTTAATTTAGCTTTACTTTTCAGTTATTCCTGAAGCTAACTAACGTCTTCTCGCAGTAGAATTTAGGCTCCTCATCAGTTTCAAAGTAAGCCACAGAAAAAGTTGCACTAAAACAAAGTTGGTGACCTCCTCGAATTGTATATACTTCCTACACAAACACCAGCGTAGTTATGTATTCGTTTTCTATGTGTCTAGTCATAGGGTTGAGCCCTAACGTAAACTGTGTCTGTTCCAAACTAAAGTATTACAGCCGTGTGCACGGCGTTAAGCGAAACAATTTAACAGAGACATATTTCAAAATGTGTGGTAATACGCCATGTTATATGTTACATTTAAATCGAATCACAGTGACTTTGTAAATATGTTTGTATGTGCCAGAAATCAGTTATAAAATAAATGTAAATTGTGCGTTGAGAAACAGTTCTTCCGTTTTATTTGCCACTGTCACTGGCAGCCCACTCTCTCGGCTGTCATTTGAAAGAAGATGCGTGGGTATAACTGGAACCACAACAAGGTTTTATGCCATGAAAAAGTCATGGAAATTTATGGGAAATTAAATTACTCAGACCATCCTGTGTAGCAGCTTGCAGACAACTTTAAGCACCGCACCCCCTGAGCAAAAACTTTTGGTCATACGAATAAACGCAAAGCAGCGCAGGCCGGTCGTGACCCAAAAAGAGAAAAGGGAAACAACTCCTTGTGGGATGTTTTTTTTTGTCGGTTCTGCATGGGACAGGCCCGCAGATTAATTGGTTTGGCCGCAAGCAGAAAAGGTGGAGTCGCCATAATCTAGTGTTCGCATCGCAACAGTCCCACCACAAATTGCAGGCCCTTCTGAAAGTTCGTTGCTCGGGTTTTTTATTCGTTTGACTTTCTGCCATTCTATTAAAAACCGATTGGATCTGGGATGGGAAAAAGTTCTGGAATATGTCAAAAAGTCAGCCGTTACTCGGGTTTCAGCCAAAAGAGATTGACGTCAAGAGTATAGATAGATGCATGACTTTTTGCTTACAAAAAATCTACTTCATTGTTCGTGCAAAAAATATTGTAAACCTAATGGATGTATTTATTAGGCTTCGCACTTTAAGCTCAGTAAAGTCAAACCGTGGACTCCTTCTATAAATAGCAGCAAATCCACCTCGGAAAATCACGCCCGTTTCCTGAATCAATTTCCTTTGGGCACGGCACTGTGGTGCCCGTAAGTCCCAATGAAATGTGCCATCAAATCAATAAGCTTAAATCGGACGCACATTAACGGCGATGGCATTTTTTGTTGCCTTGCGGGCTGGTGGTGTTTTCGAGCGAGACAGTTGCAGAAATTAAATTAACCCATGAACATGTCGAACGCGTCGGGAGTACGTTGATCTGTCAGCTACGTGATGAGGTTATGCCTGTGTCTGTCCTGCGATTGCGTTGGTTGCATGTCCCTGCCCATCATCCGAACATCGTGAGAGGTCCTGTCTTATCGCTGCCTTGGCAACCACCCACAGATTAAACACATATATAAATAAATGTCTTTTATTTGTTATTCCATTTTTCTCTTCCCTTTGGACGGCTCACTTTTAATAAACCATCATGGGTATGCTGCCACTCGGCGGAGCGGCATTTCAGCGACTGCGTCAAGTTGTCATCAAGCCAAGTCGAGGCGTGCTTATCCCGGCTTTATTAACTGTCCAAAGTGTTTGTCGTTCCTTGTGCGGTTCCCAGGACAGACCCTTCAGCTTTCATTTTGTGTCTTCTTGTGGCGCCCCGCGTTTTTGTGGTCTCAAATATCAAGTTTATTTTTGTTATTGTGATTATTTTGATATTTTTATATTTTGTCTGGCGGAAATTCTATTTGTGCCACTCTTGCAAAATAACCGTTGGTCTAATTAGCAATCGCCTGCTCGATAAAATGGCAACGGGTTTTCGTTGCTTTATTGGACATTTGGTTGGATGATTCAAGATGTTGTGGTTTGAAAGTTTGTACTTTGCACTTTTGGACCAATTAATATACAGAAATATTCGCAGTAATTTGAATTCCTTATTAGATCTAGATTAGATTTAGATAGAGCCTTGGACTTATTTGGCCTGATGGACTCGAAGACGGACTAAGAGAAAAAGAGGGGAGCAAAAGGAAACCGAAAACAAAAACCGGATTTAATTTGATTACTGCAAATTTAATGGTTCATCAGCTTCGATTATACTTACATTATTTATTTAGCCAATTAAGAGAGCCCTAAGAGAGTGAATTAAGTTAAGCGACTGTTAATATTCATTTAAGTAGCGGCCCACGCCCATGCGCCTCGCCGCCAAGTGACACTTGAAAACCACAAAAACAAATTCAAGCACGTACAAGGTGCTAAAGCTAAGGGAGAAAGTGAGAGTGGGAGAGTGAGAATAAGAATGAGAGAGGTGAGACAGGGGCCATAATGAGAAATGGAACAACACGGAACACACGCACACCAAGAAAAACAAAAGGCAAAGACAAACACAACATGAAAAGCAATAACAATAATAATGCTAGGCTAAAGCCATATAAAACATACATATATCTACTTGAGAGAGGGCAGAGTGAGCCTAGACAAGTAGGTGGAGCCAAGACATGTTAAATAGATGGTAAGGCAGTCTACTCAAGGCTGCAGGCATATTCGCGGAAGCTGTACAAAGTATCTGAATGACGCGGGAGAGCGAGCTAATGGCAAACATGACATGTGCCTCACCTTCCACTAAACATTTCTTGGGGGGGGGGGGGGGAGCGGTAGCGGAAAGGCAGCTAGCTGGAGCATGAGATTTAGGAGGAGGGGGTTAATGGAGAATTGTTGGCGTGGTAAATAAATAAAACGATTTGAGACGCACACAAAGACACAAATGTAAGCACGGTCCTCGAGGTGCAAAGCACAGCAGCAGCTTAACAACATTCCAATTTTGTTGTGCTTTGTGTGGGAAGGGGGAGGGCAGTGAGGAGGGCGGTCTGAGTCAATGATTCGTGGAGACGGCGTGACGAAGAGTCGTGGCCTAATCGTAAATTGCTCTGAGTAGGACTAATCTACACACATGCACACGCATTAGGCACATAAAAATTGGCACTCAATAGGCCGGAGGGCACTCTTGTGTCTCGAACACACACGTTTTTAATCTCTGTGTGTGAGTCAGACATATGCATGAGAGTATACCGTTACAAAGGGTATAATGATTTTTTCCATATATTTGCAATGCAGAGAAGGTCGTTACAGTCGTGTCCTTTTAAAGAGATTACCATTCAATGTATACTGCCATGGGAATGATGTTTCCACAAGGGTATCAAATGTCTCGGCGTACAATGATAGCCCTCGCTTGTTACTTTCTTATGTAGGCGTTTTGTCGCCCGACTTTGTGGGTGACGGCATCGTCTGGGACACGAGAGCCGGCTCCTGGTTTGATGCCCCTGACAGCTGGCTATGCATTTTAAATGCCTAAATTGGATCAGAGTAATGGAAAATATACTTATGGCAATATGCTAAACATTTACAATCCCTATTAGGGTCTACAAGATTTGGGAAACTATATTTCTCGACTTGTGTGTGAGATATTGTCATTACAAACTTAACACTTGAGCACAAATCTAATCAACTTTGACCTTAGAAATTATTCAACACTGAAAATTGTTCCCTCATCCTGCACATCCTGCTTAGATATTTCCTCAACGTATGCCACAACATTTTACGATTCTCATTTTATCACCCTGGAAGAGAAACAGAAGCCAAAACTCACCACCTGCTGATTTATATTTAGCTAAAATTATACAACCGTGCCAGGACCTCCTACACCCCTCCCTCCTAATCTCTGGCTAGAATATCGTCACTCGTATATTATCGGCCACTCGACCGGGTCGACTCATCTGACTTAACGTTCTCCGCCTGGCCAACGCTGGCATTTCGGCTCTGCCAAAATATTTTAGGCATTTACAACTTGATACCCAATGGTCTAGTGGCAGGCAGTGCAGTGGCCCTTTAAGCCCCTTTTGGGAGCAATCACAGCTGGCGGTTGGCAAACACCACAAGCCGCAAGAGCCAGGCCCCATCCATTGGCAGCGTGTAATCCTAGAGCTTGAAGATGGGAGGGTGCGGAGCAACGACTTTCTTGCCAACTAATTGCTGGAGAAGCAGGGAAAACCTCCGATATCTGACACCATATGAGCTGGCTCCATCATTAGCCGAGCGGGAATGGGTAGAGGGAGCCGCACCTGCCAGTTGAGTGACATCAAGCATGCAGCCTCGTCTGACATCTAATTAAGGCACCAAATAATTTCAGCAAGAGGCAGACCAGACAACGGATACTAAGCAATTAAATATTTAAAGTCTCCAGGTTCAATTGATGGAAACCACATCCACATGCCACATCCCACACAAGTCCCCACTTAAAGTGAAGGCGCTGATTCCGGCTTACGAGTAAATAAAGTTTAGAGAGCATAAAAAGAAGAGGAAATAAGTGGCACGTGTTAGTTTTGGTTTGAGTTTTGGACCCGCATCACCAACTGAGTGGCACTCATCCTGCTTACAGCACACATGAGGCATCGGCCTTCGGCCCTCCGGCACTTGAGCAAATAGTAAAAAAGGACATTCGCTCGAATTGTCACATTCGTGGTGCCTCGATTTATGCATTTGCCTACAGACAAAGGAATATCGATAAAGATGTCAAAACGTTCATTTTAAGATTTCTTTGTTAGCTTGCCAAAGGTCAAATGCCTTTAATATCCACATCATTACGATACGACACGATTATTTGTCTTTACAAAATGTTGAAGAGATTTCTGTGCTAACTTTAATTATACATTTGCACGTATTTGACGTGTACTTATCCGAGTGAATTCTAATTTTATGATCTGCAGACACTTATTTAATTAATATTCCCTTTCAATTTCAATTTTTTGTCAGACTCGGAACAACTTTTCTCGCTATCCCAACAGCAAAAGGCGTCCAAATGGTGAAACTTTTGAGACCCTGATAGAATAAATCTTTTTTCCGATTCGCTGATTTTATTTGTTGGCTGTTGTGTGGGATAAAGGGCCAGACGGGCTGGCAGAATGGGGCACAAACCCTTTTCAATCAAATTAGCTCCAGTCAGTGGAGCAATTCCATCACTGGAAGCTGATGAAAATTCTCGACTTTCAGGCCTCCAGAATTGAAAAAATAACTGCCAAAGTTGACTTAAAACAAAAGAAATCGATCAAGATTGTATATCTATTCAAAACTATACAAACTGGAGCTACCAATCGATGCCAATTGCGGATACTTTATTGCAGGAAATATCAAATAATATTATTATCCCAATGTCCCCTATTGAGTTATTGAGTTCAAACTTGACAGTTTCTGCCATGAGGAAGTTTGTCTTCTAGTTTAGAGTGGATAAACGGATAGGATGCATGTCTAGAGTATTCTCGATGAAAGTTGCAGGATGGTTTGACATTGTTGCCAAAATAGAACGACAGACGCGGAAGAGTTTGATGGGTCAGCATCCCCTGCCAAATCATTGGTCGTTCATTTATCAGCGGGGCACACAGGAAGCGGCAATGGGCTGGGTAAGGAATCCGCCCCGCAACAGCTGCAACGATGAAAAGTTCGAATTGCTTTGCTTCTCGACAAGATGCCCACAAAGTTGTAAGCCAACATCCAAGTTTTACTTGCAATTGAAAAGCTGGAGCTCAGAGTGCGGCCAAGTTTTCGTTTTGGTTTCCGTTTCCGGTCGGTTGCATGCAAAAATAATGACAAATCACTGTCTGAATTGTGTGCTAAGTACGTGTTTGTGCTCTCCTCTGGGTCCTCTCTATTCTTTCTGGTTCTCGAACCGTTTCTCAAGCACTTGAGTTATGAAATTTGAATGGTAAACACACACATGTGCGCTTTGAACGGCATCACGTTTTGAGGGCATGTTTGCTGGGTCCAGGGACACAAATTCACAAATGCATGGAACCCGGGAACAAAGTAAATCGGCTGACATAATGGTCTATGTATAAATATCAAATATTTATCTGTGGAACATTTATGTTCCCTGCCTATTTATAAACTCTGTTTTAAAAATGATGTCAATCATCTCTGGATGTACGTTGCACGCATCATAAACGTAATAGCCAATGTTCGGACAGCTAAAGAAGACTCAACTGCTTCGCTCGCCACAGGAAGAAATGTACCCAATGCGCTTTCCGCTTGAGTGCTTCAGCATGGCTTCTGTACGTCAGTGGGTAAAAGGACAGACTATACGACTCAAACCCAAAAGTAATAATATAAAAAAGAAAGTCGAAAATTCGGTGCCAAAAAATACTATTCTTGTGCGCAAATAATCCACTCACAAAATAGATTTCCTTGCATACCATGGCCGAGCAGCACTCGAATAAAGGAGTTTTCGTATATTTCTGGAGAGAATTCTGACAGGATTATGTCATAAGCAGGTTTCTTTTTTATTTCTGTCTCATTCCTATTGCTTTGGCAATTGTGAAATTGCGCGAAAAAGATGGCTTGTCAGTGGCAGCTGCCGCCAGCAGCGAGTAGATTAAAAAATAGCAAAACGCGAGAGTTCGAGATCTGTAGCGGGCAGAAATAACAGTCGAGAAACGATAGACGGCAGCGCTCTTTTCCCCGAGTAGCCATTGGACATTGACACAACGCCACTGCACTCCTTTGGGCTACAGGTGCACAATGCGGCTTTTCCGTATTCCAGCTCGAGGCGCTTACATGGTTGTGACATCGCATCATTTGCATATTTCCTGCTGAGAGTTGCGCTTATGTCATGCATACGCAGCTAGTGTCCCAGCAATCGCCCTGCAGCTATTCCCCCCACTCTTCTCCTGCTTCATCGGCTGCCGCATGACCAAGTCCCAAGTCCCTCCCCCCGCAGACCATCTATTGTCAATCAGGGCGCTGCTCTACGCGTGTTCTCATCTCTCGGCTCTTTGGCTATGTAATTTATCTGCTTTATCCGAGATGCGACCTAAAATGGGCAAACCACACAATTTGGGACAGGGACAAAGGATATGGGGAAATTAAGCTAATTTAACATGCCGCCCCCCTCCCAATATGCTCCACCAAATACAGTTGATGAACATGCGTTGGTGTTTTCAAACTTTGAAATTGTAGTCTGCAAAGCGTACAGTAAATTAAATTGTCAGGAAAATTGTTGAACATCCAAATCCGTTATTTTTCATTTAATTTTCAGTCCAACAAATAGATAAAAGAATTCGACATTTCTGCTGCATAGCAACTACAGCCTACATACATATTACATGCCATTTTACGAAGCTTGAAGCGAAGACATGAACCCTGCTGCATCACTCTTTACACAACAGAGGGCGCTAAAACGGGAACCAAGAGCCATTCCAGTTAATTTTTGAAAATTCGGCCTGCATTTTAAACAACTTTTTAACTTTTTCTTTAAAAGGGAACGGAGAACTGTTAAAATTTCAAACTAAATTTAAATGTATAACATCTGAAAATATCAAATAGCACAGTTTCTTCTGCACTACAAACGAACTGAAGCGGGAGCCTCTCGACAGCTGTAACTGCCACGCGCTCACGTTTACCCTCTCTGGTGGCTCTTGATGGTACTCGCTCACGCTCTCCGCACATTTCTTGGCTTAAACGTGTTTTAGCCACTCTGCTCTTGCTCTGTTGGCTCTGTCTCTGTCTTTGGCTGGCTTTCGGTGGGGCTTCCACCAAGTCATTCTTCAGTTTGATTCGAAACAGTTTGGTTGTTGCCGCCGGTTGCTCTTTGGTTTTGGCACAGTGAATGTCGTTCGATTGCCACCAAAAACGATATCGTCAAGTCGGTGATTTGTAAGTGCCTCTCCCTCCCTCCCTCTCTGAATCGGTATCCGTCTGTCTCTGTCTCTGTGCCGCTGATCGGAGCAAGTGCGTCGATCGGGTTCGTTGCGTCGATTACGTTGCGGGATTTTCGTTTGTCATTTACGTATGCAAAGCGCGTAATTTTACATTACCGTTGTTGATTCGGGCGTCATAAAAAGTGACCGCGTCTCCGTGTCCGCCTCCCTGCCAGCCCCTGGTGACCCCACTCCTTTTCTGGAGCTGAAAATTTCACTTTGCATGGACTATCGCTTGTGTGGTCCCACTGTGCCGGTGGTGCACGGTGCACTGCACTCGTTTCTCCAATCCACAGCCATTGAAATACCCATCCATCTACATACTCGTAGTTATAGCATTGAGATTCTTGTGTAAAATGTACAATATGTTGCCTGGCCTCAGCCATTAAGTAGAAACTTCCATAAAATGCATAGGAATTGTGCATGGGGCAAAGAAGCCCCTCAAGTTAATTAAAAGTTATTAATATTTGTATAATTAGCTAAGCCAAGGTCATTGGCGGATAAACGGCGATAGTTTCTAGAGGTAAAAGAGCAAACAGCAGAAGAGAAAAATACCAGTGACAGCCGCACAAGCAAACAAATCAAAGAAACGAAACGAAAAATCACATAAATAATTGCAAACTAACCAACAAACAAACAAAAACAAAACGAACCTCCAACCCCATATATTATATGCCCCGTGTTTATATGGCAAAGACAGATTCAAGGTGAATGCTGCCATTATTCTTTTGACAGAGTGCTCGAGAGCAACAAGTGAAAATTTATTGAGATTTTTTGCAAGTTCGCGTGCTGCTGAAAGAGTGAATCAAACAAAAAACGAAAGAAAGAAGAAAACGGTGCGAAAGCAACGCAAAATAAATTCCATTAAAAAGTACATCAATTTAAAATCAATTTTTGATGAAGAATAAATTAATGGCTAATTTGGATAAGTAGAAATTAATCAAAGAGGAATGCAGAGAGATTATATCTTTCGAATTTCAAAAAGTTGGCTTTGCTCTCAGTTGAATCTTCTCTCAATCAATGGCTTAAGAACCAAGGAGCGTTGATCTCTTTTCTTTACAATTCCATGCCATTTAAATATATACTTTTTGAACGAGTCCATTGACATTGGAGCATCATTAGGCCCCTCCATATACATATGTACAGAACTTAGCCTACTCACACAGAATTCTAGTTGTATACAGAGAGTAGAAGAAGCAAAACTGCCTTGAACCCTTTCATTTAGATCCACAAAATCATCACCTTCTTATTAATTATATGTATATGCATATATCTTAACGGTTTACGCCAAAACACAACGCTCGCAATCCAGAAAACCCGTCCGACAGCCTACCAAAAACAATTTCTCGCTCCCGACTAAATTCGCCTTTTGAGCCATCAATTAAAAAATTATACAATAACAAAATGCAAATACCGAACAACAGATAACTTAACGATAATTTACAAAAGCGCTTATAAAAAAGCTGAACAAAAAGTTACAACAACAACAAAAATATCGCAAATTACAAATAAAACACCAACATTTTGGATACATTTTTGAGTTGGACCCAAAAAACAATGTCTGGCAAAGTGAAGCGACCGGCGCTGTCAGCGTCGGCGCCCCTCTGCCATAGCTTCTTCGAATACATCCCCGGCGGCACCATCATCTGGCTATGCCTCTGTCTGGTCTTCTGCAGCGTCAGCGCACAAGGTGAGTGGGTTTTACATATGGTGTTTAATAAATAAATACCCTTGCTCAGGGTAACACGGCTATTCGTGTACGCCTGCACCCCAGGAATGCAAATAATTGTATAAATTATCCAAACAAAAAATATAAAACTGGCACGGCAAAATAGAAATGAACAAGCGTACGTACCTATTCGACCCTTGCTTTAAAGTATATTTTAGTCATATTCCCTGAACTCAGTTGTTATTGTTGCTGCTGCTTATGTCGTTGTCGTGTTATCTCTGCTCATATTTTGTGTGTATTTTCATTAAGAGCAGCAGAAAAAAACCGAAAAAGATACCCAAACTCCGGCTGATTCACCCCATGCTAATTTATCTCGATGGCGTCGACGGCATTTTCGAGCCGTGAGATTTCTTTCGTGGGGTCTCTTACAAGCCGGAACTACCCGAAGGTCTCTTCTGATCAAAAGAACAGTCACAATAAATGCGTGTTCAAAATTAAAAACTCGAAATTAAAATTAAACTGTTGTGAATTGTCACGAAAAAAAGAGTCGAAACGGATGCGCTTAGTAATAAAGCCCAAAGAAAAATAAAAACACGTACCAGACTTCCGTGCAGCTAACAAAAAAGTCGCTGAGATCTAAAGATTGTCAACATTATCTCTGCCATGGGGCTCCCGTTTTTAGTTGTTTTCGAATCTGTTGTTTTGTAGTAGAGATCTGCGAATTAAACAGAAAATGTCACCCCAGTTTTTTTTTATAGATAGACCACAAAATTACGATTCCAACGATGGCGGGTGCCTTCCTAATCTGCTCGAAGATATGCTCGTCCCAGATATTTTCGCTTATGTTGAGTTCTGGCAGAGATCTGCAAAAAGTAAGGAAAATGTGAATAAATTTGCAGTTTGACTAGAGTTAAAACAAATACGGGTATGGATTTAATCAACCGTCAAAAGCAAATTTGGTTGCACCTGCAGTTGATTTCGACTTCTTACCCTCAAGGGGGTATGCAATTTTTATGGCTTAGCCTTTTTTGGCAACCTTTTTGTGGCTCTTTGCAGTACACTACATCTGCTGCCTTGGGATGACTCTGTCGATTTTTAACACAAGCATTAAAATGTCAGTGAAATGTCAATAAACAATATGCCGGCCCGAAAGCAGGATAAATATTGGGTTAACTGTTTACCATTGAGAGGAAATCGTGTTCTTAAAAAGAGTTCTTAACCCAGATTTGCGGTTGTTTCGGCGAACGAAAGGACAGTAAACATTGGCTTTAACTGTTGTTCTGATGAAAGAACCACACACAGTTTGAGAGTAATTGGATAAAGTGGTTCACTCATCCACACATATGTACATATGTAATTGCTTTAGCATTTTGTATGTATGTATATAAAAAAAACACACCGCATGGCGGCTTTATTTTAATTAATCAGCAACAAAAAGCAAGCAAACACATTAAACTTTACATAAGACATTGGATATATGTACATATGTATGTATGCACAACCTTTCTGCTGCACAACGAATTCAAAGGCCGAGACCAAATTTTGTTTAGGTCTCAAAACAACAAAAGCAGCGTTAATAAAATTAACTTGCTAATGAAGCGATGATCACACCGCACACCTCGAACATACACACATCTATACATATGTATGTATGTACTTTCATATCTATAATATATTGGGCAGAAATCAAGAAATACAACTTATGGAAATCTACTATTCACATTTTTAAATGCAGAAACATTTTTGTCGCGCGTGTTAAAGCCAAAAAGCACTAAAAACAACAAAAGCAGAGAGGGGAAACAAGTTTTTTCCAGCGTTCCACTATGCAAATCAAACAGTAAATACTAAATACCAGCACTCACAAATAACACACACTCGCATATCTATGCACGGCGGCACATGTGAATTGGTATTGGTATTTTGTAATAGGTTGAGATGAAAACGAAAGTGAAGCCGCCACCTGACTTTGAATGATCTCGCGCCGAAAGCACACAGCCCTTTCCATGTTGCCCTTGTTATCGTCAATTTCACTTTTGTTTTCTGCCTCTGCATCTGCCCCTTATTTCCTCTTTCTTTTCAGTAATCGTGTTGTTAACTTTATCGAATTAAAATAAGTTTGTTTGGGGTGGTGGTAAAACAGTGATGTGACTATCGGTGCATTGGTGTTCTTTTCCATTTTTATATGTGACGTGCATATCGATATTTAGAGTTTTGCGAAAGAACGCGAAAAGAATGAAAGTGAATGTTGAAGAAGTTCTAACGTACTTTTTCTATTCAATTTCCTATTTTGTTTTAGTTTATATTATACATTTTTTGGGAATTGTCTTCATCGCTTTTTTCCCCACAAACTTCGAAGTCTTCCATCTCTATTTATCTGCCCCTTCAACAACACATGACTCGCGCGACTGTATATGCGTGTTTAGTGTGTGTGTGAAGAAAGTGAAATGAAAAAGAAATGTGTACATGTAAAGTTGTGGCACAAGTTTTGCGCTCGAATTCATAACTGTAGCTGTAACAGGTTGGCTGACTCGCTGACGACAACTTCACAAACTCCAAACTCTTTTTGTCACAGTACCTCAAGTTTCTCGACCGGTGACCAGACGACGCATTTGGCGGCTGGATCTGTTGTCTGGACCGGCACGGCAGCAAACCCTATTGAAATAAATAATTGCTTTACATACATACTATCTATGCAAATTGGCATTTGCTGCATGCCATAATGATGAGAAACTTGCCAATGACATTGTTGTCCAACTCGAGCTAAGCATTACTCCAGTGAAAACACACACCGCACCATTTCAATTTCAGTGGCATTAAGTGTACACGAGCCGATAGGGAAAAGTTACACATTTTCCCGATGGCCAATTAAAATATATGTATACATATGTACATACATTCGCATGTATACATAGCACAGTTATTTCCGCTCAGCTGTCCTGCACATTTTCTGAGGGGCGCACTCTAAAACGGATCGAGTAAACAAGTTTAGTACGGCAACCGAGACACAAACAAGTGCAACATCAGATCGACTGGGCTGGTTGATTTATATAATGTTCAGCTGAGTGATATATTTCCTAAATACTGCATTTGCACTGTTTCATAAATCAATTAATTAATTTTATTTTGCGCAGAAGAAAATAAACCAAGTTGGCAGTACTGATTGTTATCGAACGAGATTGTGTGATAGTATTTAAGTATATCGAAGTCCATTGAAGTTCAGAAAATCGTGAAAATATTATTTGTTTTGATAAAATGCGAAGTCCCAGAAAAAGGGCGTCCAGAACCAATCCGTTGGTTGCAAAGGAATATGTTGTGGAGGAGATCAAGGGAAAACGGTTCTATCAAGGAGAAACGGAGTATTTCGTCAAATGGGAGGGCTTCGAAGCAGAAAGCTGCACCTGGGAGCCAATGGAAAATCTTGGCAAATGTATCCACCTGCTGGCCAAGTTCGAGAACGACATCAATTTTAGGAAATTAGAAAGAAGGCTCGCTAAGACCAAAAATAGGAAAGCGCATGCTGCTCAGAGTACTGAACTGCACAATAACAGTGGCGGCACACTGACAGAGCCAGAACCAGCGCCAGAACATGTGCGAAACAATAACTGGAACAACAAATGTGTCCAACTGAGTGAATCGAGTGACGATGAATCATCGCCAGAATATGAACCAATAACACCACCGTTAGGGAGCCAACCAGGAAGTCGAAGGCCATTATCAGAATCATTTGCGTCCTCGGTCTTGTCGCCCTTGTCATCGACGTCTTGCAGCTCCAAGTCCTCAGCCACCTTTTCAAAATCAGGCTGTTCGTCTTCTCCACCCCAACCCGAACCTCAACCAGCTTTAACTACGAAGCAAACCCCATCCCAAACTCAACCAGTGCTCCCTACTCCTAATCAAAAAGAAGAGTTCGTCGACAATTTGGAGACTACAAAGAAACTGCCAAGGAACACCGATAAAAGTCGCGCCAATAACTCGCTTGAGAATGCTGAGGATTGTGTAAGAAAATGTTTGATTAGTAATTGATATTTAGAACCATTAGAAACATTTGATACCGAATCAACTTTACTTATTGAAACAGAACACCCCGGAGTCGGATAAGGAAGAGCCTTCGGGCTTAGAGCTTGGGCAAAAGCTGGAGAGAATTATGCACAGCTATCGATTTAGAGGAAATACGTATCTGATCGTAAAGTGGATGGACATCGAGGAGCCTGTATTGGTCGATATCCAGGAAATGAAACAGTTGTATAAAAAAGAAATAATTCAATATTTCCAGAAGCTTCAACGGAGCTTTGATGACATGGTGAGTTGTGTATTTGTTGTATGGATATAGTGGATGTAGTGTAGTGCCTGGCCCTGTGCCCATAACCTTAAACGCGCACTTCCGTTCAGCGCCAACTTCTCTTCATAGCTTTACAGTTCGACGCTCGCAATATTTGAGCCATGAGCCATGAAAACTTCACTTTGCCTTCGGGTCAAGATAAATGCCATCGGAAAACAAAAAGCACAAGCGAAAACGAAGCATCTCCATCCGGTCTAACTCCAAAACAACTTGTTGGAAACGTTTTCCTATCTGGCCACATGCAATACCATGGACCATAGGCCATGCACCTGTAGCTGCATCTTAGCTTCCTCATAAATCATTGATAATGCTGAGGCTGTGGCTACATGACAAATTGTTGTACAGTTAGAACATGTTACTTAGCAGATTTATGACCTGTCTCATAGAAGCATCTTCATCTGCAAGGGCTACAGCGTGCAGGGTAATGGGATAAATTCTCATAATTTACACGTGTGTACACTCACTCTCCTGTTTCTACAATTGTAGATTTCGTGCTCAAGATCAAGTTGCGAAAATTATGAGACTCTTCGGCTTGGGGTTTTTGGTTTCCATTTGGCTTATCTGTGGCATCTGTTGACAGCTGCTTCCAACGACGATGACGGCGACGCCTTCGCTTTGAACCTTTCGGCTTAGCAACTGGCGGATCGAAGCTCTCATGGCTTGTGCTCTTATCCATGTCGTGTTCGTTTGGCTAGAACAAGCCAATAACTCCCTCGCACACCGTGGGCGCTTAAGACGCTCCATGGCCCCATGGTTCATTCAACCGGGAGTGAGAGTCGCACAAACAAGTCAGAGACCCAGAATTGCGATCTGATATTGATGTGCTAAAGACAGGGCAGAGACATGTTTGTGCTGCTCTCTGTGTTGTGTGGTTTAATGGCTGTATCACATTGCTCTGTAACCTTCAATCAGGCCCCGACTAGACCCAACCTAAAGCACCCAAGTGACATGCTCACATGGAGCGAGGTGGCGGGCACACCTAGGCGGGGCATCTCATGTTGACTGGACATAGCCCGCCTGTGGCATGATCTGGCTAATGTGTCCATTTGGCTGTGGCTTGCGCCATTTCAATGCCATTTGCAAGCAGCCTGCTGCTTGCTGATTGCATATTTCAGCAGTTTACACAATTTGCTTGCATTACATCGCACATGTTATAAGCGAACTCTTTTTGCTGCATTGCCAGAATGAATGGTTGCTTAGATGCGCACTCAGATTGGCGTACATAAAAAATATGTCTGTTTTATGGCTAATTAAATGGCTTTGGCTAGACCCTGTAACTAATTTAATAGCTGCTTAAAGAGCTTACAGCTAATTTTAAGTTGTATTAAATTAATTTAAAATGTTGAGAGCAAAGGTCAGACATTCATTTGAAGCCATTAAAATCCTTAAACTATAGTTGGGGTAATTACAAAAGGGCATCATTAAGTGACAGATCGGTACGGTCTTAATTCAATCTGATTTCATCTACTACATCTTAGAATTCCTTCATACTATAGCTAAGATTTCGAATCTTCCGGGGGACCATAAGGGTATAACCTTAGTTTAGTCAGAGAGTTATTACGATCATTTGCATGCAGTTGCCTGATTTAATTCTATTGCATAATGTAATCAATTATATCTGTATTTTTACGTCCAAGGCGTGCTGGCACTCGCAGCCCAGCTATCTATTATTATTTTCCATTATTTCTGTGCTTCTACCACCTTCCTTGATTTCCATTTTCTGGGCTGCCTTCGACTTTGGCGTTCATTGATTTATGTCTGTGTTTGAATTAAGCTCCGCTGTCCGTGGCATTTCTGTAGTTTCTGATGTTGGAACTAGTTTTGCCATATGTGTGCGCCAATTTCGAGGAGTCGACTGGATAGGCAGGTGCGGCTGGGGAGATAGGAAAAGGGAAATTAGATCTGCAAAACATTTTCGTTTTGGGGTAGCTTTATTAATTGCCTTACCAAAATTATTCAAATTGCATATCAAATGTCAAATCTTCGGCAGCAACAATTTTAATTTCCTCCGCCTCAAGACACCGAAAAATTGTAAATTTCCTGATTATGAAACCTTTTGTATGCCCGTGTGTGTGTGTATACATTTTGTTTTGTATTGGCCAAAAATTTGCATTTAATTTCAGTCTTTTAGTGGGGCTTCCATTACAACAACACACAGTGGGCTGCAATGTGATAATTTTCTCGCTCGTTTGACCATTTTTGGCTGTGGATGTAATTACGCCCAAGGCAACGACAGCAACAATACTATTGCAGCCTCATTTATGACGCTTTGCATATGGTAGACAACAAATCGGTAAGAAACCAAAAATGAGTATTTCTATGTTGTGGTAGTTGTTGTAATGCAATTTGTTTAACGCTTCGTTTATTACCAAAACAGCAACGATTTGAGGTTATTTGTGTGGCAGCAGCAACAATTTTCGGGTCGCGTAGGTAGAGCAGCAACAACAATCATATTCAGCTGATCCTCTCCTCTCTCTCTCCGTTTCTTTTATTCTCTGGGTGTACCACTCTCTTTGATTTTGTTTACTGTAAATATTTGCGTTTTCCTCCTGTGCCTTTGCCTTTTCTGGTATCTGTGTCTCACTTGCGCTCACTTGTGCAAATTTACATCTGCCTCTTTCTCTCATCTTTCTGTCTCTCCATGTCCATTTTCCTGCCATTGTGTGTGTGTGTGGGTGTGACCGGCTTGGGTTATTATTTGGTTTGACAGTTTAATATATTTGGTTATTTGTTCGGTGTGCGTTTTGTTGTGGCACGAGTCACAATTTGTATTTCTCGTTGTTATCTCTTGTGTGTTGTGTGTGGTTTGTCTGCTTTGTGCCTTCGGGTTAGAGGTTATTGGAACAGCAATTATATGTGGTTACTGCTGTTGTTGTTGCAATTGCCTTGCATTTGTGTACGTATGGGAGAGAAAGGGAGACAACAATAGCTGCTGAAGATGGGGGTCGATTGCCCAACCTGTCTGGGCGATGATTAACCTGATGGCGATGTATCGGTTTACACATCGTTTGGCTTCATTACAAAAGTTGATTGATTGTTTGGATTTATATGGTTTATTTAACATGTGGTTGGCTGCTGGAAATCGTTTTATTTGAGAGCTGTGAAGACCTAATAGAGGCACTTGGACTTATCAGTACATGAATCTGTTTCTTCTCAATCAACAATTTGTTCCGGCTCAGGCTGCAAATCAAAGGAAAGCTGCCATAATAAGCAGTAAGACCTTATCAAGCTTTAGCGTTGTAACTGCCCTCGTGGCTTTGGTGTAGTAAAAGTTTATTTGGTTTCTCTGGCCCCCAAACTCATTTAGTTTCCATCTCCATTCGCCCATGCCATGTGCATCCTCAGCCGCAGGTGACCTTGCTTTGTTAATATCTGGTTTTTGTTGCTGTTGGTTTTATATGGGCATATACCACGCCCTCAGAACCCCTGCCGCCACGGGCAGTCCTCTCCGACTGCCTTTGTGTTAATTTCACGCCCGTTAAAATAATTAAATTTGCCTTTGTTTTCATTCACTTTTATGTGTGCTCTGATTTTCATTTTTAGTGTATCATTCAAATTAGTTTACTGGCTCTAAAATAAAACAAAAATGTCTGTTTTCTCATGTGATTTTTCGTTTTGTTTCTGTCTTTTTAGGTAAAGTGAAGCTTAAGCCAACCAGATGGGAACAACGAAGGAGGAGTGCGAACAAGTTCAGGGTCACATTTTTCATTTTTCTTCTTTCATATTTTTCTTATCTTATCAGAGTTTCATTGCGTGTCTGTGAAGACACTTTCACACGATATTTGTTATAAACTTATAGACTAATTGTGTTAAAACTACATTACGTTGGACGTATGGTCTTATCAAATGAATAACTATTAATCAAGCTTAAGATGAAATATCAAATTTCTGAACTGGAAGCCGTATCATGAAAGTGTTCATTTAATTTCTTTAAGCAATTTTCCAATAAATATTAACATATGACATCCGATACTTTTTGAGCATATTCACGGTCAAAAAGGCTAACGAGCGTTTTTGAAATACCACTAACCGGCGTCAGCCGTATGCCTCTCAATGTTCACTAACGTATCCAATATCCTATTCTAGCTCTAGTCAGACCATAAAAAAATAGGTGAACTTCCATTGAATTTGTGCAGAGACTTTGGCCAAATGTCAATGGGTTATAAACCAAAATTGAAACCGAAATCCCCCCCACCATACTCTTCCGGCAGAAGTGGTTGACATTTTTGTTTGACTTTTTGAATTATTTCCAGCAGCAGAGCCACACAACTGCGGCTGTGTCGGGGCGAGGGCAATTATTTTGCATTGGTATTTCTTTTGTTGCTCTTTCGGGGTGTGTTCTGTTCCAATGGAATGAGGCGGAGACTTCATTGATACAAATGAGCTTTATATGTAAATTTCGGCAAATTTCCACTGCATTCTTTCGATCCAAGTTGCGGTTGGTCCGGGACTGAGACAAGTGGGCGCTGTTCAGGTGGGTGGCCACTAGGGAGTCACTTAATGACTGCATTCTTTGGTTGATGAGGTATTTTTGGCAATAGATTGTAATCATTGTTATAAACATAACTAAAATATAAGGGATAGACCTGATGCCATACCAGTGGGTTTCTTTTTTGGCTATTTTACGCGCCTACGATTTCCGCTTTTCGCCCAGCGACAAATTTACTTTTGTACAACATTTTGTCTACCTTTTGGTGCAAAATGCTTGTGGCATGACTCAGAGGCACCGTTACTGCCGATGTAGATGTCGTTGCCACGCCCCATTGGAGTGCATTGAACGCAATTACTTCTCTTTCTCGTTTCTCTCGCTTCGGACTCGATTTGCCATACACATTTTCGCTTTTCTTTTTAATTGGGATCTCCTGTGTTTTACAGCCTTTCCACAACGTTTTCTTTGTTTGTACGTTTTTTCTGCATTTGTTTTTCGTTTCACTTTCGCGTCGCCAACTTGTTGCAACTGTGCCACTCGGGCCACAGCCACTCGGCTGCCAGTTGGGCGTTGCTTTTACGGCTTCCCACTCTGCCGCGCGGCCAGCCACCTCCAGCTAGCTGTGGGGGTCCGAGTCGTTGGTCATTTGGTTGCCCGAGCACTCGAGCAGAACTCGAGCTGCAAATTGTGGATTTCTTTTGACAATTTTGGACAGTCGGTAGCATAAATCATAAACCGAAATTCAACATTTTTGGCACAAAAAGAAAGTGTTGACATGAAGCGGAAACGTTGCTTAAAGGTTGTGCCTAAGTTCAGGCAGTTGCCATTCGCCAAAGGGGCGAAAGTCGCCGTAAATTGAGTGATTAACACAACAAATTGGAGGGTGGAGGGGAATGATGTTAAAACATATTTAAAAGGTTGCATAACAGATGGTCGAGAAATGTGATCGTTGGAAAAAGCAGCAGCTCTGACGTTTCTCGATCGATCTCCTCTCCTGCGTTTTCCCACAGTTTCTGATGCACTGGACTGGTTTTTCCCCGCACCAAAATATCACTCAATTAACCCACTAATAACCAATCAAATGCAGCTCTGACCCCGGCATAATATGCCAGTGATTCATGCCGCCAACTGACCCGACTGACTCAGACACCCCAAATACAAGATGTAGATATTGTAAGAGTGCGACGTATGGCATAGCCATACCCATAACCATGGACATATGAATGGGACAGCCACCCGCTGGGTTGTGGCCACTACGAACAAGCACAAATTTACGATACTTACGAACGTATGTGTATGGGCCATGCACGGCCGATGGCTCGAACTCGAACCTCTGTCCGAGAGTACCAAGAGCCAGTAACAGTGACATAACAAGCGCAAATATTTTCAATAAAGAAACCAAGCACCAGGTGTGTGTGTGTGTTGTTTTGTTGTGTTCATTCTTTGATGGCTGGAACGGAACGGAACGGAACCAAATTGAACTCTGTGCCCTACCCAGAGCCAATCGAGTGTGGCCAAATTGTTCAAATCCTTGACCCATTTGTTTGACTTGTCTCTCTCTTTTATTTTGTTGCTTTGGCCATTTCGGCATTTCCGTTTCTCGTGTTGCAAAGTGCAAAATAAAACTCCGATGTATGTACACTCGACTCCATTCAATTTGCAGTCATTAAAGCTTTTCGGCCCCATAATTATAAACATAAAATGACGCCCCAAAAAGGGGTAACATTTTTGCTTGCGGTCTGAGGTTTTAGTTAGTTTTTTGTGTCACTTTTCTGCTGTTTGAGTGCAGGGAGGTTAAGCTGTCCATTAACCCATTTTGGTTAGCGAAATACGAAAGGAAGGAAATCGCAGGGGATAGGAGAGTTTACAGAATACGAGGGACACGTGAAAAGGTCGTCTGCCATTCGCGGATATGCCAAGAAGAGCAAACAAGTTTTTGCCCTAAGTCATTCGTTTCCTCTGTGGCCTTTTGTGACTGGGAAATTATGGGCCAGCTACTGCAAGCGTAGTGGAAACCTGTAATAAAAATATGCAGTTATCCTTGAGATTACGGTTCATCAGAGCGGCTCTATAAATATACACAGGCCTCTCTTTCGCTCTCTCCCTCTCTCCATTTAAGCAGGAAATGATGCCCAAAAGCAGCAACAGCAACCAACTCTGGCCATAAACACAATCTGTTGCCAATTTGGCAGCAACAACAAACACGATAAAGTCGAGGCCTGAAAGCCTGAGAGAGCCACAAGAAAATAAAGAAGAAGCCACCGCTTAACGAGCGGCATGCATAAAATATGCCCTTTGTGCGTTGTCCCGACATTGCATGGCTGATCTCCTGATTGCAGTCGGTTGTCGGTCCCAAGAAGCAGAGTTTTTAATAAAAATGTCAAGTCTTATGAGTGGGCAATGAATGGCCCGGGCCAGTCGGCCAGGCGGGAAGAGCAACGGGTTGGTATGTTGCAATGAGTTGGCAATTCCTTGGCCCATACGGATATGCCACTTACTAAAGGACAGACTACAGCTAAGCTAAACTGTTGGGCTGTTGGAGTGCTGTACAATTTAGCTTTGGTTTCTGGTAATTGATCGATTTGCACCCACAGCAGAATCCACCCACACCCAACCATTAATGCAATCCAATCAGTCATCAGCTTTGGAGGCGACTGTCATATTCGCATAAGTAGTCCTCGCATCAAGGCAATTCAGCCGCCGCCATCAGTGGATCTGATCTGCCAGAGAAGTGCATCATTTGGCAAAAGAATTCATTTGAGAGTGTGTTGGCGGAGACGGAGGAGCTCCAGCTCCACTTCAAAAGCCATTCAACTCTTGATTGACGGTGGCAGAGTTGGGATTGGGCACCGCACTCTCAAGTGTTATTTGCTTTAATAACCACTCGAGAATTGCATATCTTCGCGCCGTCGCGTCGCAGTGGTGTTGGTGCGTTGGGTTCGTTGAACCTTTATTTCCATTTCCATTTTGTGGAAGCCAATTCCTATCCACTTAGCGGGTTCAGAGTGCCCAAAGCACTTGGCGACTCATTGAGCTTTGAGTATGGCTTCTATGCGTATGATATCGGACCCACCACGCCCAGTCACGCCCAATTTCGAGTGGCACCCGCAGCCAAATGAAGCCTCAAGCCCCCAAAGAATATGCAAATGCGGTGGGAGAACAAAAGCAAATCAAAGTAAGCCTCAGAGAGGGAATCAAAGAAACCTTGCTGTTCACACAATAAATCACGACAACCAGAACAGCCTTATCCATAGCCATAGCTATAGCTCTGTCTGTGGGTAAAGCCATTGTAATTACAACAGCAACAGCAACAGCAAAGGCAACGGCAACGGCAACAATAGACATCTGGCCGACAAAACTAAGCCAAGATTGTTGACCATTTTGTCGCTGAAGCGTGCGGCAAAAGGTTTGTTTTTTCTTCTTGTCTTTTGTTGGGTTATTCTTTATATTCGCCAGAGGCAAAGAAAACAAACAGAAACAAACAAAAAGTAGGCGAAATTATGCGGAAAATTACAATGCATAGAAATTTTGTGACGTTGAGCGACAGATCTAATCGTGAATTATGTATTTCTGGGTGTAGGCTAAGGTTGCATAATCTGTCTCTTGAAAGAGAAATACAAACAGAGAAAGAGGGACTATTGATGGCATCGGTTATGCAAGATTAACGAAATTACTTTAAATTGATTTCACATTTGCCATTCTCCAACCATCGCTGGAGTAGCCCCAACAATCGCAGAATACCCGAAATACTTAGCTATCGATTACACTATCGATGCTTTTGCCATGCGAGTGTGCCGATAGTGTAAATAAATCTTTAACGCGTATTACGGCTCTGCAAACACTTTTCACACGTCTCGATCTGTTTATCCAAGCAACTAAGCCCCATTCAATTCATTTCAAATCGCGCAGTTCGTGGCATAACTCTGATTTAATGCAATAGACCAGACGCAAGGCAAGGCAAGGCTGGGCTAGAAACGTACTCAGTCAGAGACACAAAAACAATCCCTTTTACATAGCCATGCCAAACCGAATTCTCGTTGCCACTTGCATTTTAATGGAAACAACTCACTTAGTATGGCTGTTGCGCCACTGGGAGGTACGGTAGGTACCGCACCGCTCCACAGTAGGTTGGAGTAGACACAGTAACAGTAAGAGAAACAGAAACAGAAACAGATGCATAGATGCAGCCCAGATATAGAGCTGGAGATAGGGTGAGGAAAAAATACAGTTCTATTACTTAATATGCCACACTAATGCGAACAATGGCAGCACGACATCGTGGCCCAAGAAAAACCAACTCGGAGGAAAAAAAATAACCCCAAAAGACCAGAAACCAAAGACTCAGGCCAGACCGCAGCAGACACACGATCCTTCAGTTTTTTACTGTTTGGGTTTGCAGTCTCCAGACATTCAATCAACACCGCTGCGACTTATAGACCTACAAAACTCAAACCACAAACTTAGAAAGGCAACCCGAAGACCAGACCTCAGCATGTGCCGGGGAAAAATGTAAAAATGTGGCCCAAATGGAGTACGAGGAGGCGGACCCTGGGCGGTCAACAGCTTTTCACACCTTGCCGCATACGGTTCAGCGGGGATCAGTCGAGTTCTGGTCACTCCAGTTAGGGTTTTTATGTGCGTGATACAGTTTTCTATACTCCATTGATGGAGAACCAGTCACAGACCTCTTTTTGGCTGCATTCTATTTGGAGGTCTGGCTACGTGCCTGGGTTTTGGTATTTGTTCTACCCCCTAAAGTGGTTTTATTTTGCTTGGCATCTGTGGGAGATTGTGAGATTGTTGAGCGCTGACAATGGCAAGGAATTTCGTTTCGTTGCTGGAATGATAATTCAAGTGCTTTAATCTGCTCGAAAATATGTCTAGAACTGGAGCAAACATGAAGCTAATGCCAGCAGAGACTTAAACTAGTTTAGGAGTTGCAGGAGCTACTTTAGAGTGGGTTTTGAATTCATAAATTATTACATCATTTCTATGTAATCTCAAACGAAATCTATCCGTCAGGTTTGGGTTAATGCAGAAGCTTCAAATGTCATAGAAACTCGATGGTTTTATGTGGAAAAATATTCTAGATTTCACCAATACGTCTTTCTCTTTTTGTATCCTAGTGATCTTTGTCTGTGCTGAAGGTTCTGTATTCAGTTTACAATATTACGTTGGTTTTTGCACGAGATTTATGGCCTGCCCAGTGGGGCAAAGCCAAAGCCAAGCCCAGTTATGTCCATACAAAGTTGTGTGCCACTCAAGCACCACCAGCAACCAGCAACCAGCACCAGCACCCAACAATCTCTGTGTGTGATTTTTTTCGCGTTGATTCGAGTATTTGCAATAGCGAAAAAGAAACTCGTTTGCATTTGCGCTCGTAATTTAGTTTTAATATTTGCAATATAATTTTGTTGCTGCTTTTATTAGAGCACGCTTTGCAAATTACATAAAGTTATAGGAGCAACAACCGAAAGGAGTAACACAAAAATAAATGCTAAATAAAAAACAAAGAGCGGCTACAAAAAATGAACGCAAACAAACAGTGCAGTCGCACCTCGAAAAATAACAACAGCAAACACAAAACAAGGCAAAATGAAAATCATGGCACGAGCAGCTCCACTGGAAGCGACGCTGACGAAGCAGCCAAAAGGCGGAGGGCAAACCGGAAAACAGCAGCGAAGAGCCGCAGAAGAGTCAACATTCAAGTGTGAAGCCCAAATCAAACATCAAATAATTGATAGAATATTGACGGTGTGCCCTCAGAGACTAAATACACCAAAACCGAAAATGCAAATCAGCTGCGCGGCCTTTCACCCAAAACCTAACGATTGGGGGGACTCCACGGGCCAACTTTGAACCCAGCACGAGCGCCAAAAACGAAAAGACAGCGAAACGAAGGGCCAAAGTCTGGATTGGATCGTTGGAGTTTGTTTGCCTTTGGGCCAAGTCGTGAGGCTCTCCCTCTCTTTATCTCTGTGTGTGTGTGTCTGTAGCTGTGAGTAGACAAATGCCACCCGCACACGCTGCCCTGATGCCCAGGGAGCTGGAATTGAACCAGTTCTGGTTTTGGCCAGTCGCGGGAGTGGTATCGAGTAATGGCAACACAAAAACCGGCTAAAGAATTTCCCAGCTAAGAAGTTTTTCATGTTCGTTTGCCATTTTCATCGGTCCATGATCTCTGCTACTTAGGCAATGCCCTCGTCTTGGCTGCTGTTGTCCTTTTATGCTGCAGTTTTTGAATCGGCAAACAAACTCTATTCGTGTGTGAAAGATTACGAAACGTATCCCGTATTCTGAGCTTTCATTCATTGTAATTTATTCCCATTTTATATTTCCCCAGTTAATGTACAATTTCTCATCTTTTACATCCAACACTTTCCTTTAATTATGAATTTTCGTCTGCTGTTTCCATTTGTAAATGATTTCCATTAATCAATTTACTACAAAACTACCACAAGCTCACAAACATCAAGTGAAATTGTAAATCAATGGATACATAATTGTTTAATTTCCAAAATCAAGAGCCCAAAATCAAGCGAAACCAATAAATTAATTGACTCGAATCGAAGAGCGCGATGAGCGATGGAAATTTCACTTTCGTTTTGGGCCTTGCCTTCGGGGGATTGCGTTCAACAGATTCATTCATTTCACCGCCCAAGACTGACCTCAGTGGGAATTATGTAAGGTGTTTTATTTTTTGGGTTTTGGACAGCAGCCGTGACCACGCCCAGCAGCGGAAGGCAAAGGCCTTTGTTCGGTGGAAGGTTTTTAACTTAAATGGTTTACAAATTTATGCGGTTTTCACCAAAAAATGCTTTCAATTTTGTGTTCCCAGGGTGGGGAAGGGGTGGGATAGTGACACCGTTGAGGAATGTTTCCCATTTATGGCATACTAAAGCCCAGATATGATCTCAGATCTGGATGAAATGACCAGCAGAGAGAAAACCGACCAACAGTTGCAAGTGCGCTGACAAGCGGCCAAGCAGTGCAACAGTTTCGCAGTCACCTGCTTCCCCATTGACCAAAAATCGACTTATAAATAGTATAATTGGCGCACAAGTTGCACTATTTATGCAAATACTCTCAGCGAACGAGGCAGAAACGAGCAAAACAAAGTCGAAAAATGTATGCTGAACCAGTTTAAATTGCTATACGCTCGATTACTGGTTTTCATAATTGATTTATGCATATTTTGCTTCGAGCCCCAATTTCCGACACGACTCGCACAATATCCGCCTTTCGGCCGGTGAGAGAAATAAGTACGGCAAAAATTCCAATCAATCATCTGAGTACAAGACCACAGTTCAGCCAAGGACATGGCGGCTTTGGTGGCAATTAGAATGCGCCTGCCCCTTGAAAAGGCCAACACCCAACACCCGCATAAAGAACGAAAGAACATAAGAACTTCTGATCGGGAGGGGGGCACCGGACAACATTCTAATCCCAGCAAGAACCTGTTCATGACTAGTCGCTCAATCTCCGCAATTATTTCTGCCTTACTCGTAATTGTATTTAATTTGTAGGAGCCAGTGGGAGTGCTTCGGTGGCTCTGTTGTCCCCGACTGTGAGGCAATTAGAAACCCGACACTTGATTCTTACTTTGAGGGTGTGTAGTGAGTTCTGCGAGTTGGCGACCACATTCCCCGGGTGACATGTCTCTCGAGGGTGTTTAATTAAAGGTTTCCAGATTGATTTCCCTGTTGGCTGTAACAATTAACGATTGGTGTTCGACTGCTGGAATGTGTTTACATTATATGTATCTATTTCTGACGATTGCCGTGCACTTTAAAGATATTTCTCTTCATTCTAAACATATTCTTCTGATCACGATATATAGATATATTTTGTTTGTTGGCAAGCTGCTAAACATCTGCTGGCCTACCCCACTGGTAATGTTTTGTTGTTTTCCGCGGGTGGACGTGAAATTCGTTTATTTGCTGACAAATGTTTGCAGCTTAGCATTTTGCCATTTGCCATTTGCTACTTGCCACACATTTGGCGCAGTTGGAAGCGTGTGCTGCCCCTCGCCGCACCCTGCCACAATGTTTGTCCAACAATAACCGCCACCACAGAGCAGCCACAGCTACACTTGGAAAAACTTTACAATTATGTTCAAAACTGATACACAAAATATACTGATATCGGGCGCCTGTTTTTGCCGAGTGTAAGTGTAAAATGCTGGCTTCAGTCCGAAGGCAACCAGCTGGAGAGTTGTCGGACGAGTCGCCTTGCAACAGTTTTCTTTGTTTTCGCTGCTTGCGTTTTGGTTTGGTTTACTTTTTGTGTAACAAGTTTGCATATGTAATTAACCAGCAGTCAGGCAGTCAGTAGTCAGTGGAGTGCGAGTGCGAGTGCGGGTATTAGTAAATATAATTAAAAAATAAATTGGAATTTGTGTTGAGCAAACACCCACCCAAACCACGCTGATGCAAGCAGTCCACGGCATGGCCGAAACACACAACACAAAATTCTATCAGAGCAACAAACAAACGACTTGGGCGCAAAACTTGTCAGTTTTAAATGACTCACTTTCATCTTTGACGCCTGCAAGAGTTCTGTGTCGGGCCGCGCCTGACATTGACCTTGGAGTGGGCTGAGAGCATTATTTTCTAATTAGCAAATAGCCGGAGGAGGAGTCTTGCCTTGTCCCCACCACTTGACAGAGTTCTCAAGTTTGTCTTTGATATTATCGCGATCTGAGTCGGAAGCTTATTGTTCTCTGGTTTTTCGATTTTACCCCTTTGGTGCTTTTTACGGGTATTGTTATGCTTCTCTTATCATTCTCTTTCTGATCACTTTGGCCAAGTCCATTAAAAGTGAGTAAATTAAACGAAATTATATATTTTGTCAAGAGTAAAGAATCGCTAGAATAATAACAATATCGGGTTTACTGAACTGGGCGTGGGGGGAAATATGATGTCAGAGGTAGGAAATGAGTTCTGCCTGGACGAGCATCTGGGAATTTATGGGGTTACTCAGGCCACACGCCTTGTCACTATACTTCTAACCAGCCGGCAGGTAATCGCTGTGGGAGTGTCTTCATTTCGGGCTTTTATTACCCTTGATGGGCGATAAAACAAAAATGCGAAATTGATTGAGCAATTGTAGAGTGCTTCTCACGGGTTTGTTCTTCCTTATGTTGGAATGCAGATTTAACCAGAAAATATAAACTAATGCTCCACCAAAGCATTGCCATAGCAGTGCTTTCAGAACTGCCAAGCAAGCAGTGCTTAGCGGCTGTCAAACTGTTACAATCGAAACTACGCCACAAAACTGTAAACTGCAGCGGACGACCTTCAATCAGAATTGAAGAAGCGGCAACACAAAATACAAAAGCATCTGCGAATGGTGCATGGCGTCGGAGAGCGGCCAGCCGAGAAACTTGATTAAAGTTAAGAAAAGAAAAAAAACGTAAAGTTCAACTTGTTTCTACCATCATTTGTTGCTCTTTTCCAGTGCTTTTGTTGCTATTGTTGCTGCTGCACTTCTGTTGAGGCTTTTGCGCCACGGCTTGACATTTCGCACAAACTACAAAAAAACGAGCGCTGGCACTGCAGCATTTCATGCTTTTATTTTCGCAATTTGTTGCAACAACTATATGTAGTATGTATATCCATCCATCCCCACCCCAATGGGATATAATGAATCTGAAAATGCTCATGCCATTGTCACTGGCATAATTAGCTGGATGCTCTCCCAGTCAGGCCCCACCAATCGGCCAGCAATTACACGCCGAAAGATGCGCGCCATGCGAAATCAGCAGCGGTCTGCACCTCCACCAGCCCAGCGAGACAGCAAGTTTGAAATTCTTAGCTGAAAAAAACCTGTAAATGTCAAACTGTCAGGTAAGCAGTGGAACGTAATAAGGCACAGTGGTTGATGCTTTGAAGGTGTTTGTTGCACTTGCGATTCTTTCATGTTAAATGGAAACAAAAGAATATTCAAAAATATTAATAAGATTGGAGCGGAAAAGATCTCAAAATCTAGTTTGGCGTTTAATTTATTCACTTTTAATCACATTGAGATCTACGTTTTAAATTATTGAATCTGGTTAGTTTAACTAGAACCTAGGCCGACTCCACTGTGCGGCCCGAACAGCAGGGCACTTGATGTGACCAGGGGCCCAGTACAAGTCCACCTAGCCCCACACCAATCGCCGATCGGCAACTGGAAATGGTATTGAACTGAACACACAACGCCCCATTGTCGTGGCTATTTTAGATGGTCTTCGGTCTTCGCTTTGGCAAATGCCAAATGCAGCCGACAGTTTGAGAGGAACTAGCTTAGAGCAGTCCAGGCGGGCGGCGGCAAAGTTAAAACAGATTTTGAAAGCCATTGTCAAAGGGGGCAGACGAAACGAGGGACTAACTCAATGGGGCAAGAATAGGCTTTGCCATCGCTTGTCATATTGAGACTTGAACAAAGACTAACAAAACTACAAAAATAAACTTCTAGATTATTGTATTGAAATTTTTACTTAAACATGTCGCAGGTTAGCTAGCCGGTGTCCACATTGGAGAACAGGAAAGGCAAGAAATATGAGGATAAACCAACCCGTGGGATGTTTGAGCTTTTATTTATACGGTCTGGGCTATCCAAAGTGTAACGGCCTTGTGGGGACGGTCATCAGTGATTCCACTCAGGCAATTACAATAAATTCCAATTGCGATCGATAGGCTTATTTATGCGACAGTAGCCCGAAGGTGATCCTCACCTAGTGTAAACTTCTGTCTAGAAATAGGCAAATGTGTCACGACACATAAACGAAATCCATTCATTTGATGGCTTTTCGATTTTGGGTCAAGTGCACACACAGAATGCTAATGAGATGGATCCGAAATGGGACAAAAGAGATAATTTGAATAAAAGAAAATTAATTGTATTCACTCAAATCAGATCTGCAATGCCCACTTTAGAAACATGGAGCGATAGTGCAGAGTCAACGGCAGAGTAGAGCGAACGATTTGATCTACCTTTTGCGGATTAGAGTTTGTAGGCTTGGGAAATACACAACAACTCTTGCCCAATCGCAGAAGGAAAATTTAATTATTAAATATATTTATATTATTATCAATGGGATACGAACTCGGGACTCTTTGCTTTCAAAATCAAACAGAACAGAACACAAAGTGTACGCGGAACTTAGAGGGCAGCGCCATCAAACGAAGCCGTCTGACGTCTGCCCAATGGCCACGTGATCTTATGAGCAAGCAGTGTAAGAATGAGCGCACAGACGAACTGCTTTACGAAAGTAGAATATACGTAGATTTAACACAATCAAATGAATGAGAGAAAATAAGTGCACTAATGGGGAGTGACTTGATGGCTTTTAATTAAACATCTATGGTGTCGCCTTGGCATAGAAATCTTGATGATACTCTTCGACACATGCTCAAGCAATTAATCAATCCCTAAACTAATCCCAACCCAATCATTTCGACAGCTTGCAGCAAATGTGGCAGACGTGGCAATTTGCTGCAACGCCTCGTCGCGTTCTTATATGCGATAATAAACGGCCATTATTTGTAGTTAAAAAATCGTTTTGAAAAAAAACAAAAAAACAAGGTGTGAAGCCCAACAGTGCGCCCCCAGCACCAACCCGATCATTTCGGTGTAGGCGTTGTCGTTGCCCCACTCCACATCTCTTGCATAAATTTGTTTGATAAAATTTTCAATGAGTCGCTGACGCTGATGCTGAGGCTGCTGCAATTTCGTTTGAAATATTGCGGCCACATGATATTTCAATTTTCAATTAGTGACTCCAAAAACTGTCGACACGCGAAGACAGGGAGGGAGAGAGGACAAGGAAAAGACCAAAAACTTTGCGTGGTTTCAAATGAATTTGCTTGTTACTTTGTGGCCCAACATTGTGGGTCAAAGAGTCAGGATTGTGACGCATGCAACGTCGCGTCGGCTGCAGCTCTGAGCTCTGGGTGAAGTGAACCCACCTCCAAGCCGTGCCTGCCGCCCGTCTCCTACCTCTTGTGGCAGTGCGAGTATTTCGCCAGACGCCAGAGAGTTGACCCCCGCGGTACACAACGCGAAATGATGTTAATGTCCGCTTTAAGTCTGTTACACTTTCCTTTTTCAATCACCTATAATCCTGTAAAAAAAAAGAAACAAAAAAATAAAGAGAAGATGTTGCAAAAAGCAAATCGTGACAAATGGAACCAGCTTGTACACTCTCGAAATTGGAGATATTTTAAGACCATAACATGAGCAGAAATAGTAGTAAATGTTTTCATAAAATACAAATCAAAAGGTATACAATTTTGATGGCTGGAGATGGGACTCCCCTGCCCTGCCGTATCATTCACATTTGTTTGGCAAATATGTGCCAAAGGCTGCTCTTTTTTTTGCCATGCTGTGACAAATTTGTGACCCAAAAAGTGAGAAATAATTTATTTATTTATTTATTACACTTTTCGCACAATTAGGCGCAATGATGTTGAAGTTTTTGAGAGCTCTATTTCATGGCTAAACGCTGCCAAAGGCGCTGAAAGGTGTCAGAGAGGAGAGTGCGTGCGTGGTGTAATTAATTGACTGCTGATTGCTGACACATTCGCCTGGCCTGGCCTGGCCTGGCCCTACAACAACAATTAACTCTCATGTATGACCTTCCCTCTGTCTCTCTTTTGCAGATACCTCCAGCTATTATTTCCCATCTCAAAACCGTTTTGTGCCATCGTCTGGGGCCTTTCCCCGCCAGCAGCAGCAGTCGTTGGGTAACTTCCGCGGCAGCTCCGGAGGATTCTCGCCTGCTCCGGGCTCTTACCAGGAGCAGCTCCTATTCATAGCCAATGAGAATGGCGCCAAGCAGGTGCCAGCGGCTGGCAGTTCGCCGTTCGGATCGCCATTCGGCGGCAGCTCACAGTTTGCGGTAAGTTAATGCTCCAAAATTTAAATTGAAATTCCATTTTCTGTTTCTCAGATTACATTTCCTTATGTGGTGCTATGCCCGTAAGTGGTGGAGGGTGGGTGGATGTTACCAATTATGTTGGGTTTTCCGTTTTTCGTTGCTTTTCCAGGCACGCCAAGTGCCAATCAACGCCAAAAACAAAACCAAATCAAATCCAATTCAAAAAGCAAACCACATGCCACATATGCATGATGATTTATGGATTTCTACAGACGAGAATGCAATTGCAAAATGGTTGCTCAGTCAGGATATATCGGAATTAATAGTACCATAAGTAGGTAGGCCTGCAAATTATGGCACGCGACTTTGCTTGGCTCAGTTTCCGTAAGCCGAACACAACGCAGGGGCATCCAAACAAAAACTCAAATCAGATTACGGATATAAAATGATTGCGTGAAAGAAATGTCGGTAGCCGTCGGCCATTCATTCCCTTCCCACCCACCCCCGCGAGGCATACGCGTACTTTCACTTGACCAAAGACAAACAAAGCGAATCGGCTTCTGCATATCAACGAATCAGCAAAGTAATTCCCGACTATTGTTGAATATTCAAAAGCTACGAATGCACAGCAGAGGCAGAGCGGAGTGGTGGGGTGGTGTGGTGGGGTGGTGCAGCGAGTTTCTTAATTGAAAAAAGTGTAAACTCATATTGTTTATCATCAGCTTCTTCAAATAATTACCAGTTTTTGGCCCTAATTGAAATGCTCTCTTCGTGAGGGCCCCAAGAGTGGCAGAGTGATAAGTCGGAGCACACAGCAAGCGGTCTGTAGCTCCACGGATTTGCTGCCTAATGGAACTGACTTCTTTATGGCCCGTTGCATTTGCCCAGACAAAAACTCAATTAACTTGGCCCTCGGCCAGATGCAGTCTGTTGATTGTGGGCCTTCAGTGAGACGCAGTGAGAGATGGAGCGAATGAACGAAGACAGGCTCCTGGATAGATTCCTGCTTCGACTGCACTTTATTTGTTTCCCTGATCCCCTTAGAGTCCACGATGCACGCTTAATGGCAAACTGTGGTTCATGGGATGAATGAATGGTTGATTGGCCCGCCTCAATGTTAGTCCAAGGGGAAAGTGCAATAAACCCTCCTCCCTGCCCCGTCTCTCTTCTGTTGACTTCTTCTCTCAGCTTTCCACATAGCCAAATCCATTCGTAGAGACGTGAGCAGAGCTTTCATAGTTTCATTATGCTATCCATATTGACAAATGTCTTGGAAATTTGTGTGTGTATTTTTAATTTCCCCCACCGTCGAACCGACTGACGACTGGCGATCGCTTTCTTCTTTCCCATTAGCCATTAACAATCTACCACAAAGCTAATGCAGCTCCAGCTCCAACTGTTGACAATGGAGGAGTGAAATTTTGATCCAAGATCACTCCACGTTCCCCCACATACGGCCGCCCATTTAATGTCTGTTAATCAGAGTAGGTCCAACGATGCCCAGCAGCTGGGGAGAAAATCTTTGGCCAACAAATTGCTGCCAGCCAGCCAGCTATCGGTGGAGGAAAAGCCGAGCTCTGATGCGTAAACGCTACCGCCGCCAAGAAGCGGAAAAATAAATGCATTGAAATGCGCCTTTTAGCAACAAAACTCGCGTTTTGTATGCAATTTGCTTAACAGAGCACAACTTCAGCCTCATAGCCAATGCAGTCCGACTCCGACTCCGACTCTGGCTCTTCGACTTTCAAAAAAAAATCAAAGAAATCAAATCCAAACAATACAAATAAGTAATAAAAATGGATAACAACGAGAGCAGCAAGTACTTTGAGGCCGAGAAACTGGCAGACATTTTTGACTGGGACTGGGACTGGGACGGGGCCGGGGACGGGGCTATGCGATTGGATAATTAGTGAGTCGTTGAATATCGAAACGACCTTGATACACTTCAATCAAATACTTCCAATCGATTTTCATTGTTTGTCTGCAGCTTTCGACGTCGATTTCATATCCAAAATCTGTCCAAAGCGCTTTGGCATTGTCTGCAGCACGTTGCTTCGCATAGAAGTGGAGCTGCAGTCAAGACTATGACCAACTATTTGTCAACTTGAGGTGCCACAGCTTATGGTAGTTCTGTCACCTAAGCGGAATATCTATTGAAGCCCTCTCTCAACCTACATCAAAGTCAAAGTTCCATGTCGGCTTACATTATTCTTCGCCCAGTGATAGGTGATGGAAAAGTGCTCCAGTTTTGAAATGATATTAAGCCTTTGATGCATATTTGAATCTATCTAAAATCGTTACTGACTCATGAATTGATGATTCAACTACAATTCCAGATTTAAGTAGAACAAAAAGTCCCCTAACCAGTGATTCGAATACATTTTTAGATGGGAATTTTGAGGAGTTTCTCTTGCTCTCTTGACAGGGAGCGAAAAGTCCCAACAAAATGCCAAACTAATTTACCAACTACATTGCTCTGCCTCAGCATTAACCCAACATAATGTTTTTGTTTTGTTTTCCCTTCTCCATTTTGCCACAGAAATCGCCACCGAATCGCCAGTCGGACTATTACGATATCTCGCCACGCCCCTTCGGAGTGCCCGCGGGGCCAGCGCCAGGCGGCGTTGGTGCAACGTCCGCGACGTCGTCGTCGTCGTCGAGCAGCGGCTTCACACGCTCCAAGGCGATACGCAACGGCAGCGGCAGCGGCAGCGGCACAGGGAACAGCCTGAGCGGTGGCTTCCAGCCTCAGACGCAGCGCATCAATGTGCCCCACCAGCAGACGCAGTTTCTGGCCCACTTCAGTGAGGTAAGGAGAGAGAGAGAGAGAGAGAGAGAGAGAAAGTAAAAGCAATTTCAATTGGAATAACAAGAAACACAGAAACCCAAACAATTTCGTTTTGTTTTGGCATTGCATAAGAGCCAGCAAAACAATTGGCTCTGCTCTGATTTTGGCCAATATCAGGCTACGGTTCGGTGTTTGGAGCTGGAAGCCATTTGCCTGCTCTTACGTGACTTCCACATCTAAAGCTAAATGTGTGCTCGGGCCAGAACCAGTTCGGCTTGGCTCGGGTTCGACAATGTATAGCCAAAAAACCACAAAAAAGATCAATCGAATTATAGCACAAATTTTTGTACCTTTCACCTGGAATCACATTTCATGCTTCCCCCATCTCATTATCTATTTGCAAAAGCAAACCACATAAATGTGTATTTGTTTTATTTACTTATATGTTTCTGTTTACCTTTGAGAGGGTATTGTGCGGGGTATGCCATCGTTTTGCAACTGCACACAACTATACGAATGCTTATGGCACATCCGTTCGTCCACCTGTTGTCGCTTTGGCAACAAGAAACTAGTTTGGGAAGGCAATCCTAATTCATTCCTAAGAAAACCCCCGCATAACTTCCCATTTCATTTCGAGATTTTTCTATTCACTTTGATTTCATTTGAAGCCATTCGAAAGCATAATTGAAATATCTGCCCCCATCATGGTTCCGCCGCTCTCTTTCTGTGCGTTTATTTTTGGATGTGCCTCCCCCCACATCAATTTCTCAGTTTAATTGCTGCCATTTGTTTGGGGCCACTCCAAGCGAAAGTGCTGGCTTAAATATCAAATCAGCTCACGATTAAGCGGCAATAATGATGATTATAACGCAGTTGGTATTATTTATGGAAATGGAACATGAATTGGGGGCCAAACACTCGAATGATGGATGATTAATCTGTGAATGTGAACACGTTCATCGTCTTCATTCTCATTCCCATTTGCCGTTCTCCAAGAGCACTGGCAATCTCCAATCACACAATCCACACGAATGCCAGATCTCAATATATTTGGCAACCTGCAGCGAGGAAAATGGTCGGAAAAGTCCTAACCCCAGACAGCTGGAGGTTGCCAGCACATAAAAATTAAATAAATACGAGCGCATAAATTATGGACAGCTGCAGGGGCGATGTGGGGGAAGGGGAAATTTGCACAAAACGCTTAAGACAAATTTTTGGAGAATCAGTTGAATGGATTGCTTGGCAGGGGAACAGAGGCCAATGGGTAGTGGGGCTCTGCACCTGAGAAGAGTTCGCACGCAAAACAATTGACAGACGAACCGCAGAGCAGAGCAGCGCAGAGCAGAGCAGCGCAGCTCTGGGATTGTGTGAGGTTCGTGTCCATGTCGAAACTGTAACAGTTTCCCATGACGACAACCGCAAGAGTCGAGGCTGTGAACGTCTTGGCGTGGTCTGATCTGCTGCTGCTCCGCAATCGTAACAATGCACCGAAGTTAGCGCCACGAATCTGCAATCTGTGGCTAACTGCTGCTCATCTGCCTGTCTCTCTCCTTCTATATTTTTTGCAGAATGACAAGCGACCGACGTCCAGCAATGCGGGCAGTCGTCAGTTTGGGCATGGCGGTGGATTCTCACCCACACGGACGCGCGCCCAGACTCAGGCTCCAGTCTCGGCACTGCCAGAGTCTCCGGTCACAGCAGCGCCAAGTCCGTACAGGCCGCGCAATCGCTATCAGCCGGGCACATCCTCCACAGCAGCCCTCACATCCACCACGGACAGCAGTGCGGAGGTGAGCAGCAAGAGGTACAATCGCTTCGGCAGCAACCGCTCCAAGGCGCCATCCTCGACCACAACCACGCAGAACACACCCGCGGATCGACCCAGCTTCGGACGCAAGTCGCCCAATTCCCGGCGGCCGGTGTTCATCAGTCGAGAGGTCAACGAGCCGCTGAGTGCGACGAGCAAGCGACCCTTCAACTACAACAGCGCCAGCAGGCTGAAGCTGACACGACCCACAGCCCGCACCACCAGCACCACTGAGAGCGCTGAGCAGGAGGAAGAGGAGGAGGAGGAGGAGGAGCGGGAAGAAGAGCTGGAGAGCGGTGAGCAGTACGAGCAGGAGTCGGAGGAGCACCCTGAAGATCACTCGGAGTCGTCCAGTCTGGAGAAGTTGCCGCTGCAGGAGGAGCCAGAGGTAACCCCAGTGACAATTCCACAGAACGAAGCTGCCAGTCCGGAAACTGCAACCCAAAATGAAGAGGAAAACACGGATCCGTCCAGCACCAGCAGCACCGAAGAGTCTCAAACCGATTCTGCAGAGACGACAGGCTCCAGCGAGGCCCCCACCACGCTGCCCTCCAGCAATGACTACGAGTACGCGGAGGATGAGGAAAATGATAAGGCTAAGGCCACCACACCAATGGCCCAGGAGAGTGAATCCACCGAAGAGATACTGTTGGAGGGCACCACGGAACCGCCACTGCCAGAGAGCACCTCAGAGCAGGAGCAGCAGGATCCTGTCATTGACAAGCAGGAGGATCCTCAACCTTCCACGCCCAAGGAAACGTCATCCAAGCAGGAGGAAGAATCCGAGTCGGGGTACGACGACGAAGAGGGGAGTCTGGGCGAGGGCGAGGGCGATGAGTACGAGTACGAGGATGAGGAAGGCGGCGACGGAGAGCACGAGGACTCCACCAGTGAGACAGAAACGCAGGACTCCAGGCCAACGACAAGCAGCGAGCACAAGGAAGATCGCGAGGTAATCTCTGTGGTGACCACCAAGAGCGTGGTCAATGGCTCAACTGTGATCCCTGCCCCCGTCACGCCGAGTATGCCCACGGAGGAGAACGAGAAGGAGGAGGAGCAGCAGACAGATGTGCAAAAGGAAACCCCAGCCGAGAGCGAAGACACGGCCAATGCCACCGAGAACTACGTTGTGGTTGCCTCGATACAGCCTAGCCGAAGCATCAACGGAGCCCGCTTCCTCACCTTCCCGGCCATCGAGCAGGAGGAGACCAAGCAAACGCTCTCCGAGCTGGAGCGAAAGGTGCACTCCAAGCAGCAACAGCAGCAGCAGCAACAGAAGCAGCCCGAGAGCAGCGAGGAGCCGAGCACCTCCTCCACATCTACCCAAGCGCCGCCGCTGGCCGCCTCCACCGAGAGCATCATCGATAAGTTGGACCGCGTTCAGTCGGAGCTGTCCAGCGGCCTGTTGTCCGGCAAGTATCCGATCATCAGCCAAATGGACTCCTCCACACCAGCCACCAGCACCACGCTGGGATCGGGATCCGGAAATGGTCGATTTGCGCCTCACATACGGAAGTTCCAGCCAAAGACTACGCCGGCGCCGAGCACCACGAGCAGTGGCAGCAGCCGGGTGAAGGTGCAGCACTTTGACGAGAGCGAAATGGACGAGCTGGCTGGCCTTTTGCCCGTGGGATTCAAGCCAAAATCCAGCTACAAGAACCGCAAGATCACCACCACCACCACCTCCACTACGGAAGCACCCGCCGTGGAGCCACCTAGGAAGCCAGGACGCAACAGCACCATCAGTCGGTCCTTCAAGAACGGTCAGGTGACCGTGCAGGATGTGGCGTTGGCGGGTCTGCTGCCCAAGGGCTACAAGCCACCCAGAACAACAGCTAAAACAACGACAACGACAACGACCGGTCCGGAGGAGGGCGGCAGCAGCAGCAGCTCCAGTCTGGAGAGCCTCTTCAGTGGCATCAAGTTCGACGACAGCTTGGCCGCACTCCTGCCCAAGGACTACAAAGTGAGCAGCACGCCGCGGCCCGCCTTTACGACTGTGGACGACATCTCCAAGTTTCTGCCGCCCGGCTTCAAGCTGAACAGCAGCAGCACCACCACGCCCCGATCCCATCCCGTGGCCGTGCCTTTCGATGATCTGAGCAAGTTCCTGCCGCCCGGCTACAAGGCGCCCGCCAAAGAGAAGGCAGAACCCGTGCCGAAGCTGCCCGAAGGCATCTTGAAGCCCATCAAAATAGAGGATCTGAGCGCCCTCCTGCCGCCGGGCTTCAAGCTGAACGAGACGACCAAGACCACGGACACGTCGAGTGATGAGGATCTGCTGGCCTCGCTGCTGCCACCGGGATTCAAGTCGCCGAAGGTACATCCCGCCTCCACCTCCACCTCCACTACGACCAAAAGGCCAACGACCAAGACGCTCGCCTCGAGCACCACGGAAGCCCAAGCGGGCGAAGGAAGCAGCGGCCTGAAAGTGGTCTTCCCGAAGGGTTTCCACAAGAGACTCGGATCGCATCGCCTGACCACGCCACACCCCGGCAACGATGGCCAGGCTGACGCTGCGACACCCTCGTCGGACGGCACACCGCCAGTTGTCATCAAGAAGGGTCCACCCCAGCGAGCCACCACAGAGTTCACCGGCTGGCCCACACCGCCCACCACGCCGCTGTCAATCGAGAAGCTGAACGCCCAGACCATCAACTTTGAGGATCTGCTAACACCCAGCGCCAGCAGCAGCACCACCAGCACCAGCACATCCACAACGAGCACCACGACAACGACAACACCGCGCCCCACCAAACCAGGACACTGCACTTCCGATTGTGATCTGGCAGCCACCATAAAGATCATCGACGGAGTGGCCTGGAAGCCGGAGCTCCTGGATCACAACACGCTCGAGTGGAAGAATCTAGCCCACGAACTGGAGGCGCAGGTAGGTTTTGCCCTTCTTTCATCGCCTCTTGCCGCTCACTCCACGTTCCTTTTCGTTTCAGCTGAATGAAGTCTACTCCAGCGCTGATCAGCTGAACAAATGGTACAAGAAGGTGCGCATCGATAGCTTCAGCAAGGGCAGTGTGCTGGTCGATTATTACGTGGAGCTGGCCAACATAACGGAGGATGTGGACACGCAGGAGATCCGGCAACTGTTCCACGATGCGCTGACCAAACCCGTGGCCCCAGCACTGCCCGACAAGGATGCCCAGGAGAATGAGACGGACAGCGTGTCCGGGCCGCAGGAGGAGCAACTAGTCACGGCCAGCTATCAGATGGGTAAATACATCATTGATCCAGTGGCCACCGATTTCAGTGGTAAGTAGATGGGACATTTAGGCGCTCTTGACACCAGCTAATTCCCTCCGTTTGTGTCTGCCATCAGTCATAGCCAAGAATGTCAACACAAATGTGGAGTTTGCCGAGGAGGATCTGCTCATTCCCCAGTGGGCCATTGTCGTGATAGTGATTGGAGTTGGATCCCTTGTGTTTATCATCATCTTTGGCGTCACAGTGGTAAGTCGTAGCATTCCGTCTTCCTGTTGTTCTCCACTACAACTTGTGGCCCCAACTTTCAGCTGCTTAATCGTCAGAAGAGGGCCAAGAAGACGCCGATTCCGCTGACCAATGACATGCTGAACGAGCTGAAAGTCAATCACATGGGTGGAGCGGATAACTATGGTGTGGATGACTTCTACAACATTGATGACCCCTGGAACGATACCAAGCAACCGATAAAGCCGAAGGTATGTCCTAAAATGTCATATTCTATTTTTATTGTATTATTTCAATTGTTCCATTGCAGCGCTTCACCAATTCCATGCATGGCAGCAACAGCTCCAACATATACGACAGCTGGCGCTCCACCCGTCATCCGCACAGCAATGCCGACTATTTCTATGACCAGCAGCCGACGTACTCGCAGAAAGGCGACTCCCTGAAGAGGCCGCATCATGGCCACCATCAGTATCCCGCCCATACCCATCAGCAGCCACAGCACCAGCACCAGCAGCAGCAACAGCATCCGCAGCAGCAGCATCAGCAGGCGTATGGCCACCAATATCCGGATGCCTTTGCCGATGCCCACCAGATGTACAGCTATAACAATCATGCGAGTCGGACGCGCTATTCCCGCGACTACGATCCCGATTTCTAGTTAAGCCACCGACCACACCACACCACACCACACCCATCCACGCACTAGTTTTAGTAACATGCGAACGATTGTGTGTTGTGGCGTAACAAGATAGCCTAAAGTATCATAGTATGTACCTACATATAATGCTATTGTTTATGCTCGTATTTATCGTACAGTACTCGTACTCTCTGCTGGCTTGCCTCAAAAGTTGTCCCGCTTTTCTGTACCCACAGCCAGAGGTATTCTAAATGGAGCTGCTATCTGTATCTGGATGCGATGTACTCCGGTATAGCTATTATAGATGATACAGAATATAACTTGGGGTCGTATCCCTGGAAAATAAATAGTCATGCACTCTTAGTTAATCTTAGCTCGTAACTAAATAGTAAACTAAATATGTTATCCATATATCCATAGTATTATTTAATGTACTGGCGGCTTGCTACTAATGTCTAAATTTAGGCAAATAAATAAAACTTTAAAAGCAATCAGAGCATAAATTTGGAATCAAATTCTAAAATAATGTACGAAATACAATTGACTGTAAAAAAGAATAAAAAGTATAATTGCCGAAACCCGGGATTGAACCGGGGACCTTTAGATCTTCAGTCTAACGCTCTCCCAACTGAGCTATTTCGGCGGATGTTTGTTTCGTGTCCAATGGCGTTGTTCACATAAGCACTTTTTGTTTCTAGTTTTTTCAGTTTTACAACACCTCAGAACAAGCTTAATTTACGCGGACAAATAACAATCAAAATTATTTTTGTTTGACTGCTAAGCTAATATTATTTTTGCAAGCGTTTTCATTGACCAAATATCAAGTATTGATAAAAAGAAGGAAAATACAGAACTAAAAACATTTTTTTGTGTATAAAAAAATGTTGTATTGCCGAAACCCGGGATTGAACCGGGGACCTTTAGATCTTCAGTCTAACGCTCTCCCAACTGAGCTATTTCGGCAGATGCTATTTTGTTGCCAAATGGCGAGTTTCCCATTCGCTGCTTCTTTAAGTGTTTTTAAAATACATTCTGTTACTACATCTCTATAATGCAAAATTCAAATGTCGATAAAATATTCTAAAAACAAAAAAACGATGTGATTGCCGAAACCCGGGATTGAACCGGGGACCTTTAGATCTTCAGTCTAACGCTCTCCCAACTGAGCTATTTCGGCAGTTGTGATTTGCTCGACTAAAGTTGGCTTTTGCCAACCGACGCATTGGGGGCGCGCCTGTCAGAACTTTTCACATTAAGGGCTATAAAAATTCAACGTTTCAATAAAAATACATGGTTGTTTTTAAGGCTCAATCTCATTTATTTATTAATCCCTTTTGGTTACCGGAACAGAGTCCTTGTCAATGTTTGCAGGGTTTCTGTTTCTGCCTCAGAACTCTTAGTGGTTCACATCCTAGAGCTCACTAAAGCTAAAAGTTAACGATCAATTTGTGTTGTATCTTGTTTAGGGCTAAGTTCTATATTAAATCAATGGATTTCACATATGCAATACACATTTCGGGCTGTAAGGTGGGTGGGCTGAGGAATTGGGGCTAGGAAAACTCTGGGCTGGGGTCTCTTAAATAACTACCAATTGTTTCGCTTCAATTAAAGATTAAAGACAGTTAAAAATTTTCACTAATATCACCTTCTAAAAATTTGTCCAATTCGTTTCGTTGAAAAACTGATGTATGTAAATATGTACGTGTCTATATGTATGCGATTTTATCCGTAATTGTTTTTTGATTTTGGCGTAAACGGCGAACCGAACCGGTCGAAACGAAACGAATTATCAATTAAAAACCAAAAGCAACGTAAAATGTAATTGAATTTAAATAATTTGCATTTATTTAAAAAATATCTAAATTACGAATTGAGTAATTTTTCAAGTGTTTTGTTTTGTCATCGTATCGTGTTTTCAATACTTATAAAATAATAATGCGGTGTGTGTGTGTGTGTGTGTGTGTGTGTGGGTGTCGATGAGCATTTTGTGTGTTGTGTAGCGCGGAGTGGGGTGGGGTGTGTTGTGTATTTAAGGACAATTTAAACAATAATTAAAAACTTAGCAGTGATTTCTCGATTGGTTTTTATAAATGTACAAAATGTAATTAATAAACATCAAAAATATATATTAAACCAAACAAAAGCACAGAGAATTGCCGGTCCAATGCCTACAATTAATTAAAATTTGTTTTTAATGCCTAATTATCAACTATGATATATGTATGTATGTATAATCAATGTATAATATTTGTATGTATAATTGGGTTCGCAATATTTTAAACTACAATTTATAACATGCGCCGCGACGTAAACGAACAAATGCCCTGGGGGAAGAGGGGAGGGTGATTATGCTGATGATGGACAGACGATACAAATACAGATGTAAATATAATATATAAACGCTTTATGGGAGGAGGCTAGGAAGGGAGGTGTGCGTGGGGTGTATATATATTATATATATATAAATGTATATGTATATATGCACTTGGTAACTATGTATAAGATGAGAGTCCCGTACATGCTCGCTAAATAATTGATTTGATTTCCAACTGCAAAATGCGCAGCGCACACACGATTAAACATCAACAAACAGAAAATCAAATGGTAAAAAAGTAATAATCAGCAGGGATCGGGTCCCTAGAATTTTGATATACGCGTCCTCATCGCATGTGCCTTTGTGTATATGGTATATGTATGTGTATATTTATTTATTGGTGCCTATGTATTTGCATATGCGTGGATCGGGTGTGTGGATCTGGTGTGTGGGGGGGGATGTTTCTATCGATCTTTTGGTCCCTACTCCACGGCAAAGCCACAGGTCTCCTCCACCGCTTGGGTTAGCTTATCGCAGAGCAGCTGATAGTTCTCGTACGGCGGCAGATCGATCCGATTGAAGCAAGTGTGCGCCTTGGGCAGGTTCTGTGTGGGCACATCGATGGTGAGGTGGATGGTGAACAGGCGTGGCCCCACTGCACCCGTGGATCCCTGCAGCGCACGGAATCCCTGCAACGGCACCCGCGACGAACCCGTCACAAACTGCAGCAGACGTGCTCTCATCTCAGAGCTGTACGACTCGACCACCTGAATGGGTGAGGCGTCACACAAGAAATACATTTTTAATTAAAAATCTATATGTGAGGTGATTGAGTTATCATTTCGCACCTGCCAGAACCACAGCACTTGCGTCGTCTCGTTCGTGCAGTGCTTCAGTCTCGTATTGTTGCGCCAATCGTTGACATCGATGCTCGAGATGCCCCCAATGACCAATTCCAGTTCCCGCTCATCAAACGGTCGCAGCAGATGGCTGGGTATCAGCTCACAGAAACCTGCAAGAAGAGATTCCGTCGGGACGATTAATATCAATCCCTGGGGAGATAATCATTTAATACAGACCTTTCTGCAGTGCCAAAAACTGCTGCTCGATGCCGCGCATGAAGCGATAGTTCACATAGAGCTTAACGTACTCGCGCTTGTTCTCCTCGGTGACGGGTATGGCGGCGCCGCCGGGCTTCAGTTCGTGCACCACCAGAGCCCCAAAGCTATTGTTCTCCACGCTGAATGTCGACTCGATGATGCCGCTAATGTTGCTCTCCCTGCAAAACGAATAAAGACAGACAAGGTTAACAATGGGTCAAGACAGAGTAAGGACTGATCTTACAGCATCCATGTAAGGCTGCGGTGCAGCTCCGGATCGACGCCCTCGATGTCGCCCAGCGTGATGGGTTTGTTCAGCAGCTGCTTGTAGAAGGGCGTGGTGAAGCCCCCGTCGAGGCAATGGCCGTGGAACACGGCTATGCCCAGGGTGCGGCCCACAAAGTGAAAGTAGGAGAGATGGTCCGGATTCACGCCAGAGTCGGGATTGATCTGCAGCGTGTAGTGGTCGTCGCGACTGTACTGAAACAGGCCGTACTGCGGGTTAAGCATCTCGCGGGAGAGCAGATGCAGCCACTCGCGGGCCACGCCGCCATAGTCCAGTCCCTCCTCGCCCTTGAACTTGACCATCAGGCGCTTGCGCATGTCCTTGGCCCGCATCTTCATTATCAGTCTATAGCTCTCCTCGAAAATCTCGTTGCGCGACACCTCCAGCCGGCAGTGGCCGGACTGCGGCTGCATCGTCTGCAGCTCGGTGCGCAGGGCGCGTAGTTTTCCGACCAGATCCCGGCGATACTTTGGCAGCAGGTCAGCACCTTCGAGCAGGCCCTGCGGCAGCCCTTCCGGACAAATGCGATGCGGGGTGTTCGTTATCGTTGTCGCTGTCGTGTGTGCTGTCGTAGAACCAGATCCTGCTGCCGCTGCTGTTGTTGGGGCAGGCGCAGGGCCAGGTGTTGCCGGCTGATTGGAAGCAGACGTTGGATTGGGCGAGGACGTGGCAGCCGCCGCCGCCGCTGCTGCTGCTGTCGTAGGTGGTGTGGCAGCGCCAGGAGCTGCTGTTCCAGTTGGCGGCACAGGTCCCCGTCGAATTAGCTGCAGGAGACTCCCACTGAGCCGCGGATCCGTGAACTGTGTGGTGCGGTTGTTGTGGTCCACAAAGTAGACCCGCCCGGAGGCCGTTTTCCTCTGCTCCCAGCCACTGGGCAGCGGCCCAATCGAGTCCAGCGGCAGATGCTGTGTGTCAAAGTCGCGAGGGATCCGTGGATCGTGCCACGTGGACACGCCCGTGGGTATGTGATAGAAGTACACCTGGCCCTGTTGCGTGGTGCGCATCTCGTAGCCGGAGGGCAGATCGAGGAAGGGACGCGCCGCCTGATTGGCCGCTGCAATGGCGGCCGATGCCAGTCTCTGTCCAGATCCTCCTCCTCCGCCTGCTCCAGCACTGCCACCGTTGCGGGTGCCGCGCGAGGAGCGACGCCGTGTGGAGGACTCATCGCCACCCTGCTGCCTGGAGCTGCGACGCTGCGAACGCTGGCCAGGGGTCGTTGCAGTGTAGGATCTACCACCACCTCCTGGCTGGCTGTTTGCATTCGGACTGTGAACTGTGTTGCCATTGGCCGCAGGCGTAACTGCCGCCGCTGGAGATGTGGCTGCATTCGTTGCGGGAGGACTCTGACTCTGATTGTGCCTGGGTGGCGTCGTTGTCGCTGTCGTTGTCGTTGCAGTCGTTGCTGATGTCTCCTCCTGTGTCCAGCCATTGCTGGCGCTTTGTGGCTGTGCCGCCTGGAAGCTTCCATTTCCACCACTACCACTCCCTGATCCTGTCCCACTTTGAGCATTTCCGTTCACATAGTTCTGCTGACCCGTGGGCGATGTGGAGGTGCCCTCGACGGGTGCATGGGAGCTATGGCCATGGCCGTGGCCATTTGTTTGATGCTTTGGCGTTTTAACATGACTCACGTGATTGTCATTGTTGCTGTGGAGGCGACCCGTGCCCGCCGACGTTGTCGTTGTCGTGCTGCTTGTGGGCGTGGCTGGTTCGTTGCCGCTGCGCGCCTCCAAGGTGCGACCGCCTGTGGTGGTGGTGGAGGAGGATTTCTTGCCAGGTGTGGTGGCGATTGAGGCCATGGGAGTCGTGGGACTGGTGTTCTCCTTGCCCACGCTGGACAGGATCTCCGTGGAGTGTCTTCGCTCGTCCGACCCCGTCACAGACGTCTCTCGATTCCGATTGCCGCCATTCAGCAGATTGGTGCAGGTCGTGGAGCGCGTAGGACCCGCCGGCGCCTGTCTATCCCCGTGGCCATTTCCGTGGCTGTTGTTGCCATTGTGATGGCGCTGCTGCGGTGAGGTGCCGCCGCCCGGCAGTCTGGGTCTGTCCCATTGTGTGGATTTGGTGGCATGATTCACATAGTAGATTCGTCCGTTGTCCGTGCGCCGTTCTTCCCAGCCCTCGGGCAGGCTGTCCTCCGAAGAATCATCCTCGGAGGGTCCCCGCACATCGCCGCTGGGCCCCACAATGGCCAGGGGATTGCCACTGCTGGGGCCATCCTTCGACAGCAGCGATATAATAATTTGTCCACGCACCAGCTCATCGTCGTCCGGCGATAGTTTGCCCAAATCCAAGCGTTGAACTGAAAGCACAAACAATTATCAAATCAGCAACAAAGCGAGAGAGGGATAGAGCTTGAGGGATACTTACATCCTGCACCTTTGAGGCTTTGAATGGTGAAGGCGGGTATCCGCACACAGCCCAGAAAGCCGCTGCCTTTGTGTATCTTTCGCTGATTCCACACGGTTATGGTGATGGCATCGGCCAGGCCCAGGAACAGATCGTAGTGAGCATTCCATTTGGGGTCCAGCGAGGACTTGCTTATCTCCGTCGAGTACACCTGACCCGTGCCATCCACCTGGACCTTGGCAAAGGGATCGGGGAGGCCTGCAAACAGCAACAAGTAATTGTAAATTATTAGCAAACAATTCAACCAATCTGCATTGTCAATAATGTGATATAAATGATAGCCTTGCGTGCCTCAAAATCGGAACGGAAAGCAGATATCGAGAGTGTTGCAACAGTTCATCTTCAGCATGCATCGCTGCGAGTTTGTGGTGTTTCTGCTGCTGCTAGTGCTGCAGGTATACACGTACCCCCACAAGCATCCTGGCTTCACACAGCGTCTGCAGATCAATCCACTTTGCCTTGAACTCCCGCAGAGGACAACACCAGGAATAATATTCTCCCCTTTGGAGGAGACCACAACAGAGGCAGAGCTTGATCGTGTGGGGGAGCTGCAGAGGCAGCAGAAGTTCCCCTTGTGATTGTGAGTGATTCCCCTCGATGCCAGAACCCAGGGGTTATCGCTTTCAAACGCGGGGCCATCCCCCCAGTGATCAGAATCGTATATAAAAGCAGAAACATTCATCAGTATGGAGCATCATTCTACAATCTTCCTACAGTCTACAAAATGTCTACCACTTGGCTGCATCTGCTGGGCTTTCTGGTGGCCCTGTTCCTAGCCCTGGCCCCAGGAGGAGAAGCTTCACCTTTCGACTCGAATCGCTTCCGAGCACGCACACAGCCCCGACAAGGATCCATGCCACAAATACCCACCACACCGCCATTCAATCCCTACGGATGAGGCCAACTAATGTAGAAATAAAACAATTAAATATGAATCTAAACAATTAAAGAGCTGTGCAGATCGTTGGGTGAAAGACTGGGCCAAGTGTGTCATTTAGTCAAGACAACTATCAGCCAATCTCTGCTATCAAATCAAGCACCTTCCCACCACCCGCTGTTGCTGTCGTTGCTTATCGTCCCACAGCCGATAGTGTGCCCCGCACGAAGTCTTGACAAATTAAGCGCACGAGCAGCATTCCAGGGGAATTAAACAATTAGGAAACTACTTGTACGACTCATAAATATCGCAGAGCTAAGGCCAATGGATCCATCTGCCGACTCAGTTCGCAAGTAAATAAAAGCACAGCCAATGGCTCACTCCTTTAAGGAGTCCCCAGAGCCTCTCCTTTGTGGCTCGTGTAATTTGAGTCTCGTGTCTCCCCCACCCATGATGATATACATTGCTGTTGTCGCCACACAGCTGTTCCGATTGATTTCATGCCACAGAGAACACAAACAATCGAGTCGTGTAGCCTTTTGGATGGATACCCTTTTCAGGCTTCGACTCAGGGTAACCCGTTTGGGGAAAAGCAACTCTCTCGCTGGCTGAAGAGCGCGAAATGTAAAAAGTAAGCGAAGCTTCCGAGACTGGCGTCAGGCCAACTGTCTTGTCAAATTTGCAACCCTTTTTCCGCTTTACGCTACGTGGCACAGTTCCCCATTGAAGAGCCGGAAGTTGCACGACTGGCTGCACTTTCACTGGCCGCTGAGGTGGGGGGGGGGGGGGGGGGGGGGGGGGGGGGGGACGTGGCAGGCAGCCTAGCATGAAGTTTGTGCCGTGTGCCGTACGCCGTGTGTCGTCTCCTCTTTATTGGATTATTATAAAACAAAAGAAATGGAATAATGAGAGGCGTGACAATTAGGAATCGGCTGCCGCTGCCGCTGCTGCATCGCAGGCTGCACGCTCCTTGATGCGCTCCTCGATGAGCGGACGAAAGTGACGAATGAGGCCTTGGGGCGGCCAGGAGGCTCCGTCGCCCAGGGCGCAAATGGTGTGTCCTTCGATCTGCTTGGTGATCTCCCAGAGCATGTCGATCTCCTCGACTCTGGCCTGTCCGGTCACGAAGCGCTGCATGATGAGATTCACCCAGTGGAGGCCCTCGCGGCAGGGTGTGCACTGGCCGCAGCTCTCGTGCTTGTAGAAGGTGGCCAGGCGGGCGATGGCCTTGATGATGTCCGTCTGCTTGCTCATCACAATTATGGCGCCGGTGCCCATGGAGGAGCGCACGGCCATGAGCCCGTCGTAGTCGTGGATGGCCTTGCTGGCGTCCTCCTTGGGAATGCAGGGCGTGGACGAGCCGCCCGGTATAATGGCCAGCAGATTGTCCCATCCACCGATGACGCCGCCGGCGTGCCGTTCAATGATCTCACGCGTGGGCATCGACATCTCTTCCTCGACTGTGCAGGGTCGCTCCACGTGGCCAGAGATGTTGAAGAGCTTCGTGCCCGAGTTGCGGGTGCGCCCGAAGCTGGCGAACCAGTTGCCGCCGCGGCGACAGATGGTGGGAGACACCGCCACCGTCTCCACATTGGTCACCGTCGAGGGGCAGCCAAAGGTTCCGATATCCGCCGGAAAGGGGGGCTTGTTGCGCGGCTTGCCCGCCTTCCCCTCCAAGGATTCGATCAACGATGTCTCCTCCCCGCACACGTAGGCACCCGCTCCCCGGTGCACGTACAAATCGAACTCGAAGCCGGAGCCACAAGCGTTCGGCCCGAGGTAGCCAGCCTTGTAGGCCTCCAGGATGGCGTACTGCAGGTTACATGCTTCGTTGTAGAACTCTCCTCGAATGTAGATGTACCCGGTGTTGGCACCTATCGCACGGCCAGCTATCAGGCAGCCCTCCACCAGCTTGTGCGGATCGTGGCGCAGAATCTCGCGATCCTTGCAGGTGCCCGGCTCCCCCTCATCCGCGTTGACCAGCAGAAACTTGGGTCTGCCATCCGGTGGCTTGTTCATGAACGACCACTTGAGGCCGCTCGGGAAACCGGCACCGCCGCGCCCGCGCAGCCCAGAGGTCTTTATCTCGTTGATGATCCACAGGTGACCCTTCTCCAGGATCTGCTTGGTGTTGTACCAGTCGCCGCGCTTCATGGCGGCCTTCAGGCGCCAGTCGTGACGACCATACAGATTGGTAAAGATGCGATCCGAATCGGCCAGTGGCCCAAATGTTTTCTTTGTCTGTGGCGGGGGTGTGCCCGGTGGTGGCTTACTGGGTGGAGGAGGTCCTGCCTTGCGGGAAGGTACACTTTTGGAGGCTTCTGGCCCAGCTGGACCTTTTGGTTTCTGTGCCACAGCTGGCCAAGTCCCTGCCATGCGTCCGCGAGTCTCCTTCTCCACCTCCTTGGCAGCCTTATGAAGCACCTCCTCCAGCCGGTCGTCTTCGGTCTCCAGCAGCATCTGGTTGACGGGGAATGTGGACGTGCTTGTGACCGACGTCACTGGGAAGTGGGTGAGAGGCTTCAATCTGCTCAACTCATATTTCTTGTTCGTATCATTGACGATTAGATCTTTCTTTAGTTTCTTCTTAATCACATCGAGCAAGTGCTTCGCTCGATGCTCCTCCTCATCCTCAACGGGGAATTTTAGTGGCGTTGGTGGGGGCTTCTGGAATGGAAATTTAAGTGCCTTCGGTCGGCTTTCTTTTGGCTTTCCGCTGGGAATACTGCCTCCTTTGGGTGACACCTTTCCGTCTGTCAGTGCTCGGATCAGCGAAATCTTGTAATTTTTGGACAGCTGCTGGCGCAGCAGCAGTAAAGATATCATTTTCCAGTTACTATCTGTACCGGGGGGAGGTATTAACTATTTTGATAAGCAAAAGCCAAGGGTTGCTGTGCCTGGGGGTCAATAGAAAACCCCATACAAATCGATTACTCACAGGGGCCGTAGTGTCATTATTCGGGTAGTGATCTATTTATATCGAAAAGCTTCAAGTAAAAACCCGTAGGGTACCATTTTCCAAGGTTTCTCCCACTGATGACAGTTCAGGCGTCAGGCAGTGGGCCCCATAAAATGTTCGAGTATTTTCAGAGCTCAAATCTAATCAGAAACCGTCGATAAAACAAAAGTATGGCAAAAACAAAAAAAAAGAGTTCCCCGCCTCGAATGTAAGCCAAGAGCAGCAGCAGCAGCAGCAGCAGCAGCAGCAGCAGAGAGACACTGGACACGGGGGGGTTCCACATTGAAATTATCATGACTACAATCCCATCTTTGGGATCGTATGCTTACATATAATATAATATTTTAGGCAGTTGTTGGGCAATGCTCAGAGCGTGATTTAAGTGCAGCGATGTGTAAAACAAAAAATGCGAACAAGAAACGAGAGGGAGCGAAAATAATAAATAACAAAAATAGTGGGAAAGAAAAATGTATGCCTCGTGCCCCTGCGTGCGTGTGTGTGTGTGTGTGTGTGTGTTTGTTCGAGTGAGCCCGCAATGAAAGCAAATTAGTAATAATCACTTTTGTTATATCTAAACAGAAAATATATGGGAAAAAAGAGCTCAGATATGGCACAACGATACAGACAGACACACTTTCGGGCATTCACACATATTATTTATTGGAGGGGGGAGGAGCAAAGGCAAAGGTAGTGCCGCAATTTGTTGAAAAATGAAAGTAGACAAAAGGAAGTGCTAAATTTAGCAATATTTCATTTCATATGCATCAATTCGTAGTTGATCGGAAAGAGTGGATGGGGAAAATATTTCCTAGTGGAAATATGCTGTTGGAGCACGCGAATAACTTGCCCACTTAAGCGCCACATCAAAAAAGGAAATACTCACGAAATAAATCCTTGCGAGCCAAGCTGCGAGCACACAATACTGTAAAATGGGGAAAAGGGTGAATGGTTAGGTGATCGTATAAAATGCATTTTTGGTACTTACTCGTTATTCGAACTTTGTGTGTACCATTGCGACGTGGATAGTCCAATTTATTCATAATTTCCGACTTTTAATTGGTATTGTTGCGCCTTTGTAAATATACGTGCATTTATTTTGTATGCCGATTAATTTTTTATACGACAATTAGACGGCGAACAAGCAGCATGTTTGTTTCTCTAGCTGCTGCTGCTGGTTTTGGCGAAAGGAGGAGTGGGAGGTGATGGTGGTGGTGGAGGTGGACGCAGCAAGAAATAATTTCATTGCCGAAGGTAGCTGCTGTCTCTCCCTCTGCTGTTGCTGCTGTTGCAGTTCTTGTTGCTGTTTTCGATAGCCTTGACGCTGGTTGTGGTTGTTGTTGTTGCAGCTGCTGTTGCGGTTTTGTGTCATTGTATGCACACACACATAAGCATGCTAACACCGATTTGTTAGTTACAAAAAAAACTGCAATAGAACAGTATCGAAAAAAGGTTATTTTATCAATAAATTCGCCATTGCACAAACAATTTTGATAACGCCCGTTCATCACCTCTCTCTTCTTTTGCTCCAGCAAGACGATACAGGTGACAGGTAGGGCTGGGCTTGCAGGTAGCCGACAAAAATATGCACGAGAACTCACCCGAAATTGTTTTGCTGCTTTGCTGTTACCGTTGCTGTTGCTGCTGCTTTAAAAACAATTCACACGCACATGTCTCGCTCACTCACGTACGCACACACACACATGCACACCGACGCCCTTCTCTTGCAAGGCAAGCGAACTGAGGCTTTACTTTATTATGTGTTTCATAAATTGTATTAAATTAAATTCCACTAGGCGTTTAATTAACTTTAATTTAGCTGCTGCTCTTGTATGGGTGCGCCTCGCATTTGCATTCGTATTTGTACGGGCGTGTGTGTGTGTATGTTGCAAAAATTTGCAATAATAATCAATTGAGGCAAATTTGGTGGCTCGAATCACTTTAAATTTATTATTAACTATACACATGTGCTTATATGTACGCTCGTATATATGTAGTGTGCTCTATTTCAGCGCGATTGCAATAAATATTCTTTCGTTTTAAGCACGGCGAATGCGAGCAACGGAAGGCAGCAGACGACCGAGGGAGGTACGGAAGGGAGCAAAACCACGAGAATTTGTTATAAAGCGCGTGCTATGCTTATGCATCTATTCGTTATAGGTTTTCACTTTTCGATTAGTTAAACTACATTATTAACTGCCCTCTCCGTTGCTTTTGCGCACGTTTATAAACTAATGTATCGCAGAAATTAGTTCTACGAACGCCATTTTTGTTGGTGTGTTTCAGTGGTGGTAAACGTATTTCATCAGCCTTAAACCTTGTTGAGCACTTGCCATCACTGTTGACAATTCAGCACTTTAATAGCTAGTTCTGGCTGTGTCCAAACTATGATATCTCGACTTAATTAATCTGCATAAAATTGTACAATGAAGCGTCCACAAGCTTATTAAAGTAAACAAAATAATATACGTTTTTGAATAAGTTTCAATAGTTTTGTTAAACGAGTTGGCTGTTTTTCCTACAAAAAAATCTATTTTCTGTCTGTGCCGACTTACAACACTGGCAGGGCAGCGTTTTGGCGGCATTGCATTGTTTATAATTTAGTTTATTTCACAAAATCTATCCTGTTTCCATAATGTCCATTACTTTAGATTTCAATGGAAAGAACTTGGCTAAAAGCAAAACTCTGAATCTGCACTTTTTGCCAGCTAAAGTAAATGGCGATGGCAACGCAAATGTGGAAACGTACTTCAATAATTATACACATGAAGCGCCCGAGTACGGATCGGGGGTCGTGACCAATGCCTTGCGCGGGTATCCGCTGGTGGGCAATCGAATGCAAGTGCCCGAAGGCTACAAGGGGATAGTCCTGCAGGAGACGGAGAAGCCTCTGAGCGAGTCCACAGACCGTCAATTGCGTCTCACTGGTGTTTTCGACGAGTTCACCTACTGGAACTACGATAAAGTCCCATCAAATGGCGATCCTTACAGACAGGCTTTGCTCATGGCAGATGTGGCCCAGGCGGTAAGGTACATGAGTCTCCACTCTAACAAATATAAACATATTTGCCAATATTTTTAGCTGTCCGAACCCATTAGCGAGGAAGATTTGGAGACCGAAATTAAACGAAATCGGGAAAGCAAAAAGGAAAACAGTTCTTAGCTCTTTAGCGCGCTTACAGCGTTTATTATATAATATTCCAAAAGCTAATCAAATATAATCCTAACATTTCATACACTAAAGTCTTAAATTTATATAAGATTCCAAATATAAATACGGAGTTTAGTATCTGTGTTAGGTTTATTCATCGGCGTCCTCGAAGCGCTCATCGTCGTCGTCCAGGGTCAAGTTTTGCATGCCTCCTACTTCGCCCCCGTTGCGGCCCAGTGTTAGAGCATCGTCGGCCATGTCCTGGTCCTCCAGGACCATTCCGCCAGCATCTTCCATGGGGTCGCTGTCCTCCGAATTGCTGTCAGCCGAGTCCGGATGCATGGCCTGGCACATAGTCATTGCGCGGTACATCGTATCGACTGTATGTATATCCTCGGGCAGCAGCCAGCACTCTGTAACTTCCTCAAACTGTTCGTCGACAGCATCCTCAAAGTTCTCATCGTCTTCATCGTGCTCGTCGCTGCCATTGCCTTCGTCAACGTCTGCCTCTGCCCCACCACCGTTCTGCCCGTTGACAATGAGCTGTTGCGGATTTCCCCCATACACGCCATTCCATTCCACTTTGTGGTCCAGCATGAAATAAATGCACTTCCTTGGATTCGAAGAAATCCCATGAAGGCTCACTTGCTTCCACTCGATTGATATGCCGTCGGGTAGGTCGCTTGGTTGAAAAGAGAGGGAACTGAAAAGAGCAGAGAGCCGAGACAATAACAATTGCAGACGCCGGCATTTTGGCGAGGCAAGCATTTTTCGACCGACTCACTTTTGGGCTATGTAAATTGTGCCTTCGCCCACAATATTGTCGCCCATCTTGAGCTTGATATTGTTGGCCGTGTACAGCAGTCCATGTTCCGGCGCGGAAACTGGCGTTATTAATACCATTTTTATACGCAAATATAAAATTATTTATTTTGTTGGGAATTAATCGCTACAGCGAACTAGGGATGGTCGCACGTCGATGAATCCGCATTGACCAGGTACTCAGTGTTGCCAATTTAGCCATTTTCTAAAGATCTAGCGTTTTCCTATCGCCAAATGCGGGTTGTCATGTTATGTGCCTCTCGATACCCTATTTTCACGAATTATTATTAAAATTATGTTTTCCAAGCTGCTCTTAAACATTATCTTATCTTAGAATAACATATATTCAACCTGTTCTATTTTTTTAAATTTAATTATTTCGTTGAAATATCATTAAAACAGAGACAGTATTTTCTGTACTCATTGCAGCCAAAGAGGACATAAACATTTTATTTATAAATTCAGCGCCCATCTATTAGTAGTCCTCCAGTATCATCTTGGGCACCACGTTCATGCTGGTCAGCTCCTGGAAGAGCAGCTTGCAGGCATACGGCATGGATATCTTGGAGACGTGAGCCGACGACTGACAGAAGTGGCACCAGGAGCAGTAGGCCAGGCGGCCACAGGTGCGACACACATCCACCTCAAAGGCATCGGAGGAAATCATTAGACGCTCCATAATCAGCATGCTGGCGCCGTACGAGATGAGACAGTCGCGCTCCATTTCGCCAAGGCGCAGGCCGCCCTCCCTACTCCTGCCCTGGGTGGGCTGGCGTGTGAGCACGGCCTTGGGACCCCGCGCCCTGGCGTGCATTTTGTCCTGGACCATGTGCTTCAGCTTCTGATAGTAGACCGGGCCGGAGTAGATGTACGCCTGCAGGGGAGCTCCAGTGATTCCCGAGTAGAAGAAGTCCTTGCCCATGTAGTTGAAGCCGTGCCGCTCCAGCTCCGCCTGAATGTCGCCCACCTTTGAGCCGCCAAATGCCGTGCCGTAGTGGAACTTGCCCTCGAGTACTCCGGCCTTGCCGCCGAGCAGTTCCAGCGTCTTGCCCACTGTCATGCGGGAGGGGAAGCCGTGGGGGTTCATGATCATGTCCGGACAAATGCCAGAATCATTGTAGGGCATGTCCTCCTGGTCCACAATGAGCCCCGTCACACCCTTCTGTCCATGCCGCGAGCTGAACTTGTCCCCAATCTCCGGGATGCGCGTCTGTCGCAGAAGGATCTTGATGAGGAAATCCTCTTCCGAGTTGGCAGAGACCATCACGCGCTCGACATAGCTGGGCTCGGGCCCCTTGTAGCTGATGGGCACCGCTGTGTACGGCACCTGAGTCGACTGGCCCTCCAATGGATTGAGCGACGTCACCGCCGGCATCTCCTTGTTGATCATAATCTGCTTGTTTTGGATCTGCTCACCCGGTGCCACAATGCCGTCCGTGTCCAGGACATCGTGCTTGAAGATCACCTTGTTGGTGAGGGCATCCTTCACGGGACCCATGATCCGGTCAAAGGTCTGGTTGGCATAACGCTTCACCGTGCACTTGGAATTCTTGTACACCAGACAGCGTCCATAGCCCCGATCAATGGAGGCCTTGTTCAGGATCAACGCATCCTCGATGTCGTAGCCCGAGTAACTCATCACGGCCACAGTGGCATTCTGTCCGGCCGGCAACTTGTCAAAGTTTGTCAGCTCAATGGTCTTGGTCTTGACCATTGGCGCCTGCGGATAGACCAGGTTGTACATCAGCGAGTCGATGCGATTCTTTTGATTGTAGCCAATCATGCCCATGGCCTGCTTGCCCATGGCGCATTGATAGGTGTTCCTGGGGCTCTGGTTATGATGCGGATAAGGGACGAGTCCCGCACACACGCCCAGCAGCGTGAATGGCTCAATCTCCAGGTGGGTGGTGCCCTCCTCAATGTGCTCCTCGTTCCACGCAATAAACGAATCGTTCTCCTCGTTCACATCCAGATACTCGATGAGGCCATCCAAGAGGAAATCGTCAAACTTTCGCACGCCCCTCTCCAGGTCGTCCAGATGGAATTGTCTGACACGCGGACGTCGATTCTCCACAATGATATAAGGACGACACAGGCGTCCGCCATCGGTGTGTATGTAGATGCACCGCTGGGTGTAGGACGTGTGCACGGACACAAAGCTGCCCATGCGGCCTTTCCTGCGCATGTACCGAAGATTCCGCACCAAATGCTTGTGATTCAGCGTGAGGCCGAGCACATTGCCGTTGATGAACACCAGATAGACATACGGATTGTTGATGGGATTGCCGCTCACTTCCCGTATGTCCTCGACACCGGCGTTGAATGCCAAAATCATCACCGGACGCTCCTCCACCTCCGTCGTGATGTGCGTCATCAGAGCCAGATTCTTGACCAAGCCGCAGGCCTCGCCCTCAGGCGTGTCCGACGGACAGAGCATACCCCACTGACTCGGCTGCAACGATCTGGGACCGGACACCTTCCTCGTCTTCTCGAACTGCGAATTCACCCGCGTCATCATGCCCAGAGCGGAGATATAGCTGAGCCGCGACAGCACCTGGGTGACGCCAGCTCGTTCCATTTTGAAGCGCTTGATGGTCCAGTTGCCCGAACTGATGGCCGACTCCAGGCCGGCGGTAATCTGTGCCGCCCTCATGTGCTTCACCACATCGAACTGCGCCGCCTTAACCTTGGGTATGTTCTTGTCCGCAATCATTTTCAGCTCCCAGTTCATGCGCTTGAACAGATCCTCGAACATGAGCGAAATGAGGGAGCCAGCCAGCTCCAAACGTTTGTTGCCATAATAGTCGCGATCGTCGAAGAGCGTCTTGTCCAGCTCGGCGGCCATCACGCGTCGCACCATCATGGACACGTAGATGGCCTTCATTTGGAAGTTGAAGTTGTCCACGGGAACGTGCGCAAGGATCGTGGTGAGCAGCAGCTCACGCGCCTCTTCTGCGGGTGTCTTTGTGGTGGCGCTTTGGAAGCGCTTTACCACCAGCTTGGAGCCTGAAGAAAGTGGAAATTAGACAGCTACTTTCGGAGTAAGCAGCATGAGGATGCACTCACCCATGTAGTCCAGAGCTCGTTGCTGGGTATAAACCTTCAAGTTGAAGGCCTCCAGCAGGGAGGCACCAAAACGATTTTGTGACTTTGCGTCTATGCCAATGTGCGCCATAATTTCCTGGTCGGAGACAATTCCCAATGCCTTGAAGATGACCACAATGGGTATATCGTCCGTCATGGAGTTGTGTTTCATGTAGTAGCGTCCGTGCTTGCTCAGCACCAGAGTTCGGGACTTCTTCTCGTGGGTGGAGGACGTCACCTGGCACTGGACGACGCCGTTGAAGTCCTCCGTTAACATTTTGTTCCACGACAACTGCTCCTGGATGAGTATCACCTTCTCCTGGCCACGCACCACAAAGTAACCGCCCGGATCCAGCGGACACTCGTTCAGTTTGGACAATTCAAATTCCGACTTGCCGGTCAGCACGCAATTGGAGCACCTCAACATGAGCGGCATCCTGCCGATGAGCAGGTTGTTCCTCTTGATGCGCTGCGTGCCGCGAGTGTACTCAATGTCCACGGTAATGGGCGACGAGTAGGTCGTGTCCCTCAGGCGGCACTCGTGTGGCGTGGTCGCCTTGGTTATGTTGTAGCCATCGTCAATGTCGGGCTTGCCCACTCGCACATCCAAGTACTTCAGGTAGAAGAGGGGATCGGCTCCGCTGGTGACGAGCTCGTTTGCACGCACTATCTTCTTGATGTCCACATTGATAAAGTGATTGAAGGAGTCAATGTGCTGCCTGACGAGGCCCTTCACCTGTAGGAACGCCGGCAGTAGCTTCCACTTCTCCTCCAGCGGCTTGATGGGTGTCGCCCATTCCTTGCTGTCGCCTGGGTCCCAGACATTAGCCTCGATAAGGGATTCGCCTTTCTTTAGCTCCACCATCTAAGCAATGCGCTATTTACTTTATTGAAATTGTACAATCAGAAATAAACAAAACGGCATGCACGATGCGTTGGTGTTGGAAAACGCCATTCACAATCACATGCGCTTAACAGAACACTCTTCGCACTGGACTTAACAGACTAATGTTAAGTTGCCTCAAGAGTCATCTCCAAAATAGGTTCAATAAATTACAGCATATTAGTTTTTTATTTTCAAATGCAAAACTGCAAGCAAACATATTCAAAATGTAATCAACACGAAGCTCTAAACCTTTTTCACAATCTGCACCACATCCTCATCGTTGAGTACGTGCTCAATGCCCACCTTCTGCGGCTGATGCTTCACCGAAGAGCCCCAAACGAGCGCACTAAAAATGAAAGAATATTTCAATTAAAAATTCCCATTCATTAGATTTGCACTCACTATTTAAACTCCTTGACTATGGTGCGATGCAGCTTGTTGCAAAAGTCTTCGATGCTGGTCCGCTCGTTGTGCAGAACCACGGGCGAATTGTAGTCTGGCAGTTGCCCCTTGGGCTTGGTGTAAATACGAATCAGCCGCAGATACTCCCACATCAGCTCGAGCAAGTCGTCAAAGTTCCAGTGGTGATGCGCCGAAATTGGCACACAATGCGGAATCTTGTAAATGACGTCCAGTTCCTCAATGGAGATCTGATCAATCTTGTTCAGCAGATAGATACACGGTATATAGATACGGTTGCCCTCAATGACATCGATCAGGTCGTCGCTAGTGGCATCGTATCGCAGCGTAATATCCGCATTGTGTATCTTGTATTCGGAGAGGATCGTCTTGACCAGATCCGTGTCCAGCTCCGATTGAGTAACCATTGAGTTGAGATTGATGCCGCCCTTGTCCTTCCGTTTGTAGTAAATGTTTGGCGGCTTCTTGTTTAGCCGAATGCCAAAGCCCTCCAATTCATGCTCCAACAGCTTCTTGTGGCCCAACGGCTTGAGGCAATCCAGGACCATGAAGATTAGATTGCAGGTGCGGGCCACGGCAATCACCTGACGACCACGACCCTTGCCATCCTTGGCTCCCTCGATGATACCGGGCAAATCGAGCAACTGGATCTTCGCTCCTTTGTACTTGATGCATCCAGGCACCGTCGTCAGGGTTGTGAATTCGTAGGCGGCCACCTCAGAGTACACTCCGGCTAAATTCGACAGCAGCGTCGACTTTCCCACCGAAGGAAAGCCGACGAACCCGACTCTTGCATCTCCCGTTTTGGCAACCTCAAAGCCGGCTAAAAGAGATTACCAATTAGTTGTACATTGAAATGATGACGCGTGTCGACGTACCTTCTCCAGTGCCACCACCGCCTCCTTTGGGCGAGATCAGCTCCCGTCGAAGCTTGGCCAGCTTGGCCTTTAGCAGACCAAGATGCGCCGATGTCGCCTTGTTCTTCTGCGTGCGTGCCATCTGTGCCGAGGGGGACGGGGACGGGGACATAGACGAGAAGAGACCCAGACAGGTTAGTTTCGTTTCGTTTGTGTTGATTGGGATTCCGCTTACCTCTGACTCGATGGCCGAAATTTTCTCCAGAATCGTACTCATGGCTGCGTCACAGGTAAATACAGTGTGCTCAACGAACTGTTTTATTATTGAATATGCATGTAAAAAAATAAAATAACTTGGCACTCGCGTGGACAGCGGGAGTGACAGTGTTGGAAAGGACAGCAAGTCGGCATGATGTTTTCCAGCACCAAGAGCCACCTATCGATGTATCGAGAGCATCTATGTATTTCTACAGTTATTAAAAAACGATCTAGTCCCATCTCTATCTGTTTTATTGTCCCTGACCGTTTAAACACGGGAGAGTATTTCCCTGACCGTTTAGAAACAGGAGAGGACTTCCCTGACCGTTTTGACACAGGAGAGAACTTCCCTGAAAGCTCCAATGCCAAGGGTAGGTTCCTGGAGAACTACATCAGTAACTCTGGTTATAATTGTTTGAACGATGGAAAGTGCACCTTTAGACGTCACATCGAAACTCAAAGTGGCTCAGTGTTGGATTTGACCTTTTCAAACTGCAGCGATTATATCACCTGGAGCTGCAATTCAATTTTTGTTGGAGGCAGCCACCGTCATCATATTTACATAGAAATTCCGGAGTGCAAAGAGAAGCCCAAGTTCTTTCTTGCTAAGAATAGACTGATTCGAAGGCTAGCAGGTGCTACGCCATCAGGAGACATTTCAAACATCACAGAAAGCTTCACAAACAACATTAGGGCCTCCACCTACTCCTTGAGCAACAATAGATGCCCCAAGACTTGGTGGACTTTAATGATCCCGTAAATTGCAGCTTTAATGCAGAATGGTCCTTGCCTTGCCTTGAGTTTCTTAAAAGACAAGTCTCGAAAGCCAAGTTGGCGAAAGCCAGCTTCACTCAACATCGATCTCATCAATACCATGGCCTGTGAGAAGAAAAGGGGAAAATTCGTTTCATGGTCTCATTAACAACCATTGATAGTCATGAAAATATCGATAGCCCCATCATCGAACTGAAGTACCTGGTCAATGCGGACTCATCGTCGTGCGACCATCCAATTTCGCGGCAGCGATTAAATACCGAAAAAAAAAAAACGATCCGTTGAAATGTTCAGCAAGGGTAAATTTATTATAATTAATGCAGTCCCTGGACAATTATTAAGTATATTTCGTTAAAAGGAAAACCAACGACATCACTGCTTAACAGCCAAGCGAAGTTTAAGAGCCAGCTTGGAAATAATGCGTCGCTTTTGAATCGCAGCTTTACAACTGCCGCAGAACTTTCTCGCGCAACTGGCAGTCAGCTCCGGCAGACAAAGCTAACGGTATGCCCGAAGGATAAAAAACTGAAGTATGAAGGGTTCGTAGAAGAGGTTCCCCGAGTTAGGGCGTCGCATGAATTTGTTTATATGCCACCACCCAAGCAGCAACCGAAATCGCTGTGCGTTGCATCCAAATCCAAGGCCACCATCGCAACCATCAAAATGGAGCACATGGCAACGGCAGAGCCGCCAGCCTCGCCCATGACCAAGCCGGGTCGCGATTTGCTAAGCCTAGTGGGGCGGGTGGACTTCTGTCTGAACAGCCACAAACTGTATCCCGATTTGAATGCCATCTGGAACGTATATGGTGGGACTTAATATAATTTAAAAGCCTTTAGCCTTCATTATACATTAAATCGTTGCACATTTCATAGGTAAACTGGTGCGCGTTATCAAAGGAAAGAAGAGTGAGCACACCCTGCTGGTTCGCAGTGAAGGACCCATCTTGCAAGGCATTTACTACGATTTCGATGGCGATATGAAACCATTGTCCACGGGCAAGCTTACCCACTTGTTGCCACATTTTTGTTTTGTTTTTTTTATCTATGAACTGCTTTTCAGGTTGCGCTGTCCATCTGGTTGGCCGTTTCGTTGGCGTAAATCGGCTGCAGACGTTTAGGATCAACGAGGTAAGTGATATGGACTGGGAGCAGCAATTTATGCGCATAGAAAATGTGACTAGATATATTTTAATGCAAAACAAAGCACAAAAGTAATTTTTCGCCACAAGACTCTTGGACCCGGAGGGCACTTCTTCAGGCCCTATCGACAGGTCTAATATCTTAACTATGATTTATTCATCTTTAAATATGTACATACATAACTAAAACTCTCCATTAGATCTACACTTTCAGGTATATTAGCTCTCAAGAAATAATAAAGTAAAAAAAAAAAAAATTGAAGCGTTTCTGACGCACTTTTTATACTTTACGACTTCATATACTCTCCATACTTCAGCGTTCTGCCGTGCACTTACGCTGGTGACGTTTTTTGTGCCGGCGCTGACAATCTTCGCTGCAATAGGACGCATTGAAGCAGCAGTCTGACTTCGCTTCCTGCAGACATTTGTGGCACCAGCGCTTGCGCTTGATTTCGGCAATATTCTTTCTCATTGAGTCGAGTTCTTCATTGATTTTCAAAAGCTGATTTTCGCAAATACTAAGCTTTGATTTCAAGTCTTCTATCTCATTCCTTTCCTCTTCTCTACCCGCGAGCCGAGCCGACATCGAGCACCGACGCCGTGGCATCACACGCGTGGGTGCTGGAGTGCTTGCACTAATTTTTATTATTTTTCCACTAAAGCCTGGCGAGGAGGGGCGCACACGCTTGCCTGGAGTCGCAGTGGTTGTAGGCTCCAGGCAATGGGACAGAGCTTTATCGATAGCCTCTTTGGTGTCGGCGGGATCTGCGTGAAAGCTGAAGAGATCAGGCGATAATTTTGCCAGCAAAGTATGGCATGTCAACTCTTTCATGGCGGAGGCCATGCCTTTAGACATCTTAGCTTTTTGCTTAAATGGCACATCGCCCTCTATCGGAATAATATCCTTCTCCAAGACGGATGCACGCAAATGGTTTGTGCCAAAAAAGCGCACATCGTATTTAATCGGCGTTTTCGATGACACGCTAATCACCTATAAAGAAAAAGAGGCTGTCATACCTTGTCAATTGATACTTTATTACTACTACTTGCCTTTGCTGGCCAGTAGGGCGAGCCGGCTTGCTTGGCAAACACCACTTCATGGCGCTGAAGGCAGGGCTTGGCAAACCACATGCTGCACTCCGTCTGGTTGGAATTCCGGAAACAATCCGGACAACGCCGGATTTCCCGTATATCGTGCGTGACATCGCGCAACAGCCAGCGTGTTTCCTTGTACTCCTTTGCCGTGGGGCCAAAGAAGACGCCAATGTTGTGCTGCAGGTCGAGCAAATCGACAAGGAACTCCGTCAAGTACTCGTACTTCTGGCCCTCAATGCTACGCTCAATGTCCGCCTGGCCGAGCGTATTTGTCTTGAATAGAATGCGCCTCACCAGCGCTCTATCGCGATTGTTGTAATGCTTCGTCATGTACTTGTCCACATCTGCGGTCAGCCAACTCAGGTGCTTGTTCCATGAGTAGCGAAGCAAGCAACTAAGTTCTTCCTTGTCCAAATGCGGGGGGTGGTGGATCCTTGCCTGCGTCATCAGACGACAGGCTGTGCACTTCTCCAGATCACTAGACGAATCCGGCTCTACAATCGGTGGCTCAGTCTTAACCTTGGACTTCTTCCGCTGACGCGCTGCTGGCTTCTCGCTGACAAATGACACATCATTATCGTCCCAATCTGGACTCTCGCACTTCACAGATGGCAAGAAGTAACTAGGGCTGGTGTTGATGTTGCTGTTGTGGTCCAGCTGGTGGTTCTCCATCGAGAGAGCCGCCTGCGTCTGCTCCTCTTGGCTGGCAGTCTCGACGTCAGTGTCCGATTCATTCGGTGGGAATCTATACGACTGGCCCTTGTCCGAGGGCACACCGTACGTTGGTTTTTCCGGATGTTTGCGCTGACAGCTTTCGTGGAAGGAGCGCGAACACGATTTGCAGCCCCTTAGTGAGCCAGGCAGGTTGCACTCGTAGCAATATCTGTCCGTCAATGAGGTGGGAATCGATTTCACTTTCTGGCAAAAGGACACAGCCTTATGCATGCCTTTCCCTTGGACCACCAAAATACCCATGTTTATGGCATACTCCACAGCCAGGCTCTGTTCGTCTGTGCAAAGATTTGTATTAATAAACAGTGTAAATTCCGAAGCGATAGGTTTGCGCTGCTTACCAGATTTCAACGATCCAAGCATAGTCTGCTTAGGAATTTGTGCTCCATTCCTAAGCGGATTCATCCATTTGCGTATATATGCAGGCGGGAATGGATGTGACATCGCTCAATCTAAGCCGGGTAAATACATCAAACTTTTGTTAAAATATTTTGCCAAATGAACGACGACCAAAATAAACCAGAATCAGTTCTTTGCGTTTCTAAACTATCGATACTATCGATGGGCATTACATTTGTTTTTCAATTTGTTTACTGGCACTGTTTCACAATGAAAAAATTATGAATTCTCCGTGTTACACAAACCAAAACAACTATGTGGAAAGTGCCCGGGTATATTTAAAGCAGGACGCCACATGCACAATTGTAATAAAATGCTGCCTTTGCAGTGCCGACGCATTCACTGGCGTCGGATGGGATGCGTTCATGACACATTTAAGACGCCAACACACAGATGCTATAAAGCTCGACGGCGACGATAGCGAAATACAGGACGAAGTAGAACTAGAAATGGCAAATCTAAAGGATGCCGAAGATAATAGCGCATCAGAAACTGAGGAGGAGCAGGTACAGTCCTTTACAAACGTGGAGTTTCTCGATGAATCGGACGACAATGAATTGTGCCGCGGATCGGCATCAGAAGAGGAAAGCGAAAGCAGCCAAGCTGTAGGTAGTCATGTCTGCTGGCATACAGTTGATTAATTATATGGAAATTCTTGCAGAACTACGTCCAAAACACGCCCCAGAAACCCTTCTACAGTCTGCTTCGAACGAGTCCAGAGATTATCCATTATTTCATAGACCTTCTGGAACAGCACACACATCTGTGGCAATCCCACAAGGGGCTGTTCAGAAAGGAGCGCCTGGAGAGTGCGCAACGGGTTTCGGATGCGATGGCCCAACGTTTCGGTTTCTCGCTTTTGCCGCAGGTGGTCTGCACGAGCTCCCGATCCATCTGTGCCTGGTTCGAGCGTCAGTTCGCCAGTAAGGTACGCAGCAAGGGCTGGTACTGTCGCTATCCCGCCTACTACGACAGACTCGTCCAGTTCATGCCCACCAACCACATTACAGTCATTGTATGCGACGAGTGCAGGCGTAGCTTCCTCAACGAATACCAACTGGAGGTGCACAAGTACAGAATGCACAGCGGCCAGAATCCCAACGTCTGTAGTGTGTGCAACAAGGGATTCGGCTGTGCCTCCAAGCTGCTGGAGCATCGGGCCCGGTACCACTTCAAGCCAGTGGAGTGGCAGTGCAAGCTGTGCTCCTACAACGCTCCCTCCAAGTGGGACTACCAGCAACACCTCACCGTGCACTCCGGCCAGCGAAACTACACGTGCGAAGTGTGCGGCCAGTCGTACAAGAGCACGTCTGCTCTCGCAGTACACCGGCGGACACACTCACAGCCCCGCCTGGCATGTCCTCACTGCCAGAAACACTTTCGCGAGAATTCTATTCTCAAAAAACACATTAAGAGGGTTCACAAACGCGAAAATTCTAGAAACTACGCTTGCCGCGTGTGCTGGAGAAGATTTCAAACCGTTGAGGTATTAAAATTGCACGAACGAACTCACGTAAATTTTCATCACAACGAACTGGAGGACGATGCGGATGACCCAGAAATAGTCTCGGAGATTTAATAAATGTTTTATTGATATTTAAACACTAACTCGTTTCCCTCTTCGAATTCTTGGTGCACGACTGGGTAATTTTTTATTTCACTACCTGCGCTTCAACCTATTTTCCAACACACAACTGAAATAAATGACTTCAAAATTTTCAAATGAAAAAAACAAGCTCGATAACAGCATTCTATGTCGTTTTGCCATTCACATGATGTCGATTGCAACCCTGTGCAAACCTGATGGCGTGCCACTGTGAATGGTTTTTATCTGCGTCCAAAATGAGGCTTTGATGCGAAATCGAAGAAAAACAATCAAATATCTACGGAAAACTAAAACTACATCTTTCGTGGTCAGTCGCAGTCAATGTGCCAAGACACCCAGTCAACATACGCGTAATTAAATGTCCGCGCACAGCCGCTTGTGAAATATGGCGTTTAACAATAGGCTGAAAACGGGCTCGGGCTCAGCCTCAGGTTTATCCCAAATAAACTACAAATTTACATGTCGCTGCTGTCTGAAATCTGACGCGGAGTTCCTGAAGCTGGACACGATGACGGTGGCGCGCAATCTGGACCCAAGCGAAGCGGATAAAATTCCCCTGCTGCGCTGTTTGTTATTCTGCATACGCGCCGAAAACTCACCGGAGCTGCCGCAATACATATGCGTTGAGTGTAGCAAGAGCCTGCAAATAGCCTACTATTTTCTGCAGAATGCACTGCGCGCACACGAAATACTCTGCCGCAAACTGTGTCCGGGAAAGGTGCGACCCACGTTGGCGCAACGCTTTAACGGTTCCATCAAACAGCCAGAGGTGGGTGGGGGGTTGCTTTTGATTGTGTTGCGGTGACACGTCTTTTTATCAAACTCATTAATTCGCTGCTCTCAGGTGGCGCCGCGGCAGGCGGCCGAGGACCAGACGAAGCCCCAAAAGGCATTCCGCCACGAGTGCAAACTCTGCGGCTTTGTCGTCTACAATCGGACGGAGCTAAAGGAGCACATTCACCAGCACGTTGGTAAGGGAGTCAACTTCAGGGGAAAGCCTTCATGGCCCAAGGAATACTTTAATAGTAATCATAATTTCAGATGGCAGCTCATACAGCTGCAAAGTCTGCAGCTTCGTAACGCTGAAGAAGCGTCTACTGCAGGAGCACTACAGTGCGACCCATGGCATGTCGGCCAACCTGGCGGACGAGCGTGTTAAGCCAAAATCTACATCCTACAGTACCGGCCCATCCACTTCATCCGCAGCGGCGGCGGCTGCGACTGCCAATGAGGAGTTTAAAGTGTGCACGCTGGAGGATATGGAGCTGCTGATTCCCACAGTTCTCACGCCCGGTGACTATGTCCAACCGTCCATCGACGAAGAGCAAGTGCAGGACATTGAACAGGAGCTGGCCGTCAGCATTGGCCAGCCAGTTCCCGTTGCTGCTGAAACGTTAACCAACAATCTGTCCCAGATGCAGGGCAAAAACATGAGCATTGGCTCCGAGTATGTCCTTATGGCCGATGGCAGCATGCAGGTCAACGGAGGCGGTGCGTTAAAAGTGTTAAATTATGGACTGTTTGGACTTTGTGGACTGTTTTGTTATCCTCTTTTGTTTCTTGTCTTGTAGGTGTGGTGATAGAATACATCGATGATTGCAAGCCAAACCGCAACACCACTGGAAATATGAGCCTTCAAAATCTACTTGGAGGTGGCCCCGAAAACGAGCCCATGGAAATCGACGTCAGTGAGCTGATTGTGGAGGAAATGGTGCCACAGATAAAAGGTAAGTAAAAGTATTCCTATAATCGCAGGAGTATAATCCCCATCACCGTTTCTGTTTTTTTCGCTTTTCCAGTCAAGCCAAGACCAGTATCCATTGGATCCACTCCCCTCCTCAAGTATAAATGCAAAGCATGTCCCAAAGCATTTGCCACCCTGGGGCGTCTGAAATCTCACCAGTTAAGCCACAGCCGTTAGTACCCATGCCGTTAGCCCCCCCCTATCTATCAGACATTCCTAATCCACCTTGCCTTTGTCTCTTGCAGATTTGCCCAAGTTCTACTGCGATCAGTGCCCGTTCTACTCGCTGCGCAGCACTGAACTCTGCCTACACTACAAGGCATCGCATCTCAACAAAGAGGAAAAAGGAGGAGCAAAGGAGACCGTCGATGAGTGGCAAACCTATTCCTGCGACATGTGCCTCTTTGAAGGAAGAAACGCCAGGCATCTGCGTGTGCACTACACTGACAAGCATATGATTCAACCCACAGAAGTACAGCTGCGGCCCAGTTGGACAAGTGAGTCGGCCACAGCCGGTGGCGGGATCACTTCGGCTCGTACCAGTGGTCAGGGCTCCAAGGAGCAGGGCGCTCAGCCGCAGCACACCGAAATTCCACTGGGCATTCAATGTGAGTCTTGAGATGGTTACGACCATGACCAGGGAATTTTACTTCGACTTTTGTCTCGGTTATCATTAGATCATTGGGGTATTGCGGTGCGTTATGGAATTAATCGCAAATGAAAGATATTTTTTTGTATTTCTGATTGGCCAGCTTATTTATGTACATATATCCCTTGTCGGGCAACACACGCTTCCCTTCCTGCTTGCCTGCTGTATATGTATATTTGTAGCCCTTGCAGTTGCTTCCCTATTTCCATTTCCTTTGTATAACCATACCCCAACTGGAGACTTGGCATCTCTACATTGTATATTCTCTAGATCGGATATTTATATTCTCTAGTCCCGTGAATGCAATAACATAATACATGTCTTGTGCGTGTCGAACCGGGACTTGAGTCTCATAGATAAGGGCTTTATTTATTTGACTTTTCTTTAATTTAAAAATAGTTTTAGTTTTTATGTTTTTTTTTTTTACCGTTTCTCAGCGAAAGTTTTCTTCAAATTTCTGTGCAAAGGTGTGAAAATGCTTAATTTTGTTAGATTTGAGCTTAATTTCCTTAATTAATTAATTCATTTGCCGGTTATTTTATGGGGCACCACAGATACCGACGCCAAAAAAAATAAAAAGAGTCTGTCCAAACTAAAGAGAAGGAAAATTTAATGTAAATAATAGAAAATTAAATCTATGCCATACGAGTCTTTAGTAAATTGGATCTCAAGTCTTAGTTGCGTTCAGTTTTTTTGGCATCAAATATACGCGTTCGGTTAGGACCAAGGGGTTGTTGTCGATTCACTGGTTCACTTGAACAAAACAAACTCTTAACAAGATATTTTTCCACTTATTGATAATTGAATGAAATTGAATGAATAGCTGATGCAAGTCGAGAGGGATCGTGGTATGACTTTCGGTAAGGACGAGAACAGATACATAGAACTCTTACATTTTGCCTTTGCTTTTTGTCGTTCCTTTGAGCATTGATCGATTGTTAAACCGTTTTGCTTTTTAGTCGTGCAACCTCTAACAAAGTTCGTTTCTTTTTCTGTGTGTGTTTTCTTTTTACAAAATCTAACAAATTATGGTATCAGTATTTCAGTTGAATTCCCTGGTTATTTTTTCCATTATTTTGCGGATCCAATTTAATTGATTATTTTACAGATCCGCCTGCAGCTCTGGCGGCGGCGGCGGCGGCGACGGCAACGGCGACAGTTGGCAATCAGCCAATGCTTCAGCAGCAGCAGCAGCATCAAGATCAAGAGCAACAGCAACTGTCAGCGATAGCAACACAAACTTCCACGATAACGCAGTCGGGCGAAATCAATGTTGTGGTAGATGCCACACCGTTGTTCTTTGCGGCGACAGCAGCGGGAACTGAGACTGTGACTGTGACTGGGGCAGAGGAACAAGAAGAAGGACAGGGCCAGGCATCTCCGGGCACAATAGCCGCCGATACAATTGCCAACGGGGAGGAGGCCTATGAAATCTTTCCCGAAATCTCAACGAGCAGTCTGACAGCAACACAGCCTGGTCCGGCATTGCCAACGACATCGACAACGTCGGCGAACATCTCAATATTTGGAGATATGCAGGAATTTATAGACAACACAGATGTGGCTGCCATATGCACCATACCCGCCGATGACATGCCCGTGGTGGATGGTGACGATATTGTAATTGATAACAACAATATGAGCCTGGACTTTGATGCTGAGAATCTGTTTGAGGACTTTGAGGATGAGGAAGAGGCCGTTGGCGAGGAGGAGGAGGACGAGGAGGAGGATGACGACGACGACGAGGACGCTGAGAATGAAGATGAAAATGACAACAATGATGCGGCCACCGATCAGAATCTGCTGCTAACAAGCGACGACGACGATGTCGATGACTTTGACGACGAGCAATCAAAGCATCTGCAGAAACCCTACTGCATATTTTGCAACAAAAAGTTTACCAGCCAATACAAATTCGAGAATCACATGTTTGTGCATCGAGGTGAGTACTGAGAGCCCTCTCTCTGTGTGGAGTTCCTCTAATTTCTTGTCTCTTGTAGGCCTGGCCCCCTATCGCTGTGAGCTCTGCACGAATCTCTACAACATGAAGCGTCTCCTCATCCGGCACTACAAGACCGTGCACAAGCGCATGCCCACGCGTGACATGGTCCAGGCGAAGGGCGACAAGGTATTGGTGGCACGTACCAATATCGAGACGATACAACTGGATACGGATAGGAGTAAGCCAAGCTACATTTATTATACGCGATCAAATCTACAATATCTTAATGTACTTGCAGAGCCGATGCTGATGTGTGCGAAGTGTCCGTTTGAATGTGAATTGGATACGGAAATGCGAAAGCATTTGAATGCGCATCATGGCATCAATGATGGTGGTAAGTGGAGCCCTCTCTCTGTGCCTTGAAAGCATTTAAAACTAATTTTTTTCATACTATTTGTTACAGTATCCCTGCATGCCAACGAGGTGTTCATTATACGCAGTAAGTAACATTACAAAATCATTTATTTATGTGTATTTTGGAGTGTAATTTACACAGCTGATTATATCAGTTATATCCGAGTTTCAGCTGTAGCTATATTGAATAAATATCAATTTTATATTTACAGAACTACCATTTGAGTGCCCGCGATGCATTCGGTCATTTGCTGCCAAGAGCACACTGACACGCCATCTGCAGCGTAGCCATTTGGTGGACACTATAATTGAGATGCAATCGAATCAAACAACCAGCAGCTCAGCAGCAACAACCACAAGCACCACATGCACGGCAACAACTTCAATGCCGGCGAACACGGCTGACGATAATGGGAATAAGGGGCAGCAGCAGGGGACGGAGACTGTTGGCTATGGCGATGGCGATGTCGTTGGCGATGGCGTTGGGGAATGCGGTAAGAGCGATAATAGCCTTCCAAGACTGAACTCAAATTCCAATTCAACCTATGCCCAACACATGTCGACGCACAATCCACCGATTGATAAACTAAATATGCTGTTGTTCGATGGCGAACATGATCTTTGATTGTTGTGGTACTCACCAGAGGTAGAAGTCAAACCTGAAGAAGGCGCCGGAATAAAAGAAGAGCCGACTTCAGCCGCATCAGCATCGGCATCGATAAGAACAGCCATAAAAGCAGAATCAGCTTCAGAAATAATTCCAAATCCCCCCGACGAATCGCCAGAGCCACGAATCATGAACAGCATTGATCATGTTCTAGTCAAGGGCGAGACATCATCTGTGCCACACATCGCCACCACAACAGCATCATCGTCATCCACACCAACCCCATTTGATTTTGACTTTGACTTTATAGGGGATGCAGGAAAATCCAGACTTACGCCTACTTTTACGCCCACCCCGCCCAGTACTAGCAACAGTCAAATTGTCAGCACCACACCACTCCCATGCACGAGCACAAGCACCACCAGCACCGACGCCTGTTCACCCAGTCCCCTACTCAACGGCAGCGACAAACTGTTGACTGCCGCAATGGAGCCATCGCCCTTCAAGGGGCTAAGGTCGCGCACGCCACGCACCCAAATCTACGCGTGCAAGCTCTGCAAAAAGAGCTTCGATGAACTGGGAAAGCTGGTGAAGCATGAGATGGATACACATTCCATTGGCGAATCGAAACGATCGGGCTACGAGCACAGATGTGGCACCTGTGGAACAACGTATCGCACAATGGCGCTGCTCAAGTTCCACATGAAGCGCCACGCGAATCGCAAGTTTTCGTGCAAGTTTTGTGAAAAGGATTTTGTACACAAAACAGAAATGGACAGGCATATTCTGGCCAAACATGCCACCGAGAAGTCGTTTCGATGTTCGCTGGATGGCTGTCGCAAGATGTTCGCCTTTAAGCATCATTTGGTGCGGCATCAGAATGCCTCGCATCTGAAGTTGCGACATGTGTGCGCGATATGTCAGAAAGAGGTGAAGACCAGCCAGCATCTGCGGCACCACATGACCGTTCACAGAGGCATGACAGCCTACAAGTGCCCCAAATGCGACCGCACATATTTACGTCGCGGAGCGTAAGTACTCAAGAAATTGAAGCCCATGTAAACTGTGAAACATTTCCTCTACTTTTCTTAGCCTTCGCGTCCATGCACTGTCGGTGCATAAGGTGCGGCTCACGGAGGATGAGCTGGCGGAAATCTTTCGCCACAATGTGGGCTACACCAATCCACACGACATGAAGGTCATCGCACGCAATGGGCAACTGGTGCGCCGCAAGGAGCTGGAGGTGGAACGAGAAAATGAGTTGCAGCTGGGCGACGAACCATCCCAAGCAGAGGCGAATATTTCATAATAATTCAGAGTCATGCTCATGAGTGGTCCTCACAAACAAACACACCCTGTACAAAGTTTGTATATGTAGTCCATAAGCACTGCTTCCAAATGCAGTTTTTAACCCACACACACACACACATATAAATTTAATGTTCTGCAGTTTCCCCCCTAAGGCCTAGCATAGTTATCTCGTTATCACATTCATCGACCCATTACCGACAGATGTTTTTGCATATGCACCCTAAACTTGTACATGCAACAATTGTAGTTATTTGGTTGGAATATACACTTGTATTATAATAATAGCCATGGATTTCCTTTGAGCGGATCTGGGTGTGTTCGTTCCACACTTAACTGGGAATCAAAGAATCAATCATGATACGACCAATGCGGCGGCGGCTCTCTGCATTGGCCAAAGAGCTCAACAATAGTCTGTAATTGTAACCACATTTATTTTTATATTAGTCTTAGAGCCCAGAATGCCGTTATTATGTACATTGGATATTTGAAAGCAATAAAAAACCTGTTAGCATAATTTTTCCATACCTTACACTCGATGTTTCCATACGAAAACTTACACGTACCTTAAACTGCAAACGAACCCCATCAATAGTGTCCTTGTCCTTCACACCTTCACCTGGCAGAGTCCAAGTGCCTTTCCATTTAATTTGGTTTCAATGTTTCGGATAAAGAAAGATTCTTCTATAAATCAAGTTTACGTGTATTTACTTACATATTTAACATAATAACTTTCGAGTCAGTTCGGTAAAATAAAAAGAGTAAATTAAATTGAAGATTAAGCTAAATTAGAGATTGATTCATGAATACTTATGGTAACAGAAATCAGTTGCTTTTGGGTTAAGAAAGGTCCTCCATTTTCATGTTGTTTCTCTTATAATTCCACTGGTTCTCCAAGCTTCTTAGCTGTTGAAATGAAATATAATCGTCTTTGGCAAACTCTTTCAAGCGAGCAAGCTGTGTCATAGCCTCTTCAAAGGATACTATTGGATTGTGCATGAAATCACTTCCGTCTCCAACATACGCATTGCCCATCACGGGATTCAGCTCCTCCTCATTTATTATGGGCTCGTTTTTTACTAGGACGCACTCAAATGGCTTAACGTCTAGTGTTTCGCAGGTTGCGTTGAAGGTTATGTTGTGTCGCCTGCGCCACTTCTGCAGCCAACTGACTGAGGCCGAGAAGCTTTTGTGTCCCAGATGCTTGGCTATTTCCTTTGCCTTTGTCCTTACCAGTTGTTCCGACAAGCGAATGTTCTCGCTTCTGGCCCTGGTAAACCAGCTGTAGCACAACTCATCAATGTGGGGGATTTGGTCGTTCAGACAGTTCCTCTTTATATGGGCATTTACTCCTGATTTCAATCCAGCGTCTATTTTCCCTTTGTTTTTCAAAATTTCAGCTGCTTGGGTTTTTCCTATATTAAATCTGCAATAAGGTATACACTTTACATATGCAATTACGAGTCTTTAAACTATATCTACCTCCTGCCTAGATCCCGAACGGACAGTTTCTCCCTCTCCTGCACCTGGATCACTTCATTTTTTTCTGAAAGAGTCAGCAATCTACGGGGAAGCCTTCTTCTGCCAGGAGGCATTTTCAATTGCGCTGCTGCAAAGTCTTCTTGCGAAACAACTGGTGCGACACTAGATCCATTAACTTATATGAATCGCCCAACCAGGACGCTTAAGTCTTTTTTGTTCTAATTTGTAAAATAAAAAATGATTTGTATGTTCAATTTGTTATCGAAGGGATCTGATATCGATATCTGGCCAATAGAGGTGGGGCAAATCAACGATGTTTGCGAAAAGAACCACAAAAGAGCGGTACAATCACATTGACAGCAGCCGAATATTTTATTTCTATCCATAAATTAAATAAAAATCTTGCAATAAACAAAGAAGAACACAAACGGCAGCTAGAGAATCAACAGGAAACAGGAGCGACAATGGAAGCCGCAACCGCTGTTGCGGACTCCGCGCTGTCGCCCATTAACAAACGGAACTTGGCAAAATGTCGAGCGTGTCTATCTGTGAATCGAAAAACCGTAAAGTTAGACGCCGAAATGCCAAATCTGAAAAAGTCGCGGACCTACGGCCAGGGTCTAAGACAGTGCACCAACCTGGAAATGAGGGCGGTCAGTCCCAGCGGCTACCACTGGCCCATGCAGATCTGTGTGCGGTGTTGCCGCGCCCTCGAGGTGTCAATGCACTTTGTGGAAATGGCTCTCGAGTCCAATCTGAAGCTGTATGCCGAAGCTAAAACGGTAAAGCTACCCAGTCCGCCGGGGGAGCTCAAGCGGAAGGCTAGCTCCGAGACGTTACAGTGGAATCAGTTCAGTCAGGAGTTTGACAAATTTGTGGAGAGCTACGATGGTGTGCCGGGCCCAATTGAAGAGAATGTGCTGTATATGAGAGGTGCCAAAATTCCGCGTCTGGATGCGGATGTGTCGGCCAAAAAGCCCCCGAAAGAGGATGAAGGTATGGGTCCTTGTCCCTCTCCCATACTTCATATTGTATATATTTAATTTCATTTTTTTATCAGTGATTCTGTTTGATGTCAAATATGACAACAACGATCTGGAGGAGGAGGACGAGAATGACGGCTCGGATGCCAAGAACAATGAGACCTTCTTTGAGAATAGTATTACGACGGGCTCCCCATTGCCAGGCACTCTTCGGGCAATCAAATCCGTGGGCAGTCAAAGTGGCGAGAATAATAATAATTACAAATTTAACTTGAACAACAACAAAAACGGCGACATGTCCAGCTTCCCCGACGTCGAGTGCGACCTTATACAACGCGCTCTGTACATGACACTGAACGATGAAGACGGCAGCAGCAACAAGGATAGCGTGGCGCAGGAAGAGCAGGCCATTGAGTCCATTAAAAACCTTCTACTAAGTGGTAAGCCGCTGGAAATTGACTTTTGTTGTGCATAAACTATGAATATCCCCTTGATTTGTAGAGAGTGAGAATGTTGGCTCCGTTCAGGTGTCTTCTACCAGCAGCCCAGCCATCAGGAAAGACAGCCCCGTCATACCCGTGCTCAACTGCAGCATTTGCAAGTACACTCACACCGATTCGAAACAGATCAGAAGTCATTATATCGGCATTCACAAGATCGATATGGCCGAAGATGATATCATTGGATTGACCAATAGTGGGTAGCCCTCAAAGAGAGCATGCGAGCTAGAACATAATTCGTTATCGTTTTAGATCAAAGCTTCAAGTGTCGTCCCTGCAACAGCTATGACACGAAGATCAGGCAGGAAATGCAAAAACATTTGATTCATCATCATAAAATTGATGGGGATTTCGGTGAGAAGAGCGTAGGCACATATTCCTTATATCCTTATTGTAATCTGCTTTACGACTTGCAGAAATGTACTGCTATGTGCAGCAGAACTGTCCAGCTTGTCCTCGGGTATTCAAGGATCAGAGATCAGCTCGAACTCACTATACAAGAATGCACACTCAGGCGGCGCGCGAACTACCCGAATCGCACCCATGCGGTGCCTGCGGTAAAGTTTTCAACCAAAAGGCCAGTCTGCAGGCGCACCAGCGATTCTGCCAGCTGAAAGACCCCGTCCAATGCACCTTCTGCGATCAGAAGTTCAGCAGTCTGCGCAAGTACGAGATCCATTTGCAGCAGCTACATTCAGTGGACACGCTGCATGCATGCGAAATATGCCATAAGACTTTCAAGAGTGCCGACTTCCTGGCCGTGCACCGTAAGCGTCATTCGGAGCGGCACTACCAGTGCGACAAGTGCTCCCTGAACTACATCAACGCGGCCGAGCTCCGTGTCCACTACGAGCGTGCCCATGTCAATGACGACCAAGTCAGCTGCCTCATATGTGGCAGTCAGTTTCAAAACTTTGCCTTGATGCGCGAGCACGAGAACAGGAGCCACCAGAAGCAGGTGTGGCGCTGCGAGAAGTGCAACTTTGAGGCCAATTCGCGGGCTCGCATGCGTCAGCATCAATTCGAGCACACCGCTTATCCCTACAAGTGTGAACACTGCCCCGAGGAGTTCGCCGATCGCAAAAAGTACGTATGGGAGCTGAGAACTCAAAGCTGCCGGTAACAGTAATTGAAATATTGATGCTCTTTTTCAGAATCCGATTACATTCCAAAAAGGTGCACAGCATCGAGCTGAGCGATGAGCAGCTGGCCGAGATGTTTCGCGAGCGGATTGGCTATACAAATCGGCACGATGCCTTCAACAAGAATAATATGTCACTTGAGATACCCGGATTTAGCGAGGATTGCTTTAGTGAGCTGAAGAGCTTGGGGGTTGACTACGACGACATTACAACAGATCTCTTCTCGAATTCCAACACACTGGACGAACTGCTTGACTTGATTCCCTGAACTGAGTACCGATCCATTTACCTGCATAGAAGTGATGTGATGATCCTGAAGCATTAAACAAAACAAAATAGCTAACGAGAGCTATAAGACTGTATCCAATTTTACACCACACCAAGAATCGACCGACAGAACGACAAATTTCCATTAACTATTTTGCCCAGAGAACTCAGACCGAACCTGCTGCTGGCATTCACATTCACGTGTACTTCCGCACAGGGCACATAGGAACCAAACCATGATATTTTTGAAGTTACCAATCTCAATAAACCATTAGAAAAGTGCTTCTGAAGCGCCCCCTAGTTCACTTGTTTGTTGTTTACTCCGAACTTGGAATATATTTAAACTATTTCAATTTGAATATCTAATGAACGCCCTGAATGAATTTGGAGAGGAAATCGGTGGGTTTGGGGTCCTGTGACTCCTTCCAGTAGCGCATAATGTGGCCCTTTTGCTTCCAGATCTCCACCGTCTCCTTCAGCTCCATTTGCCCCTGTAAGTGGTGTAAAGGGTGAGCTGGTGGTGTCGATCGATATCGTTCTTATACGCACCTTGATGACGAGCATGTCAATCACGCGAATGTCGGTTACATGGCGATCCTTGACAAATTGCTCCCGCAACTTGGAGCGGCACTGCTCCACGGTCATGGGAATATCGTAGTCCATAACTGCAAGTGCATCATGCATTGTTTACTACATGGTGTCGGGACAAACATAGAGGGATGACATAACGAAGACCACTCACCGATATAGGGAATCTGGCGGTACCAGGCTTTGTAGAGGTTGAGGGCACGCTTGCGGGCCTCCTCCCTGTCGACGGACAGAATGGGACGCACCTGCTGCACAGCCCGTTTAACGGCTTCACGTCCGGCCATGTCGTTTTATTTTTCTACGGCCGAAGTACTTTGCAAAATTGTACGGCCAAAAGTATTAGATATGTGACAACCAAAATATATCGATATATATTTGTGGCAGATGGTGTGTCTTTACTGTATCGGTATTTTAATGCGATAAGCGGCACTTGGCTTTGGAAACACTTCAAGTTGCTTTGCATATACGTTACATTTTGGTGTACTAGTCTTTGCTTTTGTTGTGCTTGTCTTTTGTACGAATTGAAAGGACGGATATTGTGGGACAGCGAACAAAAAGTGCACATTGTCACAGCAACAATATGCACAAAGACAGCGGAAAAAATTACGCTTTCATTCATCAAAGCTTGTATTGTGGTTGCTGTGGCGGCTGGGGCAGCGGCTGCCACTGCCACCGCCACCGCCACCGCCTCGAGCGTGTTGTACCGATCGAAACCGATTTTGCGCTCAGTTGAAAACACGTTACGCGCCTGTGTAGAGCGTTTTTGCGCTTCAAAACATTTCCAAGCGGCAAAGAGCCGAGCCGATCTCAACCACCCTGTCCAGACGAGCTAACCGATTCGAAAGTTTTACACCGCGTGCATTGGCAAACAGCAACAACAACAACAACAACCAACCAACAATAGCAGCAGCAGCAGCAGCAGCAACAACAGCAGTGGCAACAGCAACAATAACAATTTGTATGTTTCGTTTGTGTTAAAGTTTTAATTTTTTATGCAAATGCATTCCGGCAGTCGACAAGCGACAAACTTTTTGGCTGGTCAACAATTTCTATTTGAATTGGCAGCGTCCCGCAATTTACCAAACGAGAAATGAAAGCTAAAATTAAGCGTCTTCGGGTGGCATTCATTATGCATAATTAAGCCAATCAATGTTATATTTCTCTCTCTGGCATTTGCGATTAGCCCAATCACGCAAGCGTCAGTATTTTGAGTTCTCTTCGAAACCAATTCGATACATAACTGACCCAAATTGCTAAAGACATAAAACATAATTGTTCGCCTTATGAAAACGAACCATTTTGGAGCATTTTGCGTGATGTGTTGTGTTATTTTTGTTGCTTGTCTCTTTTGAACTCTGTACGCAAATTGGCAGCAGTCGCCGTTAATTGAAAATTTTCTTTGTCAAGGTTGCTAACGACCGATTCCATTCCATTCCCCCCGATGTGGATATATGGGGCTGGTGGATGTTCGACTTCGACTTCGACTTCGACATCGACTCCGGGCTTTTAGTGCACGTTCGCTTGTCGCGCCGCTTCGCTCCGTGTTTGTGTGTCAATTAGTGTGTTATTCAACCGCGCAAATAGATCATTAAAGCAAATGCAAACTCCGAAAGACAGAGCAGAGAGCGGAGAGCGGAGAGCAGAGCTCTCTTTTGGCGTAATTGTAATGATGTGCAAATATTGAACACTGGCAGCTAGAAGCGCTGCTATGTTCCGCAGCCAGTTATTAGCACATTGATTGGCCATACAGACTGCCAAACTGGCTCCTCATGCCCCATTCCCCATGCCCCACGGCAAGTCTCAAACGAGTCGAAAGGCTTACCAGTTTTCTTCGCCTGGCTTTAAATTCAAGTGCGGCGCAGATTCGATATAGGCCACTCCTCGGAGCAGCGTACCACCAAGCGTACACGTCAAACGGCTTTTCCGCCTCCCCTCCTCCACAGCCAACCCGCCCGCGCGCTTATCACGGGTGGCAGCTTTTTGTGCGGAAGCCCTCGCATTAGGGCCAAACGAATCGTGTAAATATCAAATGCTCTTTGCTCTCCACACACTCGTACTCTTACTCGTATCGGCGAAATAATCAAACAGAACACAACACAACACAACACAATCGAACACAAACTCATAAAGTTGCCGGGCTGGCAAAAGTTATCACAAATAGATATGGCGGAAGCCCCTTCGTGCCAATCTGTGGGGGAATGTCCATAGTTTATGCGTGCAATAAATGGAAGCGAAAGATGCCCTCAATATTGTGGGTGCGACGTTCAGGGATCTCAGCGGATCATTAAAAGTCATTCCTTGCCTCCTCCCACTGTTCCCCACTCAAATACTCAGGTATTGATCTTTAAACACACAATAATTGCTTGCAGTATTTATTTAGCAATACACAACACTCACACAATCAGCTCTAGAACTTATTGAATAACTATGATTATTCTTGGACACCTGTTGAGCATTGAGCAAAGGCAAATAAACAGTCTTGTGACTCAACAAGTTGCTCCAATTTACTCAATTGACTTGCAGTGTTGCAGCTTAGTATTCGTGCTGATGAGATGATTGGGGCAACGTGTAAACCTCTGCAAGTTCCCAAGTTCAGTAGGTAAATTGGGTAAATATTTGTGCCATTAATGTCAGTTCTTTGCGATTTGAGACAACAACTTCAGGGTGCCGGAAGTGACCATTAATTTGGACACTTTTGTGTGTGTGTGTTTGTCCGCTAAATGATACATAATTTGTTTGTGCATAATTACAGTGACACAAATGCACAAACATTTGCACAGAAAATTATTCCCAAAATTTCTTTGGTGGGCTTAGGTGGGGGTAGGAGGATAGCGAGCACCTTTCACGCTGAGGCGCCTGTAGGGCATTTTCTGTTTAGTTATTAAGCGCCAAGAGCAGCGCCAACAACAACAACAGCTTTTTCCCCATTTGCCGTTCAGGTATTTTTCGTATTTATTTTGCCAGCTATGCGCCCGAGCAGAGCGATAACCGACAACGCGACGACGACCACGACGACCACGACGACGACGACGACGACGACGGCGACGTTGGCAACGCTGACTTCAGCCAGTTGGAAGTTGGTTCAGGTTCAGTTTCAGTTTTCAGTTACGTTTTGGCGTTTTACGGTAACGCAGCGCGGACGACAAATAACAGTTAGCCAACAATTATAGGTGCGTCTAAGAATACATATCTATATGTGTGTGTGTGTGTGTGTGTGTGTGTATGCATGTGTGTGGAGTGATAGAGTAAGAGGAACAATTATTTTTGGAATATCTTTGCAAACGTGTAAATATTGCCCTGAGCGCCTTACGATTGCTCATACGACGCGTTGGCTGCCCCCAGCCAAAAGCCGCTTACGGTTACTGTTCGTGACTCCGTTAAACAGCTCGTCCATAGCGAATTGTCGCGTCCACCATAAACACGTTCTATATACAGCCCGATCGAACCCGATCCCATACACAGGGCAGGGAAAAATTCCACTAGTCTAATCCCTCTGCCCCGGCCCGGTAACTTTCACAGCTGTGGGCTGCGGCTGCGGCTGTAGCTGTGGCTATGCAGACATGTATGCCACATATGTACACACATAGCTATAACTATAAATCCCATAAATTGCACAAACGCCAAAACGAATAAAAAAAATATTTACAACTAATTATGCGCCCAGGCAGAGCAACACACAAAACAAAACACTCTCCCCATACGGTAGTCGTGGTCGTGCCTTGAACTCGGCTTTGGCTTTGGCTTAAGCTTTTCTCTATGCAAAGAGGTTTCACTTTCTTTTTACGCCTGCGAGGGCCGTTAATCACATGATTGGGTAATAATGCTCATTGCAGCTGCCCCGCCTGCGCCACCGCCGTTATTCTTAACTTATCGCTCTACTCGGATTATGTTTGCTGGCCGCTTATCAGTATTCTTTTTTGGCAATGGCAGATAAGATTAACTGCGCGGGCAACACTTTCGAGTGTATTCAGTGCTACACCACCCCAGCACTGTCTGCAGCAGAGCTAAAAGTAAGCTTGGGTAAGCGGAATTCCCATCCCGGCCGAGATCTGACTAGATTGCAATTGTTGTGCGCACTGTTCACACACAGAGGACCCAGAGATGAGCGAGATTGGCGGCAACCACAGGCACCCCCACTCCCCATGAGACACACACACACACACACACACACACACACACACCTTAAAGTCGCACCAATTCCAAAGGGAAGGGGGAAAACTAATTTGATCGCCGGCTGATAGACGCACCAAACTCACGCAACAACAAAAACTGGAAGAAGGGGTAACAGGGAAACGGGTAAACGGGCAGAAGAAAACAAATTTCGAAAGCAAAGTTTTGGTTCATTTCGAGTTGGGCTTTTATGGTTTTGAATGTTTTATCTGAGCGTTTGGCACAACACAATCAATTCACACCCTGAATACGAAGAATTTGTTGGAGAGAAATTCGGCTTGGGCTGCCTCTGCCCATAGGAATGTTGCCAAGATTGTGAGAAATATTTATCAGAAATTCAACTTTTTAGAGAGTGAATGTGTCTGACTAATAAGAGCTTTGTTCTGCCTTGATTTTCATATCGCTTGAAGCTTATTCTCGATAGAGTCGCACTCTCGTTCACCTTATGCAAATTGGTAACGAAAATAACTCCCAATGCACTCACATAGTGCTGGCCGTAGGCAACAGCGATTTCAAGGCCAATCCTACAGCTACTTGGCACTGGCACTGGAACTGGCTGCGAAGCGAAACCAATCGCTGAACCAAGTGTTGAACGTACATATTTGAATAGCAAACAGTTCGAAGATAACACCAGAAAGAGGGATGTTGCGGGAGGGAGCAATCTTTATGAACAGTTGGCTCTCAGTGCTGCACAATTAACACTAACTCCCGCCATAAAAATAAACAAAAGCCTCGCGGCAGAGTTAAAACACACTCTCGGGGGGGGGGGGGGGGGGGGGAGTGTATAAACTGTTTTCGTTTTGCGTTTATCAGTTCCACTTCCAGACATTCATAAATTGCTTCAACTGTTGGAGGGAATCATTTAAAGTAAACGTAAGCCTCTTGACGCATGTTCGCAACAGCCAGCCAGCCAGCCAGCCAGAGGTATGAATAATTAAGTCAGTGTGCCAATTATAAAGCCTCAGCTAGGCCAAGATACGGCAGAGTCACTCATTGAGTCACTTGGATTAACTATAGAGTACTTGGAGAGAAGTGGCAGTGGCATGGAGTCCAGCAAAGTGCAGAATGAAATGCATGTTAAAATCTTTAAAATTCGAACGCTCTTTGATCAGTTGGCATGTGTAATGCCGATATTGTAATTTATTTGATGTCTCTGTATGTTTACACATCCCAGACTCAATCAAGCGCGTCTGAGTAATCAGCAAATGGAATACAAATCAAACAACAGCAGCGTAGAGCTGACCTTTTGTGGGGCAATTGAACGCCCATCGAATTTATGTCTACTATAAATTGTCGCTTTCAATTAAATTACCCAAGTGGCAAGGTGGAAAAGGTGGAAAACAAATACAAGTGTTTCTGTTTCTGTTTCTGTGTGTACAGTTAATGGACATGTGAATGGCATTGAAAGTGTTTGTTGTATCTGTTCTGATCGCGTACGTGTGCGCTGGTCAACTGATGGGCTTTTGGGTCAGCCATCGTGTCACATGCAGTCGATCGATCCGTCAATTGGCTTTGACTGCGACCGGGACAAGCCCCTATCGATCTAATTGATATTTAAGCATGTTACCTGCACGCTCTCTCTCTCTCTCTCTCTCTTTCACTCTATCAACGATCAACGCTGTAGACAGCGGCTGACCCTGCCATTGGCACTGGCACTGGCACTGGCGCTGGCGCTGAAGTTGCGTAATTGCGCATACGCCATGTAAAACGATGGCAAGGTGTTTGCTTGCCTGTGAAAGTGTCTGACTCTGGCACACGCACAGAATTGCATTAGTCCTAATCTTAAAAGCTTAACCAGGAATGACTCATATGTCTCGATTGAATAGTTACAGTTTATAGTTAGGTAAACTTTATCTGGGGTAAGGGAGAGACGGTTATAAATGGCGAAGAGCCTTGCGTCGGGGCCTTAGTCCGCTATGTGTCCAGCGGCCAGCGGCCAGTGGGTTTCTCTCTCTCGCAATCAAATGAAATTGCTGTAATTAAAAGTCCGATTTGTATACGCGAATTTTCACCCTAAGAGCATGGTTTGATGAGCCACAAAATTTGCATGTTTAAATTTTGACTGATTTAATTTTTTGGCATTTTTAAATGTTTTTTTTATTAATTTGTTTGCTGTTTCTTTTTTTTTTTCTTTTTTTGTAGCTCAGCGACAACAAAGAAAGATCCAAAGACCCGTTAGAGCAGCAACGGAAACGGAAAGTAAAAGCCAACTAACACACACACACACACAGCAACAGACAAGCGCACACATACACATACAACTATGGCGGAGACGATCAACAACAAGCCGAGCATACAGATTCGTAGTGGACTGCCCTCACCGCTGCCGGACAAGAGCCCCTCGCCGGCCACCAAGCTGCTGATCAGCCATGGCAAACCCAACTTTACCATCGGCGCCGGCAGCAAATCACCCAAGGCCGAGGAGAATGGCATGAGCAACAATCCGTTGTCGCCGCAGCTGAGGGCCAACAACAACTACAATGCCTACAAGAGTGCCACAAACAGCAACTCGAGCAACGGGAGCAACGGAAGCAACTCGAGCAACGGGAGCAACGGGAGCGAAAGCAACAAAGTCATCATCGGCACCAAATTCAATGGCGTCTTCAAGCCATCCACCAGCTTGGCCACCAATGGGAATGGAAGTGGCTTGGCGAATGGCAATGGCAGTGCTGAGAATGAGGCGGCCAAGGTGGTGCTGCGTCGCCTTAAGGTGGCGTCGGTATCTCCGCCACCCGTCGAGGCCGAGGACGACAATGTGCCGGAGTTCATCAGACGCCAGCGACGCATCCAAGAGCGTCTGGCCAAGGAGAATGTGCTGGACTTTGAGAACCGACGCAGTGGCTACTTCACCCACGTCATGATCTCTCCGGACTCGCCCAATCGCACCTCGTTCGTGGAGACTATGGCCAGTCCGGCAATAGTTCCGTCCCTGGAAATGCCTGCACCAGTCCACGAGAAGGCCGGAGAGGAGGAGGAGGAAGAGCAGAAGCAGCAGAAGCAGCAGCAGCAGCAGCAGCAGGTAGAGGAGCAGCAGTTGCATGCCACACCAGTGACTACATCTGCGTTGATAAGCGAACCAGAGACGGTTGCAGCTGTTACCAATGGCCACAGCGAGGCAACCACCACCAATGGGCATGCGGAGCAGGAGGATGTGGCTCCCGAGGAGGTGGCCAGAGCCATTGAGGAGGTCAACAAGGCGGTGGCTGGAGAGGATGATGACAAGACCGAGCCAGAGACAGAAGCAGAACAGGCAGCAGCGCCTGTGCCAGTTGCCGTTGAGCGAAAAGCCGAGCCGGAGGAAGAGTCAAAGCCAGCGGTCGCAGCGCGTACACCCTCGCCCGTGGAGGCCCAAGTGGAGGTTGTGCAGCCTGCGCAGAACGGGCAGGAGGCCGCGGGCATTACCATTTCCCATACCAATGGCCAGAGCAGCGATGGCCCCAGCATACCCGCGCCGGATCCCAGCGGTGCTCTGGGCGTCAACTACGAACCGAAGACCGTGGTGAGCTTCTCCCAGGAGCTGGGCGGTGGCGAGAACAACTATCCAGACACGGTCAAAGGGGTGACAGAGTCCGCTGATGGCGAGCTGAAGGATCTGGCCAAGCTGAAGTTTGACATCAAGAACGATGGCCAGGCGGACGATGTTCAGGTGACGCCCGTGCTGCGTGCGGAATAGAATCGATGTGCGGAGTGGATGTCTGGCCAGGATTAGTTGAATTGTTGTTAAAGCGAAAGAAAGAAAGAAAGGATGGATGGCTGCAGGGGGAGCTACTATGTATTGTGTTTTGTGTTAGCTGCTAAGTGAAGTGGAGGAGAAATGTTGCCAAATTTAATTTTATGCTTCGCACATCAGTCAGTATCGAGAGAAGAGAATGGATAAAGGATAATGGATAATGGATAATGGAGCATCCATGCCAATGACCATGGAATGTGACCAGCTGCTGTTGGCCAACTGCTAAACCAAACTACGTTTATTGCAATAGAAACCATTTGCTTTATTTAAATAAATTATTATTACTACAAAAACGCACGAATGACTTCGATTTTGTTTGCTTCGCTGGAATTATTTGCCCGATAAGACTAATCGCTAAACAACGATAAAGTTGATTTACTATCTAAGAAGGAGAATGTGCTAAAGTCCAATCAAAAGTCGAAGATTATTACATTGCAATTAATTTCTTTCGCAGCTATGGGAAGAATTCCTTGGGCGTCACATGGGAACTTTGTGATTGTACTTTGGCCGAGGCAAAACTTTTCTTCGAACTTTAAACGATTTTTTGGCTCGAATTTCTTAGGAGATCTTAATTATAAATTCATAATAATTATGAATACCTATCTCAATGAATGAATTCTTATGGCTGTGAATGAAAACTGAAAGTGTTTGCAGAGACGATGGGGGAGGCGGTCTGGCATTGACCGACCCTCAGGTGGTGCTGTTGCCTGTCCTTCGCTTTGAAATCAGTTGCCTTCCATGATTAATTGCTTTGATTCGGTTCGGCGGGGTTCGGTGTTTTGTCTGTGCTCGATAGAGTTTCAGTGATTGATTGCAAACATAATAAATCATAACATCATAATTCAATTGAATTGGCGGAAAAGACCAACTATGAGTCAGTGAATCATAGACAAGTCACGTGGAGCAAAGCCTGTCCTGCACATGGGGTTGGACATGGCTCCTGGTAACCATGTCAACTTGTGGCCCAGGCCTGTTTTGGGGGTTGCACTGCTGACCAACAGCCTTACCAACATCTGTCCTGCACCTGACCCCTGACACATGCGTTAAATCGATAGTACCTGAGGGTAGTTTTCCCCTTTTTGGCCAAAACAAAGTGACGCTCGCTCGACCAAAAACATTTTCGAATGGGGTTTCAGTTTAGTTTAGTTGGCCATGGCACTGCAGTCAGTTGAAAACCCAAGTAGATGAGCTGCCCGATTGCTGATTGAATAATTTTGAAAGCGATTATGGATCTATGTCTACAGGGCTCGCAGGTACGTAAGCCTCTTCTGCAACCGCTTGGGCTTATACTTTATGCTCCTCCTTTGCCGTAGATAAACCTCGCCACACGACAGAAACTGAAACCGAAGTACAACAGTCGCTCGTTGACGACTCTCCACAATCCGAGTCCGCTCTTGCGGCGTCCCCGCTCGGCAAACTTCCTGCAGCAACGCAGTCGTTCCTCGCCCTTCCTGGGACGACCACAGTCGGCGGATCCAAAGTTCGGACAACGGCTAAGCATCTACTTCAACGAGAAGGAGCTCAAGTGTCACAGCAAGGTTAGTTTTTGAGCTGCTTAGCCAGCTTATTCCTGACTCTTCTGCTTCTGTTCTGCAGCGTCAAGTGTCTTCCAACGATTTGCTCAAGTCCCTGCTGGGGGAGCCCATCAAGCGGAGCTGGTTGTGCCGCAGCGCGTGCAACTCCTCCGAGTCGGACTTCTCCTCGCACAAGCGCACCCCGGACAGCAGCGAGGAGGGGGAGCAGCAGCATCAGCAGCAGCTGGAGCGCTTCCTGGTGAACATGCCCGCGGGTGGGGATAAGAACAACAAATCCTTTGCTTCCAACTGGATGACGCAGGGTCAGAGTCTGGGTCTGGGTCTGGGTCTCAGCAATGCGGCGCTGCTGCAGAAGACAGCCAAGCCGGATCTTCCAGGTCGGGTGTCCTTCAGCAAGCCCAGTGCCACCAACCAGCACGATGCCGACTCCAGCGACTGCGACAACGACAAGCAGGAGCCACGGCCGAGCATCTCTGCCCCCGGCCCCCTCACTCTGCCCAGCTTCCATGGCAGCAAGGCGGAGCCGCCGGATGCGTCGCTCCAGAAGAAATCCGTGCACTTTGGCTCCACCGCAGCCGAGGGCGAGGTTCTGGCCGAGACGTACGAGTACCCCAAGTGCCCCTCGGAGAACTGCACCTGCAGCACGCGCTCCTCGTCCACAACCAGCACGAATGAGGCCTCCGCCGCTGAGGTCAGGTGCGCCTGCGAAGCCCCCAGCTGTCGCTACATGGCGTCTGGACCGCTGCTGGATCTCGCACTGCCCGCTCCTCCACCGTCAGCTGCGGCTGTTCAAGCTGCCCCCAAGGCCGCCACGCCAGAGCTGAACGTGATCAGGGAGTACAAGCAGGCGGTGGGGGTGCAGCTGGTGAGGAACAACATTGAGCCGCTGCCCAGCTATCTGGACAAGTATGCTCCACTCCCACTCCCACTTCCAGTTGCAGTTGCAGCCCCGCCAGCGGCCAAGGATAAGCAAAACAATCTTTCCGAGAGCAAAAACCTGGCCCCTGTCCTTCCTAGTGGATCTCCCAAGAACAACAGCAATGGTGGAACCTACAGAACTGCCAGTGCCAGCGGTCGAAACTTTGGGGCCGAGAACAACTTTCTGCCCGCGGTGATCCCGGACGATCGACGACAGTATGGAAATGGCAATGGGAGCGGCAACAGCAACAGCAACGCAGATTCTGTCATTAGCAACTACCTAAAGGTGGCATCCACTCCGCCATTTGTGGGTAAAAAGAAGGAGAATGTAAAGCCCGCCAGTGCAGAGGGCAACAGAAGCAACAACAACAAAACGAAGCTTCCAAAGACGGGAATAGCTCCAGCTGGGAAGACCCTCAAGAAGGCGGTGAGTGTGGGCAGCTTGCGGGAGGAGCGAAAGCTCAGTGAATATAATCTGGACAAGGTGGACAGCTGGATGAGCATGCAGGAGCAGAAGCAGGCAATGGCGCAGTTTGAGGAAATGCACAAGCAGGGCCTGGATCTGGATGAGGGCAATGACATTGACAGTGGATCGCAGCTTTCCCTCAAGTCAAATGAGGACTCTAGGGACTCTACCTACGATGAGATTGTGTCGGTAATCAAGGAGATTGAAGAGGACAAGAAGAGAGGTGAGTAATTGTACACTTTTAAGTGTGTAAACAAAAAAACTTATTCACTTTGCTCAGAGCTGTGCACTTTGTTCACTCAGTGGTTCGGTGACTCAGTTCAGCGTTCAGTTGTTCGTTCACTGGTTCACTTGTCCTCTCAGCAGTTCACTTGTTCGCTCAGTTGTTCAGTGATTCACTAGTTCCCTCTTCTCTCACTAGTTCATTTGATCAGTGGTGGAGCAAAGCAATGTCAACAAGTGAAATAGTGAGCGAACATTTAAACAACTAACTGCGCAGTTACCAACTAAAGAGGGAAATCTATTTTATGTGAATCTATGTTCCATTATCCACAGATAATTATGCCGAACGTCTGCCCAGTGACCTGAAGCTCAACCTGAAATTGGATTCGCGGTGCGAGACTGCCGAGACGGTGACGCTGAGTGATGGACCTGTCCAGGAGAGCGGCGACAAGTACAAGTAAATATCGGAGTTGACTTTAGGGAGATCGTATGCCAACTCTCTACCATTTGCAGGGACATTTTGGCATATCTGAACAATGTGGAGAGCAGCTGTGACAAGACGCTGATGGAGACGCGTCGCTCCATGCCGGATAGCAATCGCTCGGAGGTGGAGTTTGTCGTGGAGCCCGACATCACAGACGAAGTGCCCAAGTAGGTGACAATTGATCCAAAGATTTCACGCTCCTAGCCTTACTTTCTCTTGTCTCCTCTCTATGCAGACTATCGGAGCTGCTGATGCTGCCCAATCATCAGCTGGCGCGGCGCGTCATCGGCCTGAGTCTGCGGGCCAACGAGCTGGCCAACGCCATACACCTGTCCAAGGAGCATGTGATGCAGTTGCGCGAGGAGAAGCAAAAGTCACTGCGTGCCGAGAAGAGCAGCAATGCCGGCAAGCTGCGCGACCAGAAGAAACACTACGAGGAGGTGGTCACCCGCCATCAGGGCTTCATCGAGCAGCTGCTGAAAGACAAGGGCTCGCTGTGCGAGAAGGTGGCCGCCCTGACGCGTCGCCTGGAGAGCCAGAACCAGGCCTGGGAGCATCGACTGGAGACGGAGCTGACGCGTACCAAGGAGACGACGCTGGCGGGCGAGAAGATCCGACGCGAGCGTTGGGTACGCGAGAACACCAAGAAGATCAAGGTGGGTCATGGCAATGGTTCTTCCCTTTGATATTCATCTCCATTTTCCGCTGACAGGAGCTGACGGTGAAGGGCCTGGAGGCGGAGATCAACAAGATGAACTGCGACCATCAGCGGGAGGTGACGGAGCTGAAGCGCGCCCATCAGATGCAGTTGCTGGACGCCCTCGAGGAGGCACGCCTGAAGCACGAGCAGATCGAGACGGGCATCCGGGAGAGCTGTGCCCAGGATCGCGAGTCCATTATCGAGAAGGAGCGCACAGCCATCCGAGAGCGTTTCGAGCGCCAGCTGCAGGAGGAGCAGCGAGCCCAGGCGGAGCAGCGGCAAAAGCTGAGCGAAGAGTTCGCCGCCGAGCGGGAGCGCCTGCAGACGGAGCTGCGGCAGAAGGAGGGCGACTATCAGGCCAAGCGCCAGGAGGCGCAGCGGGAGCAGGACAGCGAGCTGGAACAGGCCAAGTTCGAGATGCAGGAACGGATGGCCAAGCAGGAGGAGAAGTACCAGAACCGCATCAACACCATCGAGCAGCAGTACCTGTCCGACTTTGAGCTGTGGAAGGCCGAGTACGAGAACAAGTGCAAGCTGGACCAGGCCGAGAAGGAGAATGCAATCAGGCAGCACTATCGGGCGGAGCGGGATCGCCAGCTGGACGAGCTGGTGGTGCGCATGGAGGCGGATGCCTTGCAGAACGGAGAGGAGCACGAGCAGAAGATTGCGTGAGTAAATGAATCCATGAAAAGCTGTGTATAATCAGCCACATTTGCGTACATTTCAGTCGCCTCAAGGACAAGTACGAGAAGGACCTAACCCTGGCCGAGAGTGTCGAGAAGTCGCTGCGTGAAAAGTATGCCGAGACGCGGGGCAAGTTGGCCGAGGCCGATGCCCAGGTGCGCAACTCCCAGGCGGAGGTACAACAGCTCCAGCTGGAGCTCAGCCACAGCAAGAAGATGTGCGGCGATATCATCAGTGAGCGGGACAGGCTGCGGGACAATCTCAATGCGGACATTCAGAGCGAGCTGTCGGTCCTCAGTGAGCGTCACAAGCAGGAAATGGAGCAGCTCCAGAAGCGGTAAGCAATCCAATCTTCTACAATATCCGCATTCCCTCATTTTGTATGACTTTTAGGGTACACCAAACCATTCATCGGCAGGAAGAAACCATTGAGATACTCAAGGGCGACAACGATGGACTGCGCCAGCAGTGCCTCAAGCTCAATGCTGTCATCCGGCAGCAGCGCAAGGACTATTGCGTCAAGTAGTTCCAATACTAGTAGCTAAAATAGATAGATACGCTTCCAATAAGTAAATACAAGAGGAACAATTAGAAATGTAATCGCTAATGGAACTTTAATTATTAATTGCGGTTGCAGCTGCTCTTAGCCGGCCTCGGCATAGAGTTGTAGCCACTGGAATATCGTGTCAACTCTTTCTTCTGCTTGCAGAACACAGACTCCGCGCAGACAAACGTCTTTTCCTGCTCACAGTGCTCAGCCTTGACGCCGTAGGTTCTCTTCCTCAAAGCCCTCAGAAGGCCACAATTGCGCTTGGGTGTCTTCAAGTTATGTGCGGGTGGCAAATATCGCGTCTTGTGGTTATTCGATACGTATTCCCATGCCGGCTGGAAGTGTCTGTTCAAGCCAAACCAGTACTGCGTGTGATTCACTTTCAGCGTGTCCAGAATTTCAAAGTGCTTGAGAGTGTCAAAGTCTGCCAAGCACATGCTCATTCCCATGCAAATGTCCAATGCAGTGGTCCAGTTTTTCTGCATGAATGAGACTTGTAGAATATTGTTTAGCCTTTGATTGCCATAATTACCTTTACAATACTGAAATAGTGGCAAGTTCCTCGCGTCTCCACACGACCAGTGTGGATGCTCAAAATAAGGAAAACTATGGATATGAGGAGAGATGGGAGCCAGCGGCGGTCTCGTTCTGGATCCATGTTGGCTTCAGTGTGGCATTGTCGCCATTGGCATTAGCAGCCACAAAATATCAAATGAGATTAGAGCATGGAAAACTCTCTTTAGGCATGCTAAATGGATTGGATCTAATAATTTCAGAAATGGGAATTACTTCCAAAATAAATAAACATTGCCATTTAATTATTGATGTATTAACCAGATTAAGTAAAGATAATTGCTTTAACCATAAAGCATACATACATATATCATAAAATGTTCATTGCTTTCAATGTTTTTGATTAATAAATAGTCAAGTGAATTTTAATTTAATTTTATAAATTTAATAACCAGCAAATTGAACACTGAATATTTCATATATTAGCTCAAAAATTCTATACACAAATAGTCTTATCCAATTCAAAGAGTTCTCCAATTTTGTACTTCTGTTTTGTTTTTGTTTGGATCGGAAGTTGAGGGTTTTTGTTTGAGGATTCCTCCAATACTCTGGTTGCTCAAGTGCTGCGTTCAAATAAAGTCAATACCACTTCAAGTCCACCTACAATTTTTCCATCTTCTCTAATTGTAAAAGTGCATTTGCTGAGCCCTTTCATTATGGACGTTGGCAAATAGTCAGTGGACAAGAAACTATTTTTGAGATAATAATCACCCTTGTTTATCGGGCACACGCCATCGCCAGTGGGGAAATTCGAGTTCTTAAGCATTGATTTACAATATTTTTCAAAAACGTTATTGAAAAAATTGCATGGCTTTGTGTGCATTTTTAAATTCATTGGAATCCATTCTCCATTCTTAATTTTCGCGAAATCCATCCATACGTCAAAATGCTCATCCAAATCAACGTGAAACAGGATGGATCCATTGATCCTTCGATATCGTCCAATTATTTTCAAATTGAATTCCACCAGGGTTTTCTCTTCCCCCTTTATATTCTGAATCGATTCAAATTTCACGTCGTAGTTTGATTTTCCCATGCACTGTAAGTCCAAAATATCGATCTTTCTTTTTTGCATATTGTACCGAAAAATATATATTCACCAACGTAACCAGCCACAGGATGATAAGAACATTTAAACAACATATGGACATTTTTTTGATTCGCTTGCTTCACTTTTTTTGTTATAAATTAGTTTGCGCTTGTACCGTCGCATCTGTAGCTCTTTATATACGCAATAATTTTGCATGTTATACGCCAATTATTGCACAGATGTATATCTTAATAACTAGTTGTGCGCCATGGAGGCGTGGTTCAAACTAATGTTTCAAAAAGTAAACCGTTGACGTCTTAAATTTAAAAATTAATGTGTGGCCACATTTGAGCGTCCGATAAGTGGTGCTTATCGCACAAAAATACCGATATTTTCGCCAGGGCCACAAATATGCTATCAACAAAAAACTATATATCGATATATGGATTGCACAGATAGCGGAGTCTTTAAAAATTATGCAAAATAGAAATTTGTCAACTATTAGCAACTGCTTTCCACTAGTTTGCCGGGTACGTAGGAAGATTTAGGTGGTGGTGCGTCGAAAATCTAATAGCTGTGACTACCTCATAGGCCATACAAACACAATGCGGAATTCTGCAGCAGGGACCAGTGGCCAGGTACGAGCTGGTCGAGCTCCTCAGGCAATTAAATGGCAAAGAAAGGGTGAGCATAGCACATGGCAATGCATCGTTGCATATAAATATAAAAGTTATCTTTTAGCTATTGGCATCCAAGTACTATTGCCAGCTACCAGCGAATGTGGGCAGCTTTCGGGTTCTACTTCAGCTGCAACAATTGCGGATCCTCACCGCCACGGAGTACATCTTAAGGTACGAACCCAATATTAAAATGATGATCATTGAAACTTACACCCCTGATACCAGCAAGGAACACTCGGAGCAGCTCCAGGTGGATTTGATTATATTTCTGGAAACTGAGTTCGAGCTCCTGGCAAATCTCTTTGTATCTGCGGCCTATGGTTTGTTCATAAAAGATGTAAATTGCTTTTCCATCTAATGCGCTTCTATTTTGGCCAGATGCTGAGTCTGGAATGAAGCTGTCGGCTATATTGACAGACGCCCTGGGCAACCTTTTTGCCGGTCTCGTGGCCGATCCGAAGATAAGCAGCCTGCGCTACGTCGAGCCGCTATGCAGAGCCCTGCCAGGTGAGTGGATCTTACCCGTAACATCGTTAACATCTTTATAAATAACACAAAGGTGCTTGTAGCTGATGCCATGGTCGTGTGTATGAATATGCATCTGAGCAGTCTGCTGGAACTGCACCAGGCTGAAGACATCAAAGAGGCATTTGCCAGCTTTAGCGCCTGGATCAATGAGGGAGTGGACGAACTAACCTTTGTGAAGCACATCTGTGAAAAGGTTTCGCAAACCGTCGCATCAGGCCTTGGTGCTGAGATTAACTGCAAAATTCTTTCAGCTCTTTGCCAGCCACCACCAGGAAGCCCTCCAAGTGCTGTTCAAGCAATCAAACATGGAGAACTTTAGGAACTGGAAGTTCTACCTCATCTTGGTGCAGTCCATAGCCAGCACCTGCAACGCGGAAACAACGGCATTTATTAAAAGTACACTCTGCACCCACTTGTATGCCGTTCGACTTGTGTAATTATGCATAACCCACTTTAACCATAGAATACCTCAAGAGCCGAGTGCTGCACATGGCTAGAACTGGTTGCCTGACGGCCCTCTTGCATTTGCTGCTGACGGCGCGTGCCACGTCAGCCTGCACAATGGACATACACAGCAATCTCGATAACTACGCCAAGTGGTACAAGCAGAACATTGGTGAAATGTCCTACCTCCTGCGACCAGAACATTTCCCGATTGCCCTGGGTCTCCTGGAAGAGTCGTTGCCCTATGAAAGCGAGCTGCAGTACTTGGAGGTAAGCACCGTATCCAAAATGTGCGAAGTTCTAAGATTATTTTTCGTTTTAGATCCATGCAGCGATTGCTCTTTCACCTGGAGGCCGCTTTGTGCAGGCGTACAAAACCAAATGTCGATCATATTTGACCCAGTTAAAAAAAGGGGAAAAGTCGCAAGGCGTCTGACAAGGCGATCTGAGTGGTTCTGAGCCAGAGTAATTTATTAATATAGCAGCAGCTGTAAAAAGTAAATGCTCATGGCTATTGGAGAGCAATTATGTTAGTTACTTCAGCGCTCATTTTGCAGGGAATGTTGTTGTCAAGGCTGAAAATTTGACTGCTGTTCGTCGCCATTCCATTGCATCTTATGGTCGGGGTGCACACAAATCGTTTGAGCCGCCCGCAACTGCTTGTGCCAATGGCATACGAACCACTTGCTAGAGGTTTTATGTACGCACAGGCTTTGTCTAACGAAAGTTCCGACTGAGGCGGCACGTACTCCTTGATCTCGTTATTGGATACGTATGAAAAGTCCAGTTTCTCATACACGTTCAAGCCGATCCAAAATTCTGCGCGTTCCGTCTGTTTATTCTCGAGCTCCTCGAAGGAAACTCTTGTGCGCATATCAGCCAAACACATTTTTAAATTCTGGCAGAAATGCAGGGCATCGAACCAGTCCATCTATTTGTCGCAGAGCCAGATGAGCTGGTTTACCAATAAGTAAGTAGAACATTATACCCGTACCTCCGCTTTGCTGAAGTAATGGCAGCCAGAGCTGTTAACTTCAACGATTTGGCAACTCCAGATGCCCACAAATATGCACAGACCGAATATGAGCGGCTTCACTTGTAGATCCATTGCGTGTTCCTTAACTGCAGCTAACAGAATTGCGGAGAAACTCTCTTGCTTAAAAAGTGTGCGAATAATGCAATTAAAGCGTACGTAATCCACTTACAATATCATCGCGATTGAAACAATTTGTTGTATTTATAAACGGCATCTGTAGAATGCTCACGGTTGAAGAGTTAGTAATAAAGTTGTTTCTGCACTTATATTGCAGGTCATTCCCTTGCTAAAATGTTGCACCAAGCTGCTGTTTGTCGGCACACCATTGCACATGGCGGTGGGGGTGCACACAAATCGCTTGAGCAGCCCACATTGTGCTGTCCCAATGACGTATTTGTAATTTGGCCGAGGTTTTAGGAAGCCACATGAGTGACTAACTGAGATCTCTAAATGGGGTTTCTCGTATCCATTTAATTCGAAGCAATACTCTGCTCGGTCCGTCTGTTTATCCTCCAGCTCGTCGAAGGCTGCTTTGGTGCTCAGGTCGGCCAAGCACATTTTAAATTTCTGGCAAGCAGCCATCGAATCAAAATAGTCCTCCTATTGACTGCAGATATCAGATACCGATTCGTTGCTGAAATAATGGCATCCTGCGGAGCCATCTACGCCGATTCGCCAATTCCCGATGACCACAAACATGCGCAGACCGAAAGTGAGCCGCTTCACTGGTAGATCCATTCTGTGCTGCTAGAGGTCGGAAAATGTAATTAAAGCGTACTTAAATAATCTAGTTATATGGTTGGTACGCACAGTGCTGCTCAACTACATAGGTACATAGGTTCAACACAAAAGCTTTTAGCCAGTTGTAAATTCACATCTGACAACGACATCGAGCAGCAGAGTCTAAGTAAAAAGCATGCAGAATTGGCTCTTGGCAAACGTAGCAGGGTGCTATGAACCTATTAAAGCTACTTGGAGTTCCATCTAACATTATTTGGAACTTGTACACACACGGGAAATTGGATAGTGTAATTAATATTGAAAACCATGTATGTGATTTCAGGTTTACTATATGTATATGCAAATTGATACTACTTTGGTTGTAATTACGAGTATGTAACCTTTTGTCCAAATAATTAAATGCGATGTTGTCTCAACTCTCAACGCTGTCATTACGATAACGAGACGACAGGCACACAAAGTGTTGTGGGTTTTCCGAATAAGTAATTTAAATTTCAAATCGATGCGACCAGTGCATGCACATTCAGGCTATTGCTTTGGGGAAATTACTCGCTGGCCCTTGCTTGTCACTCATTATGCAAAACCAATGGCCCAATCCTCTCGAGAATCCGCTATTAAGCAGTGGACGAAGCCGTCAACGCACTCTGCTGGAAAATTGAATGCAAACACCCGCCGCCACCCACATGCAGTGCCCCTCATGTTGTGGGGCTCGTGTTGTCAACACGAATGGATTTTGGGTCCATCGAGATTCACGTAAAATTCCCATTTGCATTATTCAAAATGTCACGCCCATGAAAAACATTTTTAACTTTTTAACGCCGCACACCCACACCGCACACCGCTTCCACACAATATGGTAAATGTTGAAAAGTAAACACAAATTCGGGCATCGATGGTCGAGCAAAAAGAGCGCATGGAAGGCGTGGTTGAACTGGCCGCAGGACATGGGGAGACCTTGCGGAATGCGAGTCCCTGACGGTTGCAACAGAGTTGCAATCTTTTTATGGGGCCAGACAAGAGCAGCTGTATGCCAAGGCTAAGGAAAGAAGAGCTGGCCAGCTGAGATGGGGATGCTGTTATCTATCCCAGCGGCTAACAGCTCATTTCATCGTGGGCAGGGGTAAGGTCAAGCTCAACCCTTGACCGGCTTCTGAAGTGCTCGCCTGAAGCGATACCGCAAATCGTGTGCTGACTGCATCATGTGTTAACAAAGTTTTGGCACTTTATCCATCTTCATGTATCCGCCTTCTGGCATCAAGGTCACTTAATGCTCTACCACTGACTTCGACTTCGGCTTCGGCTTCGACTCTGACTTTAGCTGACACTGACACTGGCAGCTCAGGACAAAGTTATCCCTCCTGGGCCGCATAGCATCTAGTGCACCTGTCTCTTGACTCTACCCGCCCCCACCCCAGACAGACGACAGACGACAGACAGTCAGACATTTGGACAGAATTTCAATTTCTTTGACACATTTTCTTGGAAATGCTCAACAAGTGCGCTGGCTCCTGCGACGATGCGGAAAGTGAGCGAGGATAAACCTGCCAACGAGCATTGCTACCTCCTGCCCCTAACCCATCCCAGTTTCAGAAAAGCTTTGACTTTTATAATCCTCTGCTCCGTTGTCTGTTTACTTTTGTGTGGGAGGGAGGCGGGCAAAACTTTAGCAAATTGCCAGTTTTGGCATTTAGCCGAAGCAACACCGCACCCGTCCCCACGAGATGTGTACTATGCTCGCATTTAAGAGATTATTTCGTCGAGGTGCCTTCACATTTCGAATTTAATGCTCGTCGTACCTTTACTTTTTTCCTCGCACTCGCGTCTGGGGTTCGTTCACTTTGGATGGCCATTCCGGGCGGGCGGAGCAGGAGTGTCGGCGGATGTTTCTAGGTTACAATCGAAATTCCGCTGTAATTTGCGTGCCCTTCCCTTCACCTCCCTTCCCTGCTGCCTATGCTCCGTGCCGTATTCCTCTTTACGGGCTTTCTCTTCGTTTCGTTTCGTTTCCCCCTGTTCTTCCCCCTCCCAGCCGCTGCTTAAGAATAAACACTGTCCTGACAACTTCCTGTTTCCTTCTCCACGCAAATTCGCAAGCCGCCAACTCGCCCACCCGGCCCAACATCACCACGCCCCCGCGAGCATCCAAAGGCAAGCAAACAAACATAAAGTGGAAGCAGCAAGCGGACAACCTTTTCTCATTTCCTTTGTAAATTGTGCACACAAACAAACACACAACCATATCCATATGGCAGCTCACGCAGAGTCTCGACAAATGTAAGGTGTGGTAAGGCAGCGTGATGTAATTTATCCTCTCTTTATTCTCATGCCAAACTTGCGAGAGTGCTCACCCATCCCACCTATGAGTGGATATGCTGCAAACAGTAACGGTGCCTTACCTTCTCAGTTATGTGCCTTGCGCGCACAGTGAGTGAGAGAGAGAGAGAGAGGGAGAGAGAAAGAGCGGGTAAAGGCAGGTGGGCAGGCACTCACTTGTTGCTGCTATCGCAAAAAGCAATTTCGCGGCAATGCGATGAATTGACAGCGGGGTCTGATTGCCTGCCCTGACTCCGCCCGTCTGCCTTCCTTTCATCCTTCCTCGTCTGGTGTCCATTTGATGCTGATAGCCTACACACACACACACACACACACACACACACACACACACACACACACAAACAGACAGGGCACACCTGTAGAGGTAGACGAGTGCTCACCGTCTGCTCCCTCTCCTCTTGAAGTGCCTGGCCTGGCCTGGCACGACCATTACGCTGGATGGCCCACCACTATGCACACATTGCCTGCTGCCAATCTCATTTGGGACCTATCCCGGGTATCACAAGCAGTCCCTCCTCTTTGCAGTCTTTGTGTCCAGGTCGTTTGCCATCCGCCCACCCGTCCCTCCCCCTGCCACTCTGGGCAAATAATCACACTTCAAAGGCAATAAATCGTTATTTAAATTTCATTTTCCACATAGCTTTAAGTTTCATTTTGCCCGGTTTGGCGGTGACTCCGAAATATGCCTTAAGAATTCGCTTTACTTGGTTATGAATCCCCCCCGAGAGTGTTGGCTGCCAGCGCGGCAGCGCTGTGTGTGTGCGAGAGGATTGTTTGCGTTTCATTTTTAATATATTTATGTTTATATTATTTTTTTTCTGTTTTGCGGGTTTGGTTTAGAATGGCTAACACACCTGCAGGTAGCGCAAGAAAATTGCTTTTGCGCTATAAAAATGTTGGTGTGAGTGTGTGTGGGGGTGTGTGTGCTTTTCCATCCCTTTTTATGCGCTTTTCTGGGATAGCTCTTCAGCGCGTCTTCCGTCTGAACGACCTGCAAGTAATCCGCTCGGAATGGCCGAAGGACGACAGCCGTTATCCCATATGCCATATAATCAATGTTTCGTTTCCATTCCGTCCTTGATGCAGTGCAATTAAAGAGAACGACTTGGGCGAGGGTAATGTGCATAACATCCCAAGTGCTCTCTCCGAAGAGCTCCACATTATAATTATCGTAAGCACCTACCTACCTGCCATCGGATTAATCTCTAGGGTCCATCCACGTTGTAATCCTCTGAAGACTTACGTCGATTTGTGTCGCTTCTCCTTCGACTCGAATACGATTACGAAATGCAACGAGGCTCCCTCAATCTCTCTTGGCTCCCAGTCTCAACCTCAATAAACCAACCCCAATGCCAATGCCAATGCCAACGATTCTGCTTATGTTCTCATAAATATTTGAGATTGTGTGGAGACCCAACTCTGATTAAAGGGCCAGCTCTGGGCTGGCTTATTCATTTACGTTTGTTTATTGAACTTAAATTAGTTTGATTTTGCCTCTGATGCCTACAGTTCCTTCCTCCAGCGCATCCCCCACAAGGCATCCTGGCAATCAAAAAACGCAAAAGCCTGAATGTCTGGAAAGAACTCAACGGAGGCACAGGCACAGGCACAGGCACGGGGACAGGGCCAACAAAAAGGAACAATCTTGGCAATCAGAAGCTAAGGGGAGCTGGAGCCCTGGTGCCTTAAACAAAATAAAATAAGCTCATTAAAATTATGAGCCTCAGCAGGTGGCGGGGTCAGGGCGATAAACTTTCTCAGAGTCTCATTCTGCGTCTCTGTCTCTGAGTCCTATGATGGCTCGACGCGTTATCCGGGACGGAGAGCCAAATCCGATGAGGGCGCGTTGCCATGCCGATGCCGATGCCGAAGCTGAGGCTTACTTCTGCCACGCTTCCTCCTTCTGCCCATCAATCAGAGCCGGATTGTCAACTTTTCAGTCTCATCTCTCGACTCCCGCCGTAAGTTAATTACGGAATTTCAGCGCCTGATTGATTTCCGGTCGCGGGTGCCAGAGCCTCAGTAAGGATGATAAATTCGTCTCCTTTATGCCTTCCAGAGCTGTCTGTGCCTCGTGTCACGGTGCCATCGCCTGCATTGGAGCGTGAAATCCAGCAAAGTTTCGGGCGTGATTGACAACAAGCACTTAACACATTTCTCATGTTCCATGCCCCTAATGAACCGCAAGTGCGCAACAGCTGAGCAGCAGCAGCAGCAGCAGCAGCCTGGGTCCTGCAAAACCGAAAGAACACCCAAAGCAAACGAAAAAGATATACGAAATCTTGTAGCCAGTTACAGAGCATAGTTTTGTCCTTTATTTATCTGGATGGGAGACTTGAGAGGGAAGAGGGAAGGAAGAGTTAACACACACCAAACAAGATATCAGATTTTATCCGCTTGTACTCTAATTAATTTGCTTTCCTTCTGCCGCCTCATCTCAGTGACAAGCATAAAGATTACCCTTAGGTATGTTCATAGGTACACTTTAGGTTTGGAAAAATATAAATATACATCGATCTACTCGTACTAATTCGCTACTTTTTGGCTACATTGTACAGTTATGCTTTAAGCCGTTTTGCAGTTGCATAACTCTGCAGTAAAATTCCATTAGGAAACAATTTATGTTCTTATTTTCTTATTTGCTTTTGGTTTTGTTTCAATTAGTTGTACACAATAAATTCGGTGGGCATTTAGCTAGCTTTGATTCGAATACTTTCCTCCCACATTGGATTAACAAATCAAATTAAAGCCTCGACCTTGGCACTCGCGGCGTATGCGCGATACAGATTGCCCCTTGATGTTGTGGCTGGGCGGGTGCGGGTGCGGGGTTGGAATCAGGAAAATTCTCTGTGCAAATTCCAACTTTTACGAGACAAGTTTGTTGCCGTTCCTTTTTTTTTTTTTTTGCTATATTTTGCAGATATTTTGGTTTGCGTAAATGTTAAAAATGATAAAGTGCACTCGACAGAGATGGTCGAAGGAGTGGGGAAAATGGAATATGGAAAATGGAAAAGCGGGGCTGAACACAAATATGAGTGGTATTTGGGTTTGTCGAGTGCTCTTGTGCTCCGACTCCGACTCCGACGCAATTTGTGCAACTTCTGCCTTTCCCCTAATGTGTAAGTTTGCATATGAAAATAGTTTATAGTTTAGAGTTTAGTTAGGGTATTTAGTTTGATTTGCTTTGCTTGTCCTTGCTCGCGTTTTGTAAAGGTATTTTTCAAATATAAGCGTATGAGTTCAGAAGAGTTAGAAGTGTACTCCAATTACCAATTACATTCACATAAATATATGCCAGATGCTTTGATTAAATTGTATGTTTTGCCTATTTAATATTAGTAACAACAGTCAACATTTAACAGTCAATCCGATATGAGATATTCGTCAATTGGAAGAGTTCTTGCAGCGCAGATCGAGGAGTAAACATCCCTTAGTCTAGACAATAAATATAGCTCACAAACTATGGATACTCATATGCATATATCTCTGCATCAGCATCCGTGTAAGTTGATCAACGTCTATAAAGTTCGCGCTTATGCATGGGGCGGCTGCACCTTCTCCTTGCTTCAGCCTTGCCCCTAGTTTCAATTGACAGCACATTATTGGACTTGAAATTATTCTCCAGTGGAACACATACAAGTACACATATAATTTACACATATTCTTAGGGACTACTCCAACTTAGCTCTGTCTGTATAGGGTGATGCCTGCACACGCGTCGCTGGGTCGCCGCTTATCAGCGAGGCCCACAGCACCCGAAAGTAGGTGCGTCTGGGCCCGATAAGCCAATCGAAGCATCCGCTATAAACAAACGAATTATCGCTGCCCGCGGAGGCCTGACCACGGCCAATGACTTGCCTAAATGGCCACTGGAGAGGCTATGGGGAGTCTGAGGAGCGGCGACCTAACATTGAACTTTCAATTTTCTTCGGGGCTGCGACGTAGAAAAAGACAACAATAACAAAAAAAAAACATAACAAAAGCGTGTGCCTCGGCTCCCTACGGCTAATCTGAATGGCACTCAAAATATTCCGCCTGCTGCTTTTGATAAAATTCTCCACTGCACAGTGGGATTATTCACGGGAATTCCCCGAAAAAGAAGACATCGAAAATGGACTCCGTGTTTGGCATTCGTCTTTCTGCCTAGAGCACATGCAGGTTCTCGCAGCTCTTCGACTTGGAGATGTCGCTGAGGCAGATCTTCTGTAGTATCTCCTTGGCCAGATGCAGTGATATGTGAGTGCGAGAGTGCTTCATCTTTGTCTGGGTGGCCTTCTTCTCGCGCACCTCCTTCAGGCGCATCTGGTTGAGGGGGGGGGGGCGGGACAGAAAAGTGGAAGAGAAAACCTGCTTTTAATCTGGTTAACGTTAGCCGGCCTGGTTTTCCGTTTCAGTCACTCGCATTCATTAATTAGTGAACCGATTCGGAAGGATACACCACCACCCATCCAGAAACCCCACCCAATTGTGCAGGGAATGGATTTACCGCGCCGTCTGGGCCACACTGCGGCTGTCGCTGCTGTTCGATGGATTGTGCTGGGGCTCGGCAAATCCATTTAACTTTGCTTCCTGCACACTTTTACCCCATGCAAGCACGGAGCTTGCGGGTTGCGTGTATTTCACGGCACAGTCTGCAGCCCCGTTCGTGGCCCACTCACCTGCTTCAATATGCCGACGAGCAGCTCATCGACATTGTGCTGTATGCCGCTTGACGTTTCGATAAATTTGGCATCGCGTGAGGCGGCCAGGGCTTTGCCCTCTGGGGAAACGACATAATGGACAGAATGGATAGAATGGGAAAACAAACGGCGGAGACAGCAATGAAATCAGGCCATCATAATTAAGAGGCAGCAGAATTGCGTTCGTTACCTTGTGATGTGATAAGCCGGGCACGGGCGAGATCCGCCTTGTTGCCCACCAGAATGACGGCCTTGTCCTTGGTGTACTTCTCCTGCCACAGATAATTGATGATTTCCTCGGCCACACGGAACGTGCCCCGGTCGACCACGGAGAACACGATGACACAGCCGTGCGGCTCGTACGTGGACAGGGAGTTCTCCACGCTCATCTCAACGCTGGGATGGTCGATGAAGACCATGTCCGACTCCTCGTCGTCCAGCAGCACACTGACCGTCTTCTCGCCGAACTCATCGTCTAAAACTCAGATCAGAATTAAACTCTAAGGACGCAAGTGGAAGCTGGGAAGCTAGGGGTCAGACACACACTTAGGTTCCAGCTACGGGTTCGATTCTCTACTCACTGCGTTCCCACTGAGCCCGAGGTCTCTCTCCGCTCTGGCACTCAACACTTACCTAGACTCGCATCGTAGGTGTGCATGTACTCCGAGGTCATGAACTGATTGACCAGCGCCGTCTTGCCCACTCCCGCATCGCCCAGCATCACGACGCGGTAGCGGGCCGCAGGCGGTGGCTCCATGTTGTCCGACTCGTCCGAGGACACCGGCAGAGAGTCCACGTTGGCATAGCCGCCACCACAGCAGCTGCCCTCGAACGGTGACCGCTCGCTGGCCCTGCTGTTGGTCGAGTTGACGCTCGTGTTGCTGCGGGAGCGCCTCGAGATTATGGAGTCGCCGCAGTTCACAACGTTGCCCTTGCTGATGGAGAAGTGTCGCAGCCGGTAGAGATCATCGCTGGCCCTCGGATTGTACGGTCGCTCCGGCAGAGAACAGACTCGCGGCCGAATGTGGTCGGGAACTGTGTGGGAAGCCACAAGATCTCAGATTGGAGGACCCCAGACAAAAGGACATTCCACTCACCTGGCAGCTCGAGAAAGTTCGACGTTCTCCGCTGACGTCCGCGATTGGAGCTTTGGAAGGCCAGTGGGCCAACGTCATCGTTGGACACTATGGAGGCATTGGAGCAGGCGCTCTTCATCGACTCCCGCGAGTTGCGGCGACTGGCCAGCAGCGCCAGTCCCCCCTTGGAGCTGCCCCTGCGGCGGGGCTTGTGCTCGGCCATCTCGCGCTTCGCCTTGGCCTTGGCCGGCTTGGTGGGCTTGCAGCCGCTCATCTCGAGATCCGGATCCTGGGTCAGGTCGCTGGTGGACTTGCGATAGCGGAGGGAGACGACGCTGTCGGAGCACGTGCGATCCAGCGTGGAGTGTGAGCTGTGGAGCACCTGGTAGCCGGGATTCGAGGTGATGTTGATGGCGTGACGCCGCTGCCTGTGTAGATTCTGCTGCTGCTGTTGTTGCTGCTGCTGCTGCTGCTGCTGCTGCTGAGTGGAGTCTGGATCCGTAAAGCTGAAGCTAGTCGTGGTGTGGGTCACCAGGGTGCTGTTCGTGTGCTGTGTGCACGTCTCGCCCGACTCCATGGACAGCTGGGTGCAGTCTGTCACGCAGGAGTCGCGCTTCAGTCCGTAGTAGCCGCCTCTTCTGCCGCCTGCTGCTGCTGCTCCCGAGCCGGAGCGAGAGCCCACATCCAGCTTGCTGATCATCGGCAGCTCCCACTCGTCGTGCCGTCGCTTGCTGCCATCGTACACGCCCATTGTGGTCACCAGAGGCAGCGGCTCGAGCGGCAGCTTGCTCCTCGGCAGCTTCTTGGAGCCCTGGCGACGCGGCGAGCTGGGCGGCTCATAGTACTCGGGCCCGCCGTCCGGCGAGAAGGGTTCGTAGTACTCAAACTTCTTGGAGAACGCCGAGTGCTCCGCACCGGCATTGGGACTCACGGCATCGAAGACGAACTTGCACGGGGAATTGGGACTGCGGGCTGGGGCTGTCGTCCTGCCGCTGAGCAGCGAGTAGGAGTCGTCTATGGAGCCCGAGGGCGGAGTCTGGTAGTAGGAGCTGGGCGTGGAGCTGCTACCATCGTCGCAGCTATCGCCGGCAAAGGATGTCGTGATCTTGGGACTCCGGGGCGCCTCGTAGCCACCGCCGTAGCCATAACTCGGACTCCTCGGACCCGTCATCGAGGGCGTTGCATACACCGAGGGCGGTGCGGCATGGTAGGGCCTAAAATGGATTAGCTGCGGATCTGTCTCGCATCTAGAGTGGAATCGAGTTTGGTTACCTGGCTGCCTTGGGAGTTGCTCCTCTGCCCGGCAATGGATTGCTGGCCGTTCTTGCCGTTGATTTGTGCTGGCCGCCGGCAGCCGCCTGCTGCCTGTAGCCTCCACTTCCGCTGGCACCCTCGTCCCAGCTGCGCTGCTGCTGTGCCATTTTATAGCTCCTACACATCAGCATCACGAGATGATAAGACAGAGAGAGAGCAGAGCATGGGGAATGGTAATGGTTATACTAATGGCTAAACTGACGGCTGTGCGAAAGATGCCACTGGCCAACTCATGTGTAAATACCATGGGCCATGGGCCATGGGCCATTACTCATACCACACACACACAGTTTGGGCATCCCCCTTGGGATACTTTGCCTAAATGGCCACAGAGTAAACATAATTTATGGTTTTATCTCTATTTAATCAAAGTAATGAAAAGCTGCCCATGGAAACCGGCAATCATAAAGAGCAGACAACGGAGAGCGTGTCCGTCCAGAGCCGTCCCGTCAGCCGCCCACAAGTCAAACCGCAAGCGCCCCTCGGGCAGTGCAGCTCAAAGGGGAGCTGGAAATAGACGGCCATAGCCTGGTGGCCTGCCAAGTGCTTCATTTAGTGTTAACTGTGCGCTTGGATCTACGCAAATGCTGTTGGCGTAAGTGGCTGCCCCAATTACGCACCCGGCCAGCACACACATTCCCCATTAACTTATGCAAAAGTTTCCAGGCACCAATCCCCCACATCCCTCTATGTGTGTGTGTCTCTTGCGGTTTGCGTGAAAGTTCTTTGCACACCCACGCGACACCAGACGAAACTTCTCTCTCTCTCTCTAATGGGATTTACCAGCATGAAGTGCCCGCAGCTATTAAAGTTGAGTCTGAGTCAGTGGCAAAATGTTGCCTACACTTGTGCTTGATTCATATGCAGATGCAGTGGAAACGAGAGAGTCTCCTAACGCACATCTATTACATTAATGTACTGGAACTTGTTTTGTTTCTCCGCCCAAGAGCGCCTTTTGCTGTATGCTAATGAATCAGCAACAAGTGTGTGCCCGCTGCTCAACCGTTCTGCAATGGAACTCCGCTGAGTGATTTTGTATTCAGTGTAACGAGCGGAGTCGTCCGCCTCCACTTTAGCACTTTTTATGGCTGAGCAGAGAGGTCGGATCCCCGCGGGCCAACTGTTGCAAGTGCTCACAGCGCCGACGACACGGGGCAGCACTTCATGTGTATCCCATTGCAGTGTGGGGCTGCCCTTAGCCTTCTCTTACTGGGTATCCGCTTAGCTCGAAATGTGACTCTCAACTGGTGGTCGACCGGTTGTCGGTGTTGTGTTCTCAACCTGCGGGCCATTATTATCTATCGGATGTACAAATAGCACCCACACACACACACACACACACACATGTGTGCATGTGCGTGAGTACGTGTCCATATTGTTGAGCAAATAGAGGAAAGCCAAAGCCAGCCAATACCCTCGTACTCGGTGTCGTACCTGTTGGCTGTGTTCTCCCCCAGGGATTGCCCTTGAATTTGTGTTCCTTAATTTAAAGCTCGGCAGCCAGGCTGACTCTCTGTGTGAGCCTTTCCCCCACGAGGCAACAATTAGTCGAGCCATCGATTCAGGGGGTTTCCCACTTGTTATCGTTACACTTTCCGTTGCGTTCTCTTTTTTGCTCCCTTTGTTCACATAATACGCTGGACTGGCCTGTTGCCACCGCAACCAATGAAACGAATGGTTGGACGTTGGCCCCTGGTTGGTCTTTGGGGTTTGGGGGGGAGGTGGAAAATGAAATGATAACAGCAAACCGAACAAAAAATATGCGAGTCCAGAGCTCACCTTTTCCTCTATCTTATTTTCCATCCTAACCCATCCCAACAGTTTTTTGGGGCCAACAAATCAATACAATTTCGAGCTAAACCCTCTTGGGTATGTGGCATTTCTGCCGGACGCATTCAAATGTTTTGAATAGTTCGGTGCGTCACAAAAGGGGCGAGGGAGGGGCCTGGGAGATTATTGTATTAGCCGTGGAAGGGTCTTTCGATGGAAAAAGGTAAGCTTACATAAACATAATAATCGTTGCAGATTTGTGAATTATTAGGCAAATACAATACAATCCGGGCTTATCCTACGCATCCTCCGATTGGGTCAATCATTCAGAGCAGAATGAATTTTTAATGGAACGTGTGGCAGGCAGGCCCAACTTCAAATCGAGTCTCGATTCTAAGGCATGCATAGGTAAGCGGACAGAGGACACGGAGGACCTATTGTGTGCCTGATTTGACTGTGGGGCTTAAGAGCAATTTGCATACCGAAAGAGGTTGCCTGCTTGGCCCGGAATGCGTGGGACACTCGCCCTACGCCCTGCTTCAATCAGTTTTATGGCTTCCTTCTGGCCTTTTGTGTGGCGCAACCTGCAGTGGCGGTGGAGGTTTCCGTTTCCTTTTGCACCTTCCACAGCGCAGGGCAATGTCTATCGTCATTACTTATGGTGGCCATGCACTCTCCCCCACTCAGTTACCGGCCCCATAAATGAGTTCATCGGCAACCCTTTGGCAAACTTGCCTTAATTACATGGCCATGCCCGGCACCCGTTAAAGGGTGCTTAACAGCTCCGGCAACCCCTCGACTTGCCGCACAAATATTAACTTGGCTTCCCCCCCCTTATCCATCCATTTATCTTTCTCCTTTTGGCACCCTTTCCTATCCCCTCCTGTGGCTCTCTCTCTCTCTGCTGCAAAAATAAACTCGAGTGGAGCGCATAGTGCGAGAAAAACAAACAAGAAAAGTCCATAAAACACTTAAGATCAAAGTATACAAAAGTCGCTACACATGCACGCATGTGTGTGTGTGTGTGTGTGTATGTGTTTATTGCTGTATGAGGAGAAGACCAGAAACCATAGCCTAACTAGCGGGGCAGGCCTCAATGAGTCCACTCCGAATGGCAAACAGAAAATTACAAATCCTGGCCAAAGTCACGTCGCAACTTGGTCATTAGCCACCACTTGTGGCACTGCCCATCCATCGATTTTATTGCAACACATAATTCTTGGAGCCAGGCCGGGGCTTGCCATTTGTGCAAATCTCATGTTGATGGCATATTAAGTGACCTCCTGGCTGGTATTTAGCCTCCACACTGCCAGCGTGTGCGTGTGGCAGCCAATTTGCACTTTAAATGCTGGTTGGGGTGTGCTGTAGTCATTGGCGGCAGTAAAAGCAGAAGCGGGAGCAGTCAAACAGGGAGCACAACAAGTGCAGACGAGCCGGAGTTACGTGTAATTAGAGGCGTCTGGGCGGGAGGATTAGCAATTAAGCGAGTGTCCTGCGAGCGCAACAAGTGCCACACGGCAGTGGCAGTGGCAGCAACAATGACAATAAGGATTCGCGTAATCCCAGTCACACACGAGGAGCACGGGGGAGCTGGGACAAAGCGAGCAAAGAGAGAGCAGCGCATAAATCAACATGTCAAATCGCAGCTTACAAAGTGCCCACCCAGACACACGCATACACACACACACACACGCGTATACACACAAGTATAGATACCCTCTCCCTTACTCTCATTATGAGGGATGCATTAGCATTAAATGTTTACCATTTTCAGCACATTTGCAGGATAATTTTGTCTGCTGAGCGAAGTTTACTAATTGTCCAACACCACACCACACTCTGTCACCGTCACCGTCAACACACCACACCGTTAAGGTGGCACCGAAAACAAACACCCACACAACGGTGAGCAACAGTTTGGACGCAGCACACACACACACACACACACACGCACACAAGCCAAGAGCTGCGGTGCGCTCTGCACTTCCGTTTCCGCCTCCGGTTGCCGCACACTCAAAAATGTCCGCGCGGACGAAGCTGCAGCGGTCGCTGCTCGAGCTGAACTGTGTACAGAACTCGTACTGCGGCAGGCTGGCTCCTCAAGGCAGCTCACTGGCTGCCGGAAAGCGAAAGCTCACTGAAAGTGAAAGCTTTCCCTGCCACTCTCTGCCTGGGAGACACACAGCGTGGAGCAAAAGCCGCGCCATATGCAACAGAGTTGAGGCGAAATGTACCTAACGCTGCGAGCATTTCGACTGCAGGTTTAGGCAGTGCCAAGAAAAAGTTAAGTAATTATGTAAAAGATGCACTAATAGGGTTGAAGATTAGCTTGTTTACGGCTCTCTGGCAGGATAAATATTTCTTCTTTGTTTTGGGATATACTTTTGTGTTTTGTTTTATTTTGGTTTTGTTTGTTTAGAATATCAACTTAGACTCTATGCTTAACACTCGCTTATAAAATAAATAGTCTGGAAGTCTTCGGCTTACAATATAGAGAAGCGATTGTGCGCGGGGGGGGGAGAGTATATCAATGTACAATTTGGATTGGATTGGATACAGGATGTGTGGTGATCTGGTGTGAAAGGTCGCGGGTAAGGTGTACGTGTGAATAAATTCTCATGATGGCTCATCTTAGAGCTGCCTTAGAGGGCGGCAACGCGTGTGGCAAGCTGCTCCAGCTCGCTGTAAATGCTGGCTGGCAGATCGGAGCCAACTTGGGAGTCGAAGTATGTGCGGATATCCTGCACCTCCTGCGACCAAAAGTCCCTGGGCAGCGAGAAGAGTTCGCTCTCGTCGATCTGCTCCTTCATGCCGGCCAGGTTGAGGGCTCCCTCCGCGGGAATGTGTCCAATGGCCGAGTCCACGAAGCACGACTCGCCGTTCACGCGGCGCAGAATCCACTCGAGCACGCGAGAGTTCTCCCCGTATCCGGGCCACATGAACTTGCCCTCGGCACTCTTGCGGAACCAGTTCACGTGGAAGATCTTGGGCACCTTGCCCCTCTTCTCCATGCTCAGCCAGTGGGCCACGTAGTCCCCGAAGTTGTACCCAAAGAAGGGGCGCATGGCGAAGGGATCGTGCATGATCACCTTGCCCTTGTGCTCGGCTGCGGCTGTGGACTCGCTCCTCATGGCAGCGCCAATGAAGACGCCGTGCGTCCAGTCGCGGGCCTCGTAGATGAGGGGAACGCCAGCCGGGCGACGACCTCCGAAGAGCATGGCGGAAATGGGCACGCCAGCCGGATCCTCCCAGGCGCCATCGATGATGGGGCACTGGGCGGCGGGAGTGCAGAAGCGGGAGTTGGGGTGGGCGGCTGGCTTTCCGGAGTCCTTGCTCCATGGCTTGCCCAGCCAGTCGGTGATCTGCACATTGGGAGCCAGGCTGCTCTCCATGCCCTCCCAGAAGACGCCGCCGTCGGAGGTGGAGGCCACATTGGTGAAGATTGTGTCCTTGAAGACGGTGTTCATGGCAATGGGATTCGTCTCCATCGATGTGCCTGGGGCAACACCAAAGAATCCGTTCTCCGGGTTGATGGCCCGCAGCACGCCCTGCGAGTCGAACTTCATCCAGGCGATGTCGTCGCCCACACACTCCACCTTGTAGTCGGCCAGCGAGGGGTTCAGCATGGCCAGGTTGGTCTTGCCGCAGGCGGATGGGAAGGCGGCAGTGATGTACTTCTTCTCCCCCTGGGGATTGGTGATGCCCAGGATGAGCATGTGCTCGGCCAGCCAGCCCTCGCGCTTGGCAATGGTGCTGCCGATTCGCAGGGCGAAGCACTTCTTGCCCAGCAGCGAGTTGCCGCCGTAGCCCGAGCCGTAGGAGACAATCAGGTTCTCCGCGGGCTTGTGCAGGATGATGGTGCGCTCTGGGTCGCAGGGCCAGGAGGGCTGTTCCACCTGGCCACTGGCCGGGGCTCCAACGGAGTGCAGGGCGCGGACGAACTCCTCCTTCTTGGCCAGCTGGCGCAGAACTGCGGCTCCCATGCGGGTCATGATGCGCATGGACGCCACCACGTAGGCGGAATCGGTGAGCTCAATGCCGATCTTGGAGAGTGGCGAGCCGACGGGGCCCATGCTGAAGGGCACCACGTACATGGTGCGTCCCTTCATGCAGCCGGGGAAGCGCTGCTGAATGGCCGTCTCCATGTCCGCGGGGGAGATCCAGTTGCCCAGAGTTCCCTTGACGCCGTCCACGGGTGTGGGAATCGTCTCCTCGCGCTGCTCGGTGCAGATGAAGGTCTTGGACTCGACACGCGCCACATCGGCAGGATTGGTCCTGGCCAGCCAGCAGTTGTCGTACTTGGGCAGGGCCACAATGGTGCCGGACTCCAGCAGGCTCTTGATGAGCATTTTGTTCTCCTGCTCGCTGCCATCGCAGATGTGCACTTGGTCGGGCTGGCACAGGGCGACTGCGTCCTCCACGAAGCTGCGGACACCCGCTGTGAGCGCGTTGACATCGCCGTACGAGATGGGAATGCCGCGGATGTGGCTGTACAGACCGCAGTTGTCCTGGCGCAGCTTGTGCAGCTGTGGCAGACCGCAGCCGTTGGCGGAGCTGCAAAGGGAGCAGGAAACAGGAAATTAATCAAGTGCTTTTCACATACTCAACAAAAGATTCTTTCGTTTATGCAATTACAACAAAATAATAATGTGCGTTTTCTGTGTGTGTGCGTGGCCTCTTTTCTCTTCGGATAGGAGATGGGAGGGCAGTGGGCAGTGGGCAGTGGTGCAGATACTTACATAACTTTGCTTTGCTCGATGAGTTCAGGCATGTTGCTGTAGATTGATTTCCCTCAAGACTTTGTTTTGGAATAAACTGCACAGATTTGTGGCTTCGCTTTTGCTCTTTATTGGCGCAGAGTCGTGGCTAAATGTTTGGCACTTGCTTTGCTTTGATTTGATTTGATTTGATATCACAATTTTCAATTATCACAATTAAGGCTTTAGTTTTAGTGTTTTGTTTGTGTGTGTTGTTTCATATGTTCTTCCACAGCTTTTTGTCAAATATCAGCTTGATGCTCAGACCACTGAAAGTTGATTCTTCACTTGATCTTTCCATTTACTCCGGACACGAGTAACTGATGCCTGGCTGCCAGGCAGCTCGGCCTTTTATACGCTCGCTGGCCGCACCTCGGGCGTCGATGCGACTAGAACAAGCGGGTTCGTGTTTTGCGTTGGGGGCCTCGCCGCCTCACGATCGTGTCCGAGACATAGTGAGAGAGAGAGAGAGAGAGAGGGAGAGCAGCAAACGCGCTGATTGGTGCCCGTTGGGAGGCTCGCCGATTGTTTTGGTTTTTCACCCAGCGGCAGAGGCAGAGGCAGAGGCAGAGCGTGCGTAGTCGAACAACCGGTGTGCCAGGGAGTAGGGAAGGGGAAAGATCGTGGGCGCGGTGTGGGGTATGTATCCGCACCTGGCAACAGCAACAGAAGTGCGCGCACTCGTACCAGAGAGCATTTTCTAGTGTGTTTGTCGCTGATTTTGGGCCCCCAATCGCATCGATAAGGAACGGCATTTGTTGTTATTATTTTGCCATTTTCCCGTTGTTAATTTAATAGCTTTGTTTTTGGTTGTTTATGTTTTTATTGGCGTAAAAATAGATCGATGCCTGGCTGTGGCAAGCGGTGGCAGGGAGTGGAAACCAGTTCACGGACAACAGCAGTTACTTCGCCATGCCAAAACAGCTGATGAAACACACACACACACAGCTATGATGAGCCCATGTAGGGACGTGTGTCCAATCTGCGATGCAATGAGTGTACTATGGGCCGCCTCCACACGCGCCCACCTACGCCTTTGCCATGGCCAAAACATCACATGGCGCACCCAGATTCGATTCGGGGATTCGTGCCGCTCCTTGGGCCAGTGCCAAATCGAAAATACTCTCGATTTTTTTTTTAGTGACGGAAAATTTGTGTGCCCCACGCTTCCCGCTGCTTGACCATGGCCGGATTGGAGGCCGACGCATTCATGTGACTCTGTCTGACTGACTGAGTGAAAGAGAGGCAGGGGCGGCGGTTGTCATGTGCTCTCCTTCTCTCTCTTTCTCTCTCCATCTCGCTTGTTCCCCGCGTGGAAGGATAAATGAAGGTGCCGCCGTTCGTGTGACTTTTGCACTGCCAACGGTGGACCGTTGGGAGTCCGGTTCTGCCGTTCACTTAGCCTAGAGCCAGAAGGGACTGGGCTGGACTGGATCCATCAGCCTTGGGCAGCCTGTGCAACTGGTCCAGTTCCAGAGTGAGAGACGGAATACCTCCACACGAGCATCGTGCCGATTTTTTTGGCATGTTTATTTATAAGCCATGGACTTGTTTTTCTAGTTGTGCCTGTTAATCTTCATCATCAGTGTTAATTGCTGGACTCTGACTCTGTCGTCTCAGCTCCGCTCCGCTCCTGGTCTGCTCTCCCTCTCTCCTCGAACTGATCCTCTGCTCCCCCACACAGAAGGCGCGTTTTTCAGCGTTTTACGTCAATAGACAGACGGTCCCCAGCTACTGGGCTGGCACACAGGCTGTAGGAGGGTGATCTGTATGGGTTATCAGCTTCAGACGAGCCTTCTAAATATAGAGCCAGTGTCTGTAACCCGGATCTTGATTGGCAGCAACCAGAAAACTTTCCTAGGGGTTCTGTTTTACAGGCCGAGTCCCCCCCCCGCCCAGCCGCCAGAGCAACTGCCCGACTCTGCGAAGACAGACCCATGCCAGCAACCCTTATCGAGCTGAGGCGTTGGAACATCACACCACACCACACCACACCACAAGGAAGAGTCGTCCCATTCCGATACGATAATCAGGCCCTGGCAACCCGTAGTGGGTCCCCGTCCGACAGCAACCTTCGACCCTCTTTGAGTAAACTTTTTTGTGGATTCTTTTGGCATTTTATTTGCTTGTTTTCCATCGCTGCGATCGTCTGATAAGTCAGGTTAAACGGCATTATGGATTTATACGCTTGTTTACGCCAATTGCGGACGGGCCTCCGACGCTGCGGCGGACACTGATAAGCCGCCAAGGCAGGCCATTCCATTTCAGGCCACGCCCCAATCCCGATCCCGATCCAAGCACAGAAAATCGTTTTTGTTTTTTATTTTACGCAATTTAAGTCTTAGATTAGAGGGGGAGAGTAACCTATGGAACACACACATCACATGTTGGACACACGCGCCTTCAGCTCCGCCAGCTGCTCGGCCACGGGGCGTGGCAGATGGCCGCCCACCTGCTCCTCGAAGTATCGCTCAATCTCGAGGGCTTCCTGCTGCCAGAAGTCCTTGGGGAGATCAAAGAGCTGTGCGAGATCAATGTTGCCCTTCATCCCGGACACGTTCAGGGCATCCTTGCTGGGCAGGCGACCAATTGGAGAGTCCTCGAAGCACTTCTCGCCCTGCACCCGCCGGAAGATCCAGTCGAGAACGCGCGAGTTGTCCCCGAATCCAGGCCACAGGAACTTGCCCTCGCTGCTCTTGCGGAACCAGTTGACATGGAAGATCTTGGGCACCTTGCCCCTCTTCTCCATGCTCAGCCAGTGGCTCAGATAGTCCCCGAAGTTGTACCCAAAGAAGGGCCGCATGGCGAAGGGATCGTGCATGATCGCCTTGCCCTTGTGCTCGGCCGCGGCTGTGGACTCGCTCCGCATGGCTGCTCCCATGAAGACGCCGTGGGTCCAGTCGCGGGCCTCGTACACCAGTGGAACTCCGGCGGGACGGCGGCCGCCGAAGAGGATGGCCGAGATGGGTACGCCAGCACTGTCCTCCCAGGCTGGGTCAATGATGGGGCACTGTGTGGCGGGGGTGCAGAACCTGGAATTGGGATGGGCCGCCGGCTTGCCCGACTCCTTCGACCAGAGCTTGCCCAGCCAGTCGGTGACGGTTAGGTCCTTCAGCTGAGCGGATTCCATGCCCTCCCAGTAGACGCCACCGTCGGAGGTGGAGGCCACATTGGTGAAGACCGTATTGCGGAAGATCGTGTCCATGGCAATGGGATTGGTGGCACGCGACGTGCCCGGCGCCACTCCAAAGAATCCGTTCTCCGGATTGATGGCCCGCAGCACGCCCTGCGAGTCGAACTTCATCCAGGCGATGTCGTCGCCCACACACTCCACCTTGTAGCCGGGCAGCGTGGGCGTCATCATGGCCAGGTTGGTCTTGCCGCAGGCGGATGGGAAGGCGGCTGCCACGTAGATCTTTTTTCCCGCTGGATTGGTGATGCCCAGGATGAGCATGTGCTCGGCCAGCCAGCCCTCGCGCTTGGCAATGGTGCTGCCGATTCGCAGGGCGAAGCACTTCTTGCCCAGCAGCGAGTTGCCGCCGTAGCCCGAGCCGTAGGAGACGATCTCATTGTCGGCGGGCTTGTGCAGGATGATGGTGCGCTCTGGGTCGCAGGGCCAGGAGGACTGCACCTGGATGCCGCTCTTGGGTGTGCCCACCGAGTGCAGGCACTTGACGAACTGGCCATCGCCCGTGCGGAGCACGTCCAGGACTGGATTGCCGGCACGCGTCATGATTTTCATGGACTCCACGACGTAGGGCGAGTCTGTGATCTCAATGCCGATCTTGGAGAGCGGCGAGCCCACGGGTCCCATGCTGAAGGGGATCACGTACATGGTGCGTCCCTTCATGCAGCCCGGGAAGCGTTCCCCGATGGCCGCCTGCAGGTCCGCCTCCGAGATCCAGTTGCCCAGAGTTCCGGGCGTCGCCTTCGGAGTCACCGGCACCGTCTGCTCCCTGTGCTCGGTGCAGATGAAGGTCTTGGACTCGACACGCGCCACATCGGCCGGATTGGTGCGGGCCAGCCAGCAGTTGTCGTACTTGGGCAGCGGCAGAATGGTTCCCTGCTTCAGCATGAGGCCCTGCAGCAGCTTGCTCTCCCCCGCACTGCCGTCGCAGATGTGCACCCGCTCTGGAGTGCACAGTTGGACGCACTTCTCCACGTACTGCTTGACCGCGGGTGTGAGCACCTTGGCATCCCCATACTGCACCGACAGGGAGCGGCAGACCAAACGAAAGTTGTAGCTCTTCGGTGGACCAACAAGGCTGAGGAAAAACGAGGAACAGATGCGAAATGGAAGGTGTTAGGTAATATCTTTGCCAGGTAGTTGTGTGAAAAGAGGTTGGGTTTTGCCTTGTGTCTACCTAAACCGAATGTGTCCTAGACCTTCGCCCACAACAGCCGCAGCCTGTGCGACAGCTGCGCGGCGGATTGTAGCGTATCGCTCTGGTGGCACTACCAGAGCCAAGCACAACTGTACCCACAGCAGCGAGAGATCGTAGCGTGATTTCAAATTCTAAGTGGGCATAGCCCGCACCGCTGAGAAAAACATTCAACCGCCAGACGAGGGCAGACAAGGCACACATAATACCCAAACTGGCTGCTGGCTGCTGGCTATTGGATCAGCTGTTCGTCTGGTCGGTCTGGTTTTGAGCGTCCAAGTCTGAGAAACTTGCTCCGCACTCCATTTCGCTCAGAACTCTTTGTGGACTGGGAATGGCTGTGGGGAATGGGAGTTTCCACTGAGAGGAACACACTCGAAGTTCGATCAGCGTCACTTTCATTAGAAGCGAACCCCCGAGAAATCTGCTGCCTGCACTCTGCTCTCCTCTCTCTCTCTCTATACCGCTGAGCGGAATGATGCAATGTTTCGTCAGCCAGCTTGGTCGATCTTTGTGCTCTCTGTTTTGGTTGCGGTTGCACTTGTGTGTATCCCCCAGCGATAAGAAAAGAGAGCAGGTAGACATGCATATAACTTCCGACAAACTAACCGTACCCTGGCATACGCACAGCCATACAAACATACATACATACATACATACATAAGTGGAGACACAATGAAGAGCCGCGCGCTCTCTCGCGCTCTCTTTCACTTGCTCACTGATGGTTTACACGGTGCAAAGTCCACGGCAAGTCACCGAACCTCTCGCCCTCCCCACCCGCACGATAAGTTTACACGCGTTCAGGGCTGCCCTCCGGCCGTGACGTCACAGCCAGACAGCGACTGTCTAGCTGAAGAAATACACCCAAATAAATGTACATGCATACGAATACATATGTACATGTATGTATACATACATTTGTACATTTGTTTTATTGTTTCGGAACTGCGCAGTTCCCTTTGCCGCGTGGCCTGGTTTCTATAGTAAAGAGATGTCATAAGAGATGTCTGCCAGTGAGGTGAATGATAACTGCCCATGACTGCCCTTGCCTGTGCCAATTCTGGGCCAAAAGCATTAATGGCCAATTACAAATTAAAGCCAATAGACTGATATTTACTCCACATTTGGCAGACTAAACTTTGTTTATTTACGTATTTGGTGGCCTTTGTCTGGGTTTTATCTGCATTTTAAGTGCCACTAGATCTGGCTAGCCAAATAGAACAAGTTTGGCGAGTATGAATTATTTATTGGGGCACGGCACGGCACGGCTCGCGGGACTCTGATAACCATCGCCAAACCGCTTCGGTCCACATTAATGCGGACTATCAGCGCGCCAAGTACAGATCGTTGTTGACACTATTAGCAGCTAATTATTTGGGCAGCACTCGACTTTTCCGGCACTTGATTAGGGCCACGCGCCTGCCCCTGGACAGCCGTTTTTGCTGCGTAGCCGGAGGTCTATTTCGGGCGATAGCAGAGCACAGTTCTGCGTAGTGGAATGGGAGCGCGAACTAGCCAGTTCGCTCTCTTAGTGCTGTCCCCATGACGCCACTGATGTTGGTTGACCGCTTCGCTTCTCCTCTCTGTTTCTCCATCTCGCAGTTTATTTCCCCTGACAAAGACAATTCTTCAGAAGTGAAAGCTGTGGTTCCTTTTTCTTTTATTTTTACCCCAGCGCGTGTTTCCTTCAGTTCATTTGTATCAGTTTTTATATGGAAAGATGTATAAAAAGTGATACAAATGCACAAACATATAGTTTATGTATGTATGTTCCCACACATGGCAACAGAACTTTAGCATGTCAACTGATTCAACAGATTTTCCACAACAAAACGAGATAAATATGTAAAAGATACGAAAACGGAACTGTACCCGGAGTGGTTCTGGAGACTGGCTTCAGCTTTGACCCTCAGCCTAAAGTTCGCCTTAAGATTGGGTGGTTACACACCCCCAATGAGATAAAGACGAATTTCTTTAGGTTAATCGAATTTCTGACAATGTAACAGTGACGTGAGAGCCGATCACGAGGAAATGCTCGTATCTTATCTTTGCTCTGAAACTGCGGCTGACGTTTCGAAACATTTCCACTGGCCCATTCGGATCGTCGTCATGTATACTGTGTATTATTTATTGAAAAGAAAAATACGTGCCACAGAGGATTAGGAAATTTCTAAAAATATCAAATTCATCATATGTATGTATACCCTTCGCGAAGCTAACTGTTACCACCATGCGTCGAATGTCGCGATTCATATTACTGCGGCACTGGGCAGAAACTGATACAGGAGAACCCGGTTGGAACTGGAATCAATTGGTAGCGACTCTGGGGATAGTTTGCTGAAATAGAACAAGCTCATTACCGCATATCAAAGTCCATGGAAAGGCAACGACTCGCTTGAATTTTGTTTACCAGCTGATAAGGCCAGACGGCCCACGCTCTGGTGTGTGTAGATTAAACATGTACAAGTAATGGACACACGCAGCTCCCTAATGTGGGTCTAGTCTCTTCCATGGAACCCTGGACTATGTAATGGAATCTGCGCTGCTTGACTACAGCTGAAGCAATTGCTGAATGGAATGAATGACTCAGGGGCCATTTGGGATCATCATCAAGCGAAGCGTCATCATGCCTATGCCCATGTCCCCACAAATAATCTTAACTAGGGCTAGGCAGGGAGGGGGCTGTCTGAAATTTCCTGGAATTGTGGCACTACGTAGTAAACAAACAATTAACTGATAATGGAATCACAGTAGGCTACAAGCATATTTGCCATGTTGCTAGGTATCTATGGCCCCAAAATTCTTTGATCGATGAGCGAGTGGAATTAGGTGGCAATTAGGCGAATGGGCAGGAAGGCGCGTGCCTGCACGGTACATAAGCATACAAGAGGAACCTACTAGACACTTGTACATAAGAGCGATAGATATTTAAAAATATTTTGATTTGTGTAGCGCATGCATAAGAAATGCGATTTGTTATTGAGGGGCCGAGCCCCCCAGCAATCCTAGACTCCCATTCAGCAGCGTCAACAATAATATTTGTGTTGTTGTCTTTGCCACTCCGCCGGTGTCGTTGTCGTTGTCGTTGTCATTGCTGTTCTGTTCGTCGTCGCTGTGTCTAAAGGTTATCATCGATGGCAGGCAGAAGTTGCTCAAAACAAAGCTGTCACTGGGAATCGGCAAAAGTATCTGGCGGATACGGATACCTCAATCAGAATATGTAGACAATGGCAGCAGTTGGAATTGGAATTATCTGGTGCAGTTATGAGTTCCCCTACCTACCACCAAGAAACTTGCTGCTGAAACACGCCACTCGCATGAATCGGCCATCAAAACAGAAGCCACAAAAGAAACCGCCAGCAACAGGCCAATCCACTTGTTGCCATGTGGCCCCAAAAGCACCCACACATGCAGCGCTTTGTTTTTATTTCGTCTGATTAGTTAAGCACACGGAGAAGCAGAAGCAGAAACACAAAGAGCACAGCACAAAGAAAACGAGTCACAACAAAACGGCAATCATAATAAACGAAAAAGAATTAAAGCTTGGTCGAAGCTTGGATACCCTAGCAATGCCTTGGCATTGTACAGATATATTTATTTACCCATTGATATGTACACTTTCTGTAAGAGTATTAAAAGTGTGTGTGTAACGGATCTGAAGAGTGAAAACAACAATAAAATCAGCAGCAGGTTTGTGTGTGGTGTAAGTAGAAAAGCTTTCGGTTTGATTGGTTTGTGTCTTGGATGAGCGATCGGAAGAGCTTTACACTGGTGGCTAATTATATTACGCCAGTGATCGTTTGGCCAAATTGAACATCTTCACAGAATAACACACTCGTATTACAATAAATTAATAATTACACATGCTTAATCTACACCCTAGCTAATATTGAGCTTTATCGCGAGAAGAGCAGAAGCTTTTCAGCTGCAGATTCTGTCGTTCGGGTGCATTGATCTTGTCGCTGCGAATGGATGGCATTAACATTGATGTGTCTGTTGCGGTGGCTCACTTTGCGGATGAAGGGGATGCATCATGACGACGCTGCTCTGCTGCTTGCTCGACGTGGCATTTTCCTCCCATGCGATAAGAGCGATCAAGGGAAGTCGAACTATCAAATTCTAGTTGGGGTAGGTTGCAGAGTGTGATTATCAATGCCAAGGCGAGGCGTGTAAGACAAGTGGATCACACAATGCCACATGATGTGCAAATCTGTAGCTGGTTACGCATTAAGTGGGTGAGCTACTGCTCCATGGCAGTACTTAACAATTATCGACCTTCTTCTGCATCTTAAACGGTGAACGTTTCCACATCACCAGACTCACCCGCCTCTCAGCAGCTGCACGCCTTTGAGGAGCATTCTGCTAGTTCTTTGGGACTGCTGCGGGTCTGCAGGGGGGGTGGTGGCCCTCGCGCACTTGCAATTTGATGGTTGCTTTAATTAATTTATTTCGTTCCGCTGCCGTTTCTTTTTTTGCCGACTCTTAATGAGATGAAATTGCAGACTCAATTTGAATTGACTTATTTATAAACTTTCTTGCGCTTTTAACAAATTGATTGAGAGCGAGCAACGTGCAACGCGTAGCGAGCGTGGCAACCTCTGGGGAAGGGAGCGAACTTGCTTCTGCTTAAGCTTTGGCTGTGCGGCGCACTTGTTTCTGCTTTGCCACAATAATCCAAACTGAAACTCTGCGCCGGCCGCTGTGCTCAAGTAACATACAAGCATGAACATTCTGCTGTTGTCGTTTTGTCGATTTGTGTCTTTTCTCTGCTCTGCTCTGCTCTTCGATTCGATTCGAATCGGTTCAGCAACATATGGGGACGTATGTTTTTGCCTCTGCTCCTGATAAGATAACAACAGGCCAGGCCCGACTCTGCTGCAGTTGCCGCTTGCTACGTGCCGCCCACTGCATGCGCCACCAGAAACGACCAGCGACGGAACGGAACGGGACGCGGACACGAGCTGAGCTGAGCTGTGCTGAGCCACGCCCCCCTCGGGCATACCTGTCTGGCAGGTCTTCGGACGGGGTCTTTCGCAATTGCCTGCACAGCCGCAGACACTCTTATCGCTGAAGCTGCTGTTACGCCAGCACGGATCAGTCTCTAATCACATTTATGTCTGCTGCTCCTCTCTGATTTGTCTCTCCAGACTGCAAGTAGGTCCCCTATCATCCAATTGGTACCAGAAGTTACTCCTATACGCGTACAGCAGTTGCTTTACCCATTGTATTTATAGGCCAATGCCGTTTACGATGCTGCTGTCCAATAAAGTCGCTCACCGATCACCAAGGTCAGCCCCGGGGGTTGGGCGTACATTTGCCCATATCAAACTTGGGACTATTGTGAAATTTCTCTATTCAAAAGTTTCCAGATTAAGAGTCGTATGCCAGTCAAATCGTTTGTCTGCTATTTTAATGGCAAAACAAAACAAAACTTTCCCCTGCTGTGATAAGCGTAATCGGGAATATGTTGGCTCTCGGTCCAAGGTGCCTTGACCAGCGGCCGGCAAACCAAAAACAAATCCCTAATCAAAATAAGAAACATTGCCATCTAGCGGAATCCAATCACATCCACGGATGAAACGCCAGTGGCGGAGTGTGGAAATGTTCAAGCCAGAAAAACACACGAGTTTCGTTCTTGCTCTTCGTTCAACTTAACGCACTAATCTTGAAATATCTTTATTAATCATAATCATAATTTCCTGCATACGGTATAATAATTGTTTACAATTCATCTCATTATGCAGTGTGTGTTTGGGTTTGGGTTTGGGTTTTCTTTTAATACAATCGAAATTTACACGAGTCCGTTGCGACAATTTCGCTCGGGTCTTTAGCACTACGACAATAATTATGGTAGAGTATATAAGTATGTATGTATAATAGTACTTATAGGTTCATGCATGTATTTATATATAGTGGCAATAGTAAACAATTAAACTATACACTTGGGCTTGCTATTTGGTATTTGGTTTCGGTGTCTATTGCGATTGCGAGGATATCAGGATGTGTGGCTTGGATAAGTGAAGGTTTTGTAGTTGATTTTCTATTTAATGTTTATGAGCAGTTTTTTTGCTGCTCTGCTCTGGGCTGTATCTCTCGCATCTCTCTATATTTCTAGAATTGTCTTATTGTCTTCAACATCTTGAACCTGCTCAATCTGTTTTGTTCTGTGTTCTGCCTTCGACTTTGGGTACATCGAATTCCTTGTATTTTGATCAGTTTTCATTCATCTTTTATCTGTATTTTGTATTCCTTTTGCTGCCTTTACTTCTTCTTTGCCGAATCAAGAGAAAGGAGGATCTCGGAGTGAACTGAAGTGGATTGGAGTGGAGTGGAGTGGAGTGTGCTGTGCCGCTTAAGAACTAGTTAAACATTAGCTTTATGGTTTCCCTTCCATCTTCAGTAGAGCTTAACCACCACTAAATCTATTCACAGCAGTTTATTTTTCTCGTTTTGTTTTGTTCTGTTGTTACAATATAGGAAAATACACGTGGGTGGATAGAGTTGAGAGAACAGATATGGTGTGTGGCTGTCTGTGGGATTGGGCATGGGGCATGGGGTATGGGGTTTTGGGGCATGGGATATCGAAGAGTCTTAACACGTACGTGAAATCGTTAAGGTCTCTCGCTTAGACTAAAGTTCGAGGATATTATTCAGAATATCACATATTCCATGTATCTTTGCTAGGGTTCAATAAGTATTCATAATTTATGTACTTGTATCTCTCGCTCAACGCAGTTGGAGCTTCGAACGGAAGGTTCTTATAGGGGTTTGAATTAACATTCAACTTTTTGTGTAACTCCGTTGCTAGATTAGATTTATAGTTGCACTCCACTTGAAGTCCAAATAATAACAGAAGGTAAATCTCTGCTAAACTAAATGTCGAGTTAAACTCTTCTACTAAGAAGCGTTTGCCATTAAAGAGCGGTTAGAGGGGATGGGTTGTGGTTTTGGGTAAGGTTATCTGGGAAACCAGAAATACTTTCAGTTTGTCTGTGTGTCTTGAGTGTCTGTCTAAGGGTAAAGCTTTGGGCATTCCAACTAAATGCTACATAATCAAATCGAAACTTTTAGCAACCCATTTAGGTTAATTGTTTTCCTTTCCTGTCTGTTCTCCTTCACTTTAACTTTGTCCTGCAGCAGCTCATTGTACTCGTAAATAGTTGGTTTGTTTGGTTTAGGGTTTAGGGTTTAGGGTTTAGTTTTAAATTTAGTTCTTCAATTTGTGTGTTTAAATACGTTTCAACAATTTTAGTTACGCACTAAAACTCGAATTCAATTAACTCTTCAGTTTATTCTTTCTGTTTCTTAGTTTAGCATTAAATTATGTTAAAATACTTAGAGTAAATATTTATAAATGTTTGCGCTCAGCTCGGCACGGTTCCTGCTCAACTCTCGACTCTTGCCTCTCCTTCGTTCACTCAGCTTAATTAATATTTCACTTGCCATTGTGTTCGTTCTGTGTCCTGTCGCTGAACACCTGGACTGTCTCTACACATCGTAGGCATCCTTTTTGCTGTAGTTTTGCTTTCTGCTTGTTGGCACATTCAACACGTTCGATGTTGTTGTTGGACGCATCATCATCATCCGCATGGTCATGGGCTTGTCCTCCTCGTCGTCGTCGGAGAAGTCGCCATCGCTCTGGGTCTTCACATGTCCCCCCAGGGCGGGTCCGCTGAAATCGTTCTCATCGTCATCGTCCTGATTGGAAAGAGGGTAAACCGGATTAGCAGGAGGCGCACCCGGGCACATGGAGCGAACGAATAAAAATAAAAGTAAAATTCATCTAGGAAATCAAGAATATTGTACAAATTATAATACACAAGTCAAATGAGCCAACGACAGACACACACTCGATGTTCTACGAAAGTTCAAGCAAAAGCTCCCAACACGTACAGCCAACAGATGGCGCGCTGTTCAAAAGCACAACTCAAAAGTCAAACGTACAGTACGGTACATCACATGGTGTATGTGTGTGGAATATAAAACCCATAACACTGCCCCACAGAGTGGCATTTTCTTCGTATCGGGTAGTGTAATGCATTCCCATATTCACAAGTGAGACACATTGAGAGTAACCATAGGATAGAGACATTGAAACAATGAACAAACGAACAAAGTAAATGGAAAATTATGATAGTTTTCGTATCGTTAGTGGATTGTTTACTTTACCTGTCTGTCTGTTTGCCTGTTCGCTGGACCGCCCGCCCGCCCGCCCGCCAACCAATTAGAGTACTCTTCAGTGCCTCTTTCTATATACATTCATTGCCCTACTGATTCATGAGCTGAGCCTTCTCAGGACCTGCCCAAGCGATTTAGCTAGTCTTTTCCCTAAACATAACTGTTGTAAATAATTGTCCATGGCCTGGCCCTTTGCTTTCCCGCCGACTTAATATTGAATTGCTATAAAGCATTTTGCATTTTGTTGATTTGATTGCTAGCTACGAGAAATTTCTGTGCGTTGATTAGTTCTTGGTAGTGGTACTGAGATTGAGTAGTTGTAGCTTAGTATCTGAGGGATGAGCATTCTCTCGGCACTCGGCGCGTGCAAAATTTAGCACTGTCCTTAGTTCGGTGATCGATGATCGATGATCGGGGTGTCTGGGTGTTCTTGGGCCATGCAATTGCAATGAGCAATAAGTGTTATCTTAGGGTTTAACTGGGTTTCTGGTTTCTCTTTTCTGTTTAGCTTTCTAAGTAATTTCTGGAGGCGCAGCACTTAAAAACGTTTCCAGGCTTTAGTTTCATTTCATTTTAATTCTAAACATTGACCAATGAGTGTGGACACAGGAGCATAGGGGGAAAGAAGAGCAGAGAATTGTGTGATTAGCGTTAGTGTCTGTAGAGCGAGGAGGGGGTTGCATGTGGCGGGAGTGGGGGTAGTTTTGGGCTGTATTGGGGGAATGGTTGACCAGGACAAGACACAACTTACTTCAAAGTCTCCAATTGTGAAGCGTGTCGCCGCTAATGAATCTTGCGGTGGCATATCCGGACTCATATTCTGTACGACAATGAGCGTGATTTGATTGTATTTTGGGTTTTTGTTTTTGTTTGAAGCATTTTCAGTTAGGAAAATCAAGCGCAAGAGTGAGGAATGTTGTTTTAGGTGAGAGAAAGACACAATTAGTTACACTTATTGTCCAGATAGAGAGAGAGAGAGAGAGAGCTGGGCATATTATCTTAGCCTAGATGAAGGTTCAATGTGAACGCTCAAACAACACACCGAATGGCATAAAGAAAGCTCGAAAGTGATGGAAAATGTTGGGCGGAACTTACATCGTCGTCATTGTCAATCATCTCCTTGGTTGAGGCGGTCGTCTCATTGCGTCGAATCGAGCCCTGGTGTATGTCCAGGTCCACCTTCAGGCACTGGAAGCTGCGCATGAGGAACACAATGGGCATGGGCAGCACGCCGGCGAGGATCATCGATAGGGCAATGCCCATGACCCAGCTGGGATATTCCTTCTGCTCCACCACACCCTGAATGAACACGAAAAGCGTAAGGATAGTTGGCACGGCATCTCCTTGCAAGAAAGCACCCACCAATTCTGCATTCCAGGCTCCGTATGTGGGATTTCGGATGACCATAAAGACGACCGACGAGGCGAGAATGCAGACCATGATGGCGGGACCAATGTAGCGCCATGTGAGCTGCCAGTAGAGTCCGGGTCTGTAGCCAGTCATCTGATAGATGTCCTCAGTGAAGCTGCAAACAAATTACTTATAGGAAGGGAAACCTTTTGGTGGGGAAGGAAAGGGAGATGCGCACCGCTCGTGTCCGTAGATAAAGATGACGGCAATCATCTCCATTAGGGCCACCACCACCAGGCCAATGGTGCCGGCAAAAGAGTCGAACATCTTGAGCCAATACTCCCCGGCACCTGTGCAGAATATGAAACCGACAGTAAAGCAGAATAGACACACCACGCCGGTGACGTGCTGCTTCTTAACCCGCTTGATAATGTCTATGTCGAAGAGGGTGCACAGCATGCCCTCCAAGATGCCGATCTGCGAGCCCAGTCCCAGCGACAGCAGCATCGTGAAGAAGAGCACCGCCCAGAAGGGTGCGCCCGGCAGCTCCACAATCGCCTGGGTGAACACAATGAAGGCCAGGCCCGTTCCCTCGGCAGCCTAAGCGCGGGTAAACGCAATAATGAACCCATACAGTGTGCAGGATGCGGCAGGGTACTCACATTGTCCAGCTCCTTGGACAGGGTGCACTCGCTCAGCTGGAACAGGGTCTTCTCCGTATCGTTCAGCCTGTCCATCGCATGCTCGTACTCCAGAGTCGTCGCATTCTTGTTCTCCAGAAACGAATGCTTCACCAGGATTTCCGTGTTGCTGTTTAGGGGAGGGGGAGGGGGCGACAAATACCAGTTGAAATCGGTTACAGAGACAGAGACAGGGACAGGTACTGGTACTGGGAGACACAGGCATGGACGGACAGTTCAAGTACAATTGTCAATAACTCAGCGTGGGTCCGTTAATTGATACAAATTGACAGAGACACGACCGCGATTCAACATTTCTATCTATATCGATTCGAATATCAATGAACGCAGCCCACAAATACACAAATGATGATGTCCATTGATACAATACGATGGGCAAATGGTTGAATGGGTGAATCGGTGGGTGGGTGCCTGCCTCGTGCCAGTTACAGCCGGACAACATTGGATGACGATGACCCACCCATCTGTATTAATGTGCTAGAGGTGCAACACTCACCTTGCCACACAGCGATCCACGTTCATGGTGGCCTTGAAGCCGAGAATGGCGAAAATGACGACACTGGCGTAGATGGCGGTGACCGCATTGCAAACGGACACCAGCAGGACATCGCGGACGCAGTTGTTCTTCGGCGTGTTGTAGCTGCCGAAGGCTATCAGCGAGCCAAAGGCCAGGCCGAACGAGTAGAACACCTGGGTGGCCGCGTCCAGCCACACCGTGGGCTCCAGCAGCTTCTCCACCTTCGGCGTGTACATGTGCATCAGACCGGCGCCGGCGCCCCGCAGGGTTATGCCGCGGATGAAGAATATGGTGAGGACGATGTAGGGGAAGAGGGAGGTGAAGTAGACCACCTTGCCGGAGCTCTGGATGCCCTTCATCACGATGAAGAAGACAATGGTCCAGGAGAGCATCAGGCAGAGCACAATCCACCACTTGAGGCCGCCGGGCTCGTCCATGGACGGAGCGGCATCCAGGGTGGTGCGGTACCAGAAGTACGTTGTCTCCGACGACTTGGCGCACTCCTCAAGCACAAAGCCAGTGCCATTGGTCGGACAGCTGGACCAGGGCAGTGGGTACTGGCAGAAGGCAGAAGGCAGAAGGTTACACCATAGCTAAGGGTGGGTGTGTGGGTGTGTTGGGTGGCAACTTACCCGAAAACTGTTGAAGAGATAGAAGAAGACCCACGTGATGATTACGTTGTAGTAGAGGGCCACGAAGAGCGTCACGATGCAGGAGGAAATGCCGATGCCGCCCAGCCATGGATGGATGGTGTTCCACACACCCAGGGCGCCCAGCCGCATGCGTTGGCCCATGCCCAGTTCGATGAGGAAGAGCGGAATGCCCTCCAGTATCAGCATAATCATGAACGGTATCAGGAATGCACCTGCAAGAAGAGCGCCCACCATGCGGGATTAGGTCTAAGTCCAATTGAGCTTGAGTGACGCGTGACATGAAATCAATTTGCATTTGCATTTGCATTTCCACTGGCATTCCATGGCTGCTTTCTGCTGATTCGGCTCAAAAGGAATTTAATCATTTACATAGGAATCTGTTGGTAATCATTCTCGGTAATTTGCAATTGAATTAAAACCCGAGCGGAGGCTGCAATGTGCGTGGGGCCTCCACAAGCCACCCACCCACAATTGGGGTTTTCCGGGCAATCGCCAGTTGCGATGATAAAGCAATGCAATTAGTGCACATTAAAGCCCATAATGTTATTCTCAACGCTGTGCACTTATTAGCTATTGTTGTGTGCAGTTCGTTGGCCACATGATATTGGATATGGCAGAGAGAGAGACAGAGAGGGACAGTAGCCACCTGCAGTCTGTATAATTAGTGTTATCGCACACACAGGTGACACCGCAGTGGTGTGGAGTGCAGACATTGATTGGAATTGCAGACAACAGCAAAAACTGCAGCAACATGCAATTCTGTAACAGTTGCTGACAGTTTGGTTAATCCGAACCAGCTGGGGAACAGCGAAGACATGTGACACTCCATGAGGGCTTACTCACCGCCGCCGTTCTGTTGGCACAGGTAGGGAAAGCGCCAGATGTTGCCCAGGCCCACAGAGTAGCCGATGATGCTGAGGAAGAACTGCATCTTGCCGCTCCAGGCGGCGCGCTCTGGGTCTCCGCCCGGTATGTCCACCGACTGCACCGAGTTGCGCTGCGGGGCGGTCAGGACGATGGTCACCCCGTGGGTGCCATCGCCCCGTGCCCGTGTGTTCAGTGGCGCCATCTCGTGGCCGTTGCGCGGTGCATCGATGATTTTGGTGGCAGCCATCAACGTTCGGGTGCTGCAAGTCGCGCCGTGGTTTCTGCAAAATTAAATCACCCGATTAGAATATGTACATCAAAAATACAAGGATTTCCCCCACTGTTTGATCAATATTTCTCGAGGGTGTGCCATGGGTGTGTATGGGGTGTACATATATGTATGGCTGTGTGTGTGTGTGTGTGTGGGGGGGGCGTCCTTGAGAGCACTTCTAGTGGCTGCTAACTCAATTTGCGTCCTAATTGCTTGCCTGCTTTCCCTCTGGTTAATGGAAACATTTCGATGGCACTGCCCCATCCATTAAGCCTTATTTTATGGCAAAATTAAGTTGAAAAGTTTTGGGCATTGGCTGCTTGCTCGCTTCTGCATAGTTCACAAAGTTTTCTCATATTGCTTTGCCCGTTAATCTCTCTCCGCCCTGCCGCTTAATATACAACTTAAACGCCGGTTAACTCTTGGAACTACTAATCCTGCAGTCAGAGCCTAGCCTCAGGACTGGCATGAATCAGTTCGCGGTTGGAGTGTCACTGAACCAGCGACCCCTCCACCCCTCTCATTGAATAGTTGAGCGACGAGAAATCGTGACTTCCTGAACCTTGTTGCTCAATGTGGAGGGCCAAATTTTGTTGACTGCCGCGGAAGGTCGTTGCAAACAGAAAGAGCAATGAGAAAAGAGCAAGAACACACGAGACTAGAACACACTCCCTCCCTATACATATGTACATGTAACTGGCGAGTACATAAAGGGGGGGTGGGCATGTACTATGTACTATGTACTCGTACATTTTCATGTATTTTTTAGCTTATTTACTTGGAGGCTCGTCTCTGCCCTGCTGCTGCTGCTGCTGCGAGTGCTGACGTAGGAAAGCCCTAAGCTCTCTCTCTCTCTCTCTCTCTCTCTCTCTGGGTGTTGTCGGGGCAGCAGCTGTGTGGCAAGAAGCAGATTCGTATTCCACCATAGAGAGAGAGAGAGAGAGCTTTTGGCGTCCTGCCGCTTCATTGATAGCGTTTTATGTACATTTGCACACACTGATACGGATCCCAGTCTATATACACTCATTCCTTTTCTATTCTTCATTATATTGCGAATACGTAATGCGCTATGACGTCTTTTGATGGCTGACTTATTCCACAATCGGGTTTGTGGCATCGAACAGACAGCCCCATGGCTGGCACCCACCTCCGTGTGGGTGGGTGTGTGTGTGTGTGGCAGGCAGATATGTGGATATGTGTCTGGTGGATGCACAAAGTGCACAAAGCTCAGACCAAAAATGACACCACAAGCTCGTTAAAACTGATTAGATGGCAGACCAGCAGACCAGCAGACCAGCAGGCACAGAAACTGAAACCTTCCTCCACACGATGTGGCACAGAGTGGATGGATAATAAAAGGACTTGGAGCGTGCAATGCGTTCAATGTCACAACGTCCCTGCCTCACAGCACAGCAACATTTGTTTTGCTTGCGTGCGGCCACTTGCTTCTCGTTGCGTCTCGCCTGCTGATTACACAATCCAATTGATGTTACGTAAACCTGTGTGTGGAAATATTAAGGTCCTGTGATTGCTGTTGCTTTTTGCGTCGCAATATTCCCACAGCCACATCAACAGCACACCAGCAACACCGAACCCCACGCGCCCACGCCGCCGGCATTTCTAAATATAAAGCTCAAACAGGACCCCCCCCCCGTGCACGGACACGGACGGAGAACGACCCTGGCCCTGTCATTGGAACGGTTTAGCCCACTTAGTGAACTGAAACACAATGCTTAAATCATTGCCAAAGGAAATTGCTCAATGAGGGGGCGCACTGAGGCGCTGAGATTAATGAAAGCACAAACCGAATCAGTTTGATTGAATTTGACAGGATGTAAGTGAAGTTGCACTGCTTCGCACGCTTATATAACGTCACTGCCACTGAAACAACTGGTTCACTCTGGCTCTCGCTCTGGCTCTGTTTCTGTGACTCTGTTTCAAAGACAGCCAACAATGAACAAGCGAAATTTAAATGAATGGAAATTTACCAAGCTATCCATCTACCCAACACATAGAAGCGCAAATACACATTCTATTTGTGTGCACAAATACAGATACAAATATATACAGGTATAAAAACGGCTGCGGCTGTGAACAAAGCACCGCCAAAAAGGACAAAACGGAATTGCGTCGTTCAAAAAATAATGTAAAAATAAAAAGAAAAAGAAAAACAAGTTCATCCCCTTTCCAAACCCGACCTGGTGTTTGGGGTAGGAGCGGCAGCTTATTCCCCAGTTAGAGTACTGAGGTAAGGCGGGATTAAGGAACACGAATCTGAGGACATGGCGTGTGGATTCCAAGCCAAATCAATAGGAAAGTAGTGGTGGACGGTGGACGACCAGCTGTGTGTTTCTCTATTCTGCATAAATCATGCAATTTGATTGCCAATGAAATATTTGCTTGTTTTCTTTATGCAATCGATTTTGCACATTTTATTGGCTTTTGTTCGTGATGCGAAATAAACCCGCACAGAAATTTGCCCATGAAGGAGACTTTCAAATGCCAGAACTAATAATACCATATTTGCGGCTATTTTGGGATCTGCTCAGAGTGCAGCGAGTGGGCCAGAGGGGAAGCTCTCTCTCTCTCTTTGCTCTCGACAGCTCCACTCGCCCTGCTTAATGGAAGTAATTGTTTCAGCCATTCGTTTGGCGCCAAGTCGAAAAGTGGCCGAAAAAGATTGGTGGGTGGTTGCTGCCGAGTCAGTCTGCAAGTCTGGAAGTGCCGCTCTCCCGCCATTCCCTTTGTAATCGGACACCGCTTCAGATTCGCCTTAACCTTGGGCTGCATTCGTTCGAGAACCAAGGAGCATGTTGGTTTGTTTTTGCAAGAAATATTATGTAAATAAACGCAGCTGATGTCTGGCGCGCGGACGGGCAGTGGCAGGTAATTCGAGCTCCCATCAAACGGGCAATAGTAATAGTAAGAATTAATAAAATAAGATATCGCAATTCACATGAAAAGAACCTCCTGGAACTAAACTCTTAACTAAAGGAGTTACCTTTTCCACAACAAAAGCAATCAATAAATAAGCAAAACAAAGAGAAAAGATTAATTATACAGGAAGGAGCGGCCTGCCCAAGCTGGCTGCCAAAATGCCTTCTATGCCAGTGCTCATATGTACATGCCCCCCCCCCGTGTACATATACAACTTTCGCTCTCACTCTAGCTCACATGGAGGCGGGAATGCAATCGGACAGGCACAAAGTTCAATTTCTTGCTTTTTGGCACAGCATCAACCGTTGGGCTGTTGAGGATGAGAGCTAAATAAAGGGGCGGATGGGTGCTCTGAGCTTTTTGGCTAAAACAACCCCTCAGCCAATGCCATTGCCAGCCTCAATGCAATTTCACTTTGCCACATGGAAGAGGCAGCGGGAGGCAGAGAGAGAGAGAGAGAGAGAGAAAGAAAGAGAGCGCCAAGAGTGGCCTGCGGTAAGTTCTACGGAAATTGGTTTATAAGTTTACAAATTCATAAATTGATGCTCATATCTCATAAAGAATCAATTTGAAATTTTGCTTTTGCGTTCGCTGACTCGCCGCCACATGATTAATCGCTTGATGCTGAAATCTTGCCAAAATGTAGTTCTATTTTGTTCCTATTGTGTGCTACACATGGATTGCATGTGTGCACTCTGAATTTTTTCCTGCTCGTTACCAACGTGCAAAAGTCGTGTTACAGTCGCATTGGTTTTGATGCATTTTCGCATTTGCTTGGTTTTATTGGAATGCGAATGCGACTGCGACTGCAACTGCGACTGCGAATGCACAGAAATGCAGATTTTGGTTGGCGTGAAGGGCACGAAACAATTGAAAGCAATTTGCATAAACTGTTGTCACTGGAAATTCCACGTGCCTCACAAATACGAGCGTCGCTCATTATGTACAAGTTCTCGGAAGGAGCATGGCAATGGGACTGGGACTGGGAGTGGGAGTGGGACTGGGAGAGAGAGATAGGGAAACAAGTTTACGTTGTGTGTGTGAGTGCGCAGGACACGTCAGGAGAGGCAGTGCTAGCTGGCGTACCACCGTTCCGTACCAAAGTTTGACTTGGCTTAGCTTCGGGGATCCTTGCTGGCTCTGGCTGCTGTTAAGGGCGGATTTTTCACACACACACACACCCAGAGAGAGGCACAAACACAATGACACTAAGATACACGCGCTCCCTTCCAGACAACGTTTTTGGCAACTTGGAAAACCTTTTATGTGTGGCCGTGAATTTCCAAAATGCACTTTGCAATTTTCTAATACTTTTTGCTTCCGATCAAATGCAAGCACAGACACACACACACGCACAAATCAATTTCGTTCGAGGAATTTCAGCGTTTTCACACGGAGCTTTGCCCAATTTTCACGACACGACCGTTGGTTTGAGCTTTCCGTTACAAAGTGAAACGAAACGCTTGGCGCCGTGTTAGCACTGCCAGCCAGCCAGCCAGCCAGCCAGAAGCTCTCGAGCGCCGTTGGTTTGCCGTGGTGAAAAGCCGTGCGAGAATCCACCACCACCAGAATCGAGAGACGGCCACGGGCGCTGACGCAGGACGACGGGCCACAGGATAAACGTCCGAGTGCATGGAAATTTTTCACATGTGAACAGAGTGGTCCCCTGTTTAATTTGGGCAAAGCTTCACTTTCATTGATTGCTGCCAGTGTGCGTGTGTGTTTGCTTGTGTGTGTGAAAGGAGGCCAAAAGCTACGGGAAGCACGTGGCACTCACTCCAGCAGGGGGTTGAAAGCTGCCAAAATGCCGCTGCTGCTCTGCTTTTGGGGTAGTTTGAAGAGCTACGGAAGAGAGCAAGAGAGAGTGTAGGAATAATATACAGAAGAGTACTTAAGAGTTTGGGCAATTGCAAGATAAACTTTGAAAATCGTGTGAATGGGGCGCCAAGACTATAGTTTCCATTGCATTCTTTTGGGCAGCACTCTGATGTGTTTGGTGTTTTTGGTATTTTTGAGATAGAACCCAGAACATGTTCGGACGGTCACACGGTGTTCCTTGAGTAGCAAAATAATGGAAAACTAAGCCTCTCTGTCCACAGACAAGGTATTCAACAATCGCAGAAAATAATAGCATTAGCGCTGAGAGTCACAACCAGCTGGTAATATCCAAATCGTGGAAAATGATTTATGATTCGGTATATTTACGGTATATTTTGAAAATGAGAAGGTATAGTTTTGAGGGTCATGCGGTATATTGTATCGATTAATCCGCGGTCACACTGTTCTGGTGTCTCAAATCGATTTTTTAAAACTCAAAAATACTCAAATTCTGCACAAAAAACCGAATAAAATGGACGCGTAAGTGAATGAAAATTGCTTGCAAAGCGGCTTTCTATTAACGGCAAGTGTTTTCCCACAGATTACAAGACGAGGTGGAATCGCTGGAGGCAATTCTAATGGAGGATGTTTGCATCAAGCGCTCTGCCAGGTAGGTTATCTGAAAACCCAATCTCTATGCTACTAAACACAGAAATTACTTTCCAACATAAGCGGCGACGTGGACCTAATCGAGACGACAGTTCTTCCCCTGACTGGAGAAGAGTCCGAGCAGCAGTACGTATGTGTTACGCTGCAGGTTCAGCCGACGCCGGGTTACCCAGACGCCAGTCCCACATTTAAACTGCTTCGACCCCGGGGGCTAGACGACGCTCGCTTGGAGGCCATACGCACCGCCTGCAATGACAAGATCAAGGAATCGTTGGGCTTCCCCGTCGTCTTCGACCTGATTGAGGTGGTGCGGGAGCATCTGACTGGCAGCAACCTGCCCAGCGGACAGTGCGTGGTCTGCCTGTATGGATTCGCCGAGGGAGACGAGTTCACTCGAACCGAGTGCTTTCACTACCTGCACAGCTACTGCCTGGCCAGGCACTTGAATGCACTGCGGCGCAACTACCAGGAGGAGTTTGAGAAGCTGCCCGCCTGGCTGCAGAAGACGGCTGATCCCTTCCAGGCGTTGTGCCCCGTTTGTCGTGAACACATCAGCGACGAGTCGGACAGTCTGAAGTGCGCCATGCCGCCCTCAGAGCTTATCAACGCTCCCGAGTTCAAAGTGACCCAGGAGCTCAGGGAAATGCAGCACCGCATGTCACAGCTGTATCTGCAGCAAAAGAGTCGTGGAGCCATCATTGATGTAAAGGCCGATAGTGCTGCCGTCATTTCCATTGAGACGGAGGAGGATGTACGGCGTCGTCGTCGTCGTGAAGAGGCGGAGGCCGCTAGGAAGTTGGAGGGACCAGCCAAGGACGAAGCCACCAAACCCACAAGCAGCTCTACTTTTGCACCCGTTGTGCAGGAGACGCATCGTGTCATGACAGAGCCGACAAACAACAACTATCAGCATCATAATCGTCGTCACTATCGCGGCAACAGACGCCATCAGCACCATGGGCACCACCATCGTGCCGATCGCGATCGAGAGCCAATCCCGGCCGCAACTGGAGGCACTTCGGGCGCCAGCAGTGCCGCAACTACAGGGACAGGAAAGCAGGCAAAGTCTCAGTCTGCCTGCTCTGGCCCTACCAGGTGACAATGGCTTCCAGAACTGATGCGGCTCCGGATACCCATTGCGTTGCCATGCTGCTAATACACAATCCAGCACCATCCCAGACAGAGCAGATTCTTTTAAGTTTCGTTTCGTGAGGCGCACTCGTTTCTGTGAATGTTTTTTTTTTGGTCGTATTTATGTTTAGTTAGCTTTAGCGAACCGGGTTAGCTAATTTTCTATTAACATTGATATTTAGTTGTATATTAACTATAATGATATTTGTAATGGTTTGCAAAAGACTTGCGGCACCATGCCGAGACGATATTACGATTACTATTATGAGAATGAGGATGAGGATGAGGATGACTAGGTTTGATAGCTAGAGAGTAAAGCAAGCATGTATTTAGCAGCACCACTGGCAGCGCTGGCGTTGACGAAAGCACTCCATACCATACGATACGATACGATACGATACAAAAGACACGATGGCCAAGAAGACACTGATATTGATATTGATATTACCATACGCATCGCATACTCTTCTGCAGTTGCCCTCAATGTTTAGGATAAATATTTATCTCCCCCTTCCCCCTATCTAGCAGTCGCTAGCATCATAAATACTTGAAGTTGGAACCAACCACGAACCCCCATCTAGTCAGTCAGCAAAAGGAAGGGAAGTCAGATGTCAGATGAGGCCCGAGACTATATGACAGAGACAGTGAAATGCACTGTGCATGCCATGCACAAATTAAATGTTGTAATTAATTGAGTGTTTGTGTAGATAAAAATACCCGTACCGACATCCGCACGGATCGACGAAGGTTATACTCGTGTACAGTCATACTCGGGTATCGAAAATTCAATTTCAATGTGTCAAATAAATAATACGATTTGGAACCATAACGAATAAAATCAACTACCTAAAGCATGGAATAAGCAGCGAACTTTTACTGTGAAGCGGGGAAACAGGAATCAAATATTAAGTACGTACAAATCATGGTTTTATGTTATATTTTTTGTAAATTTTATTTCTCATTTAAATTGTTTTAATTTAATAGAATTACAAAAAACGTGTTTAATGCATTTTCTTTCGATTCGTACAACAAAATAATTTAGTATTAGTATTTTACAATATTTATATAAAGGGAGGGACGCAACTCGCTTCGATTTCTCCCACTTTCGTTGCGTTGCAATTGCATATATCAAAAACAAAATAATTATGCAATACAAAATCTGTGTGTGTGTGGTGTGGGTGTGTGTGTTTGTTTGTTTGTAGTACGTGTGTGTTTTTCACTTAACAGTTAAATATTAATTAAACTTATAGTAATGACTTTTAGTATATAATTAAATATTTTCTTTATGCGGCTTACACTTTTCACAATCCTATTAGTTTAATAACAGAACAAAATCAAATTTTTCTCTCTTAAATGTGTTTTAGTTATTTTTCTGGCCGTACGAACTCTGCCACGCCCCTAGCTGGCTAGTGGACCATCAAACTGGCGATTTTAATGGTGACACATAGACACAGAAAGGTTTGCCACAGAGCTCCCGACATTTCATTCGAATGTGGTTTTTTTTCGATATATTTTTTTTAATTTTAGAATTAATTCTTGTAATTTTTTTACTTGCCTTGGAGCACTTGGAGTGTATTTTTCATTAATTTACGCTTGTTTTCTCGTCGTTTCGTTTATAAGTATATACAAATTATAATTTTGGAAACATGTATAACTAGTGAATGGGAGGGGGGTAGTGGACATTACAAATTAGTAGTAGCAAAAGGTAGTGTAGTATTTGTATTAGTAGTACTCGTAAGTAGGTTGCTTGCTTCTCCGATCAACTTTGTGTGCTAGCTATATGTATGTCTGCATCTTCCACATATCCTCTACATACATACATATGTACGTATGTGTCTTTTACAAAATATATACTATACTCGTAAGTGGTATAAACGGGCACTTGAAAGTAAGTCTCCACAGAACTCTGTGCTGTGTGTGTTCCTGCTACATTCATTGCTAATGTAGTCTCTCTCACGATCATTGGGGAGCGGGGTTTAGTTTAGTTTAGAACATCAGTGCGTAGTTAGTACATAAGTTTGTTTGTTGTGTGTAGGGTTTAAATATTGGCATTCTTCGTCTCCATATTTCTACTCATTTAGCCATCCTAGAGCCGGAAAGGTTCGCGCTTCTCCGTTGGTGTGGTGCCTCGTGCTGTGCGATGCATGGTCGAGCTGAATGTCGGCTCCGCCGAACTCTTGCGCGGTGTCTGCATACCCGACGGGGTCGAGCTTCCGCTGATGTTCCGCCTACAGGCAGGAGATGGTAAAAATAAATCAGTTAGTCAAATGATTCAACAAATGATTTCCAAATCAAACAAATAACAGAAACAAAAGTAATACTAGTCTAGAAACAAATCTTAGATAAGTAAAGCATTAGTTGAAAGCTTTTGTTGCTGGTTGTTTTCATGGCAGTGGCATGCGCACATTAACAGTTCCGACATTCGACATGCTCGGAAAGCGTCCACAACAATCAAGGTACAAATAACTTAAAAACAACATTAATTAGATAATAATTACTTGCTATAGATAGAGTTGTAAATTTGCTAGTAAATGTCTTTCTTGAGTGCTTATCAACTTTACCCCAAGCTGGTTGGATTCGTAGTCGAGTTGGTGGGCGATGTTGACTTGGAATCGAATGAGGGTATCTTAATCGGTATCCGTGATGGGCGGCTTTAGGTGTGGGGATGGTAAGTACAACAATACGAGTAGTTAGCATATATCTATATAATAAACCATAACCACTGATCGATCATCCTGCGCTATCTCTTGATATGTCTTATGTCTAGCCTAGGCTTATGAACTTGTAATTATGTTAAGTGTTGGGAGCGGTATTACCTAATTGCTTTGAAGCCGAAGCCTGTTAGTGCTGGTATACTGGATGATCTACTCATGCCTCCGTTGCTGTTTTGAGTATTTTGTTTAGGTTTTATTTTTAGGATGGGATTTGTTTTCGGGCATATGCAGGTATTTTTGTATTTGTTTTGTTTTGTTTGGTTTTGTTTTAGTTGCGTTCAAGCAAAATTTCAAATGTTTCAAATGCCAATTGGAGTTGTTTGTTAGCGTTTCATGATGTTTGGTTGGTTGTTTGTTTGTGTGAGTTGTGTTGTTCAAAAGTTAATGCGGTAAACCGAAAATAATGTGGAAAATAAAAGTCATAAATTAATAAGAGTTGATTGAATTGGTGTCCCACTTTCCCCATTGAATTCCCCACTCTGAAATGTGTGCAGTGCAGAGCAACTGTCACCAAAATCCTACCTTGTGGGTGCTGGACTGGCCGAGCCGGAGGCGGTTTTACGGGTGATGGTGCTGGAGCCATTCAGGCGACTGCCTGGCGTTGTGGTCGTCACTGAGAGTCGCGCTGGCCGAGGCGTAGTGCCGCTGGCGGTGCTTGCCGTTGATGGTTTACGTTGCGGAATGCGTGAGGGCGTGTGATCGTCTGCGGGAATATAAAGAAAATGTAAATTGCATCCATTGGAAGATCGAAATGCGCAGCTGAGGCTTACCCGTGCTATCCAGCGACAGCGTGGAGCCATGTCGTGATGGTGGCTTCGATCCTTGTCTGCTGAGCGGGCGTGAGTTGGGCTTGGAGCCGGCACGAGAGCCTCCTGGCGTGAGGCCTGTGCGTGTGCTCGTGTAGGTGACCTTGCGCGGTGTGTACCGGCCCGAGGGTCCGCCGTGGCTGCCCTCGTTGTCGCTCAGAGAGTCGGGTGTGCTGGCCGAGAGGGACGAGCGCGATGGCCGCGACATGGGAATGGAACGAACGGATCGCTCGCGAACCTGTGTGGAAGAGAGCTAACGATTAGCTGTGATCTTTTATGGACGATCGGAACCCCACTAGACCCGCTGAAAATGGAACCGAATTGATTCAGAGATTCTCCTCCTTCTGTGGCTTCTCCGGCTCATCCTTCTCTCACTCCGCCGCCAATCAATGGGCAATGGACTTACCCAGTGTGTTGTTGGATGACAATGCAGCACATGTGGACTCAGCGGGACCGAGCGGCTGGTATTGCATCGGACGAATACCGTGCCGCCGGCACCCATGTGTATGGGAAAGGCGCATGGAACTTGGTCTTGTGCACGGATTTTCTCAAAGATTGGCATTAATTCGGCCAAGTGCTCATCAGCTACATGTATAGAAATCAATTTTGGATACGTTTAGCCAACATTGGACAGCATAAGGCAGCTGGCAAACGGCATATGATCATTTAAGGCATGGACAACAACCTAAGAACCTAACAACCTAGCGCCTAGCGCCTAGCGCCTAGCGCCTGACAACCTCAATGGCTCAACCTCTTGTGCTTGGACGGGGTGTACTGTACTCTAGCATTAACTCAAAAAGGTCGCAAAAATGAATAGAGAGGCAACAACAATATATATGTATGTAGTATAAAGGTACGTACAAGTAAAATTATACGAAAATGTTCTCATGCAGATATACTTAGTACAACAAATCAAGAGTCGGCGGCGCAGCAGCAGCTTTGGCGAGAGCTTTGCTTTGTCAACAACACACACAACGAAATAACCCAAAACGAAAGGCGCACTTACCTCGTGCCCTTCCTTAATGGATGTACGGATGGATGGATAGAGAAGGTTTGGTGGGGGTGGTGGTTAGGATTGGGGCCAGGATTTGAATATCGGTTTCACACTTTCGGTTCGTGTTACTCGTTACCCGCGTAACGTTATGTTTCTGTTCTTTGATTTACCTTGATGATGGGACCCTGTCCACTCATATATGGCGGCAAGTTGGAGCTGCCGCCATTTTGGGCATTGGGTGAGGAGGTGGCAGTGGCGGCTGCATTGGGCGTGGAACGTCTGGGCGTGAATGCGGCCATGCTCTGCGAGACGCCATCGGCCAATATGAATTGTTCGCGCAGCTCAATGTTAGTGCGTCCCTTGGCTGCTCCGAGGCGGTAACAGTGTGGCATTAGGCAGGCGGTAGCGGTTGACATGGTGGTACAATATATATATACATATATATACACACATATATAGACACCACACACACACACACAACACATACACGATACAGGCGCGCACGAGTATGTTTTCGGTCAATGTTTGTTGTAGGGCGAACATATAAGCAAACAACAACAATAACAGCGAAATATCGTTACCGCAGAGTAGAATTTGACACAGTATTTTCAGTGTTGGTTATGTTTGGTTTTTGTTCGTGTTTTGTGGGCACAGGCGGGTGCATATCGGGCGTGGGCGTGGGCGTGGACGTGGGCGGCGCAAGCGAAGTGTTTGCATATTTATCGGGATCATTTATTCAACAGATTCAATCATTGTACGGTATTTCGGTTCAATAAGTAACGGAAAATAACCATTTGGAAAAAAAAGAAAAAGGGGGAAACATAAAATTTGATTAGTAAAAAACGAAACAAAAAACACAGATACACTAAAATTCAATTGTTATCTAATTTTGGCAAGAGAAGAGACGAGACGCACAACGAAATTTGGTGAGAGGCTTCGGCTTCAAACATATAGAATGTGTGACATGAACGGCACGGCACTGCTGTTAGACAGTGCTGTTAGTTAACAGCAGGCGCGACTGCAGCTGTTAAGCAGAATGTTAGTTGGATAGCAACAGAGCGAGTGGGTTAACAAAATGAAGATCATGCATTAAAGTAGGTCTACGAGTAATAGTAATACATATAATAGTTAGGCGTTAATAGCACTATCTAACACTAGTTACAGTAGGAAGGAAAGGCAGGAAGGATGTGGTTATGGGTGAGTTTTATGGGCACAGTACATATATTTCAATTGTTACGCAGTTAAGAATCGAAGCGACATAAATGAGCATGAGTACAGCAAAATGACTAAGTCCAAGGCGCTAGGCTGGGCTTTGGATTTCATTGGGATTTTTGCTTGTTGATTTCGTTTGGGTTATTGTGTATGAGGCGGAGGCGGCATAGGCGCTGGCTGGATGGCAATAAAAACAAACGCGACTGTTAATTTGTAGCTTTATTTTAGGCAACTTTTGGACCAAAATTATATAGTAGAGTACGAGTAGAATGAGGTTTAATCGATGGTCAGAACTGTTTAGAGGTTTATTGTTCTAATTGTTCCAAGGGGTGTTGTTTTTATGTTTTTGTTTTAGGCACAATATTTTTGATTGTTGGTTGGTTGTTGGTTGTGGTTAAATGACCATATCCGTTTGGTATTATTAATATTTAGCATTAAATCATAATTAGTTGTTAAGCACAACTGTCCCTAAATGTGATATGCATATGATTTTCATTTGGTTTATATGAGATGTATGGATGATCAGGGTGATGCATGGCACATCTGGATCTGGATGGACAAAATGCATGTGGAATGCGGGGTGGCTTAAGATGTTTAAGATTTCAGATGTGGACTACAAGATTACGCTAGAATAGTATAATAGATATGGTTGGATGGATGTATGTATGTTTTGTATGCAATTGGGACTGATATTGGGACTGGGACTGGGACTGGGACTGATACTGGTACTGGAATACTGATGATGGAATGGTTGAAGTTCAACAAATTTCGAAAATGTGTGTGTGTGTGTACGCAACACAACTACATAGTATGGTGTGTTTTTTTGGATAGCTAGAAATATTAACCGAGCAACTTACCGCGACAGGGATCGTTCTTCGTCAGGAATTCATCCAGGGCCACCCAGCCGCCACCCACGCGCACCATAACAGTGCTGCGCAGGATGCGAACCAGGCGCAGTTTCTGTGAATCTCCAAACTGCAAAAGAGGCAAGCATTAGTCTCTGCTGGCTGGGCAGTAGCTTGGCCAAACTTACTCTGTACTTGCCCTCGCCCACTTGGAACACACGGAACTTCTGTCGGCACGTGCAGAGCATGACCAGGCGCTTGACTTCGTCGTGTATCTTGTCCGAGTCGTTGGCAGGCTTGCGTTCCTGCCAGTCGGGCCTCAGGGCGGCAATGAACTCCTGCCAGTCAATGAGGCCCTCGCCATTGCGATCGAACAGATCGGCCACGGCCTTCATTTCCAAACCAGATGTGTCGAATTCTACAACAAATTGATGGCATCAGCAATGAAGTCCAAATAAATGATTGCTTGCAACTTACTCGTGTTGAGTATTCCGTCGATGAAGACATCGCGTGGTATCATGCCATTGTTGTCCTTGTCCATTTTGCGGAACAGATCCGTCAGGCGCGACTTCTTGTGATTCATGTACTTGAGGAACTGTTAAGCAGGCACAAAAAGTGGCATAAATAATAATGTTTGGGCTGGCTGTACCTTTGAGGCTGTTGAATACTTACGCGCTTGCGCCAATCGTCCCAGCTAAAGTTACGTGCACGCTCCACATCCTTCAGATACAGCAGATGATCGTTGAGCAGACGCTGGCGCTCCCATGAGAGCATCCAGACATCGCGCCACTTGGTCCAAAGAAGCTTGGCGCGTGGCGAACGGAATTCAAGTTCGGGTCCAGTTGAGCTAATTACAAAAGGAGGAGGAGAGCAGCATATGAGAAATAATACCAGAGACAGAGCTAGAGATGATCCAATCCGAAACTACATAAGAAGCACGAGCACTAGACATGCACAGCTTGTGAGAGGCGCACTCAATGATGATGGGCGGCACTTACCTTGGTGAGAATCTGGGGCCGTAGTGCGGCAGACGGTCTCTGTCGGGCGTGTCACGTGTGGGCGTGACACGACTGCACACAGATAATTGGTTTGTACATTGATTTTGGGCAAATAAAGCGGCAAGATGCATAGTTTTGATTGATATTCGAGCGATATGAGGCAACGTATACGTAGGCGTAGATGAAAGTAGATTCAAAAAGAGACAAAAACAAAACAAAATATGGTAAAGTAACACGAACAAAATACACAATGCACAGATACATAAAATACACAAATTTCCAAATAGATATAGGTATAAATATTTATAGTATAGTTCGAATAGTTGTAGACGCAGCATTTCCAAAATATTTGCAAGTTGTAAAGTTTGAAATAACAAAATAAATTCATTTTTGATTTTGTGAATTTTGTAAGACATGCGGAATCTATCTATTCAGAGATACTTGGTAAGTGTAAGCCGTTGAGAACTCACCTTCCCTTGCGGGCATTGAGTCCCTGGTCGCGAGAGCCCTTGAAGCTGTGGGAGAGAGAGAGGAGAGAGAGAAAGAGGCAAACATGGATTAGATTACAGTTTGAGAGCAATGTGAACAGTTTTGTCAGCAGTGATTAAGCAGGTTGTGGTGTGTGCGCAGGCTTTGTATGATTGGTGGTGGTAGTGGATTAGCTGCTACGGGTTTTTAGCGCTACATTCGGGAGATAGTTAAAGCAGCGGTAGGAGTCGAGTTCCAACGCTGCTTTGGAGTGTCATGTGGTTGAGGGTGGGAGTGGGGCACTGCGGTGTTTTCTTTTTGTTTTTTTGGGTTGGATACTTGTGTGAGTAAGCAGAGTCGATCGGGTAAGCGTATTGGATGTATAACGAGTAGCGGAAATTATAGAATGTATAAAGTTGCGGTCAAACCTTTGACGCCTCATGCCATCGGGCGACTGTTCACGCAGATCGTGACTGGAGCCACGACTGTATATCGATCGTTGATTGGATTTGGTTGGTGTTTGGTTTGTTTTTTGTTTGGTTTTTGTTTTGGATAGGCAGAGAAAGTGTGCAAGACGTTGCGGGGGGAGTATTTTGATATTGATTTTGTAGCAATAAAGTGGCGGAGTGGATACAAAAAGAAAGTACAAAAAGAAATTGCAAAAGTAAATACATGTACAAAATAATAGTAAACAGATAAATATATACAGATAGAGGTACGGCAACAGCGGTGCTACTACAAGCCAGTGGCAGCCACTGGGCTGCCAGAATGTTTCTGGGAGCGGAACGTCTACTTACACTGGCGTCTTGCCGCTGCGGGATGGTTTCCGAGCACCGGGTGGCAGCTGGCGCGGCTTGCAGGCGCGATCCACCTCGGTCTGGCGGCGAGCCGTGTTCTCCATGAACTCCTTATGGTCCTCGATGAGCTTCTCCACGGGTGGAATTTCATCCGGCAGCTGTTCGTGCTTCAGGTCTGTAAGAGGGCATACATTTTAGTTTTCTAGACATACTGGCAAGTGCAGTAGCGAGTGACTTACTCAACAGAGTGCCCTCGAGCCCGGTCAGCCATGCCAGCAGCTCCTCAATGTTATCGTCCAGATCCTTGAGCGACTGCAGGTGCAGCCCCAGCTTCGATTCGCGGTTGATGGCCCATTGGCGGACCTCCTCCCAGCGCTGCTGAATGATCGACAGCCAGTTCTTGATGATGGGAATGGCGTCCGGATAGGCCTTGCCAATGATGTCCTCGGCATACTCGAACGTCTCCGTCTTCTCGCGTTCGCGCACGCGCAGGTCCTTCATGAACTCCACGTGAATGTCCATCATCTCGCGCGACACCTTCTCATCGTCTGGGGCGTTCTTGGCGTAGCGCAGCTTGTGCTCGGCATGATCCAGCCAGTCGAACAGAGCCTGGACACGGGCATTTAGCTTCTCAGCATCGACCAGGGCCACTTGGAGGCGCTCGCCGCGTTTACCGACGGCGCTCTTGACCTCCTCCCAAATGGCCTGCAGCTCATCCAGCTGCCGTCCCACCTCGGGGTTGTTGCCCGATCGCTCCAGATCGCGTCCGGTCTTCAGCACGCCCTGCATCTGAGCGGCCCGCTTCTGCAGATCCTGCTCAATGTGCTTGTGGTGCTCGCACAGGCCCTGCACCGTCTCCAGGTCGCCGTGGACGGGTCCGTTCTCGTTCAGGCGGCTCTTGGCCTTCTTCAGCCATTCGAAGAGTTCGCCCAAAGCATCGCTGAACTGGCCCGACAACAGCAGGGCCTCCTCCAGCTTGCGCTGGCGTTCGATGCTCTTCGACCAGACACGGGTCCACTGCTCCTTCAGCTCCAGCAGCATCTTGTCCAGCACGGGCCTGTCGCCCTTGGGCGCCCGCTCCATGAGGTTCTTGCCGGTGCGCATGGTGCCGTCATAGACTGTCTGCTTGGCGGCCAGCTGGCGATGGGTCTCCTTCAGCTTGGCAATGTACTTCTTGATCTTTTGCGGCTCCTTGGAGGCGGTGGCCTCCTCGATGATCTGGTCTAGGACCTGCTCGGTCTCCTGCAGATACTGCATCATGCCGCTCCAGGCATCGTTGAACTCACGCGCCTCCTTGTAGCCATGATCCAGAGCTCTGGTGCGCTCCGCCGCCTTGCTGACAACGCGCTCCCACCGATGCTGCACGGAGACGAGCAGGTTCTTGATGAGGATCACATCCTGCTTCTGGCTGAAGTACTTGAGATGTGTGCCCTTCTTGTCCAGCAGCAGCATGGCCTCGCGATGTGTGCTCACGTCCTTCTGCAGCACCTTGTGCTCCTCCATCTGGGCTTGGATCGTTTCCAGAACCCGCGAAACAGCATCAGCATTCGATAGCTGCTTCTCGGCCTGCGTCAGCCACTCGACGAACGCCTGCAGCGTGTCGTGGAACTCTGTGGCCTCCTTGAGGGCAATCTCCAGCTTGATCTTCTTGTCGGATGCCCTCGAGACGACGGCGTCCCAGCGCTGCTTCAGCGTGCGCAGCGTGTGCTGCAGATTGCTGGAGGAGACCTTCATCTGGTTCTGGCGCTTGATGTACTCCTGGCCCTGGGCCTGGATCGTCTCCACCTTGGGCCTGTTCTCGTCCAACTCGTTGTACACCTCCATGAAGCGCTCCAGCTGCTCGGTGGCGGTCTCTGGGAGGCCACCCACTGGCTTGCTGGCTCCAATCACGGCGTCCACATCGCCCAGCCATCCGAGGATGTCTTGGACCTCGGATATATAGCCATGAGCCTCGCGCAGCGCCTCCTCCAGCTCGTGCTGTCGGTCGCTGGCCTTCTGCAGCAGCTGCTTCCATTCGTTGTTCAGCTTGCGAAGCTTCTCCTGCGTAGTCGACGCCTCCACGGAACCCTTCTCCGTCTCAATCAGCTGCCTGCCAGCATCGTTCAGCGTGTCCACCGAATTCTGGTGCGCCTGTATATCGTTGGCCAGCACCTTTAGCTTGGCCAGCTCAACCTCGAGCAGTTGTGGGTCTCCGGGTATCTGTGAAGGAAAGTAACCAAAGATTATTCCCCCGCTGGCTGGGCTTTGGCAGCTTCAACTCTTACCGGCTTCAACTGATCCAAAGTGCCGTCTGTCCTGTCGATCCAGACCAGCAGCTCGTTGAGCGCGTGCTGGAATTGACCCAAGTGGAGCAGTGCGTGCTCCAGCTGCTTCTGCCTGTCGACCATGCCGCGCAGCAGAGCCTCCCAGCGACGATTGACCACCAACAGGGGCTCCCGTATGGATGCCGCTTGCTCGGGTGAAGTGCGTTCCGTCAGTTCCACAGCTTGTCTGTAAGGAGGCATCAGTTGTGGGATTAGCAAGATGATTCCTCTACAATAAATCATCTACAGTAACAGCAAGCAAAGCAGTACAGATGCCAGACGCATCTGTTGAGCGAACAATTCATGCAAAAGTTTGGCAGAGTAAAAGTACGACTAATACTTTGGGTGCACACTCGGGTAAGCAAAACACACAGGTGCCGCGACACTAAAATATACCCGGTACTCCGTACGTTTGCCCCACCTAATGCAGATTATTCTAGTGGTTTCTGTATTTCTTTCTTTCCAACAACAAATTATTATCCATTGGAACTCGCTCACTCAAAACTCCAACTTGAGGGGTTCAATCTAGTTGGCAATTCGGAAGTTTCTCTGATTCTTGGATAGAATGCTGCAGATCTTTGGCTGTAGACTCAACTGAATTAATGTGAAATCAGAGGAGTCTAGCCACAACATTTGGCTGCTCTACCTCTTATAGTCCCCAAGGATCTAGACCTAATCAAATTAACCCCCAAATATATGTGAGTACCGGGCATAATAGTTCGCTCTCTCGAGCGTGCACTGTGTGTGATTCTGTGGCAATTGCAAACAAACATGCGCGATTCAGGTTCAATCTCAGTGGATCTCAGTAGATCCATCCAGTGATCAGTCATCAGGCACTTAACAAATACACAACGAACGAATGAACGAACGAACAAACGAAGGCACTAACGAGATTTTTGTTGAGATTTCTTGCCTTTCTAGACCTCTGCCAATTGACGCGACGATGATGGGGGACGCGACGTAACCAAGGGCGATAAAATATTAGATTTAAATCGATTCGGGAAGAGATACAAGAAGGATAGGTTTGTGGGTGGATGGTCCTTACCTGTTTAATGCTTCTACTTCGACCATATGCGGATCGACTTCATCCTTGAACGACTTGAGTTGCTCAATCTGTCGCTTGACGGCATCAATGTCGGAGCCCACGGGTCCCAGATGGCCAAACTTGTCCTCGGCCTTGGTGAGGAACTTGAGCAGGTTCTGGAGTGTCTCGTGGAACTCCATGGCCTTCTCCATGGCATCGATGAGGTTCTCCTCGCGCTTGGCATACAGCGCCGTGATGTTGTCCCAGGCATTGTCCAGGTCCTCGATGTGCTTCTTCACCTCTGGCTTGTCGGGTTCGCCGCACATGTTCATCAGGTTGCTGCCATGACGGCGCACCTGCTCGACCTCTGGCTTGGTCTGGTCGATCTCATGGCGGATCTCTTGCAGGGCCACCTGCTGCTTCTTGATGTCCTGTGGCTGGGCTGCTGGCGGTTCCTGGCAGGAGAGCGTCTCCTCCAGATCCTTGAGGGTCTTCATCACGCTGTTCAGCTGCTTCCAGAAGGGCTCGGCCACGCTCAGGATATCGTCCAGCGAGCTGCCGCGCTTCTTGGTTGCCTTCTGCACATCGTTCCACAGATTGTTGAGCTTCTCCAGCTTCGCCTTGATGTCGCGCACAGCCGGATCGGCCTTGTTGCCCGCCTTGGCAATGACATCATTGGCCGCCCGCTGCACGGCACTGAAGGCATCCTGCCGCTTGTCCAGGTCATCCATCAAAGCGTCGTTGTCCTCGATCTGCTCGCGAATCTTCTGCGGCAGGGCGGACAGCGGATCCAATTGGTTCACCTGATCCACTGTATTGGCCAGGGCCCGCAGCATGCCCTCCAGCTTGTCGGAGAACTGACTGGACTCCTGCAGGGCACTCTCCAGCGCCTGCTGTCGCTCGCGCAGCTCCAGCCGGAGGGCGGCATACCGGGCGTTGTCCGTGTCGAGAATCTCGTTGATCTTTGAACCGTCCTCGTCGGCCACCAGTGCCCCCAATGCCTCCCCTGTCTTGTTCAGCTTGTCCAGGAGTGGCTTGTGCTCCGCAATCGACTGCAGCAGGCGCTCGTTCTTGTCCTGCTGCAGCGTGATCTGGTCGGGACGCAGGGCGGGCATGCTCAGGCGTGAGATTTGCTGCTCCATGTCGTCCAGCCAGGCGGTGAGGCCCTGGTGCGAGTCCGCAAAGTGCTCCGACAGGGGCAGGGCCTGCTCAAGGATGCCCAGACGCTCGCTGCACAGCTGGGCGACCGTGTCGACGATCTCCTTGAGGTCATCCAGCTTCTCGCGCAGCGTGGCCGTGTTCTCGCTCTGCGGCGACTCCCGCAACACCTTCTTGGAGGCGGCGGTCACATCGCGCACGCGTCCCTTCTGACTGGAGATGTCGTCGTTGATCGAGCGGTGCTCCTGCAGCTGGGCACGCACCAGTTTCGGCTCCATGGCCGGATGATCGGCCTCGCGCAGCGTGGTGTCCATCTCGCGGAACCATTCCAGCAGCTCATCAATGTCGCCGGTGACCTCCTTGGCCCGCTGGTTGCTCAAATGCAGCCGCTCGGCCTTGCGTTGGATCTGCTCCACGATCGAGTCGAAGCGCCGGTTGTCGCGCGTCACAATGCTCTCGATGGTGGCCGCTCCCTCGCCGGGCGACAGTTGTCCCAGCTGCGGACCCACCTGATTGATGGTGTCCAAAATGGGCCGCATTTCGGCCAGCTCACCCTCCAATCGCAGGACATCCGCCTGACGGGGCTCGCTGGGTGCCAGCGCCGTCTCGGCTGTCTGCATCCACTCGACGAGTCGCGTGTGCGCCTCGTGGAACTGCTGCACCAGTGGCAGCGCATTCTGTGCGCTCTTTAGCAGATCCCCACCGCGATTGGTCAGATCTCCGTAGCGACGCTGCAGCGAGTCCAGCTTGTCCTTCAGTTGGATGGCCTCGTCGTTGGAGATGTGCTTCATCAGCTCGGCGCCGGACTCCACGGTGGCTTCGACATTCGACGCGTGGCCGGCAATGTTCTCGTTGAGCTCCAGCAGATGGTCCATCTGCTCGAGCAGCTTCTCGGCGTACACGGGCACGGACTTGAAGCGCTTCAGCTCGTTCTCCATGCTCTCCATCCATGCCACCAAATCCTGGTAGCTGAGCACCAAGTGACGCAGTCCCTGGCGGGACTCGGCGAGCAGGGCGCCAATGTTGTCGCTGGCATCAACCAAGCCGGTGTAGCGCTCGGTGACGCCGCGCACCTTCTCGCCGAGATTGACAGCCTCCTCGTCGCTGACGAGATGCATCAGCTGGGCGGCCACATCGGCCAGATCGGTAAAGTCGGGCTTCTTGCCGAGAATCTCGTCGTGCAGGCGGTCGTGCTCGCGTATCCTCTGCTGTATCTTCTCCTCGTCTGTGGGTATCAGCTCCATGGACTTTACGGCGCGCTCTGTGCCGTCCAGCCACACTTCGAGGGGACTGATCTTGTCGTGGAAACGCTTGGCCACCTCCATGGCCTCCTCCAAGTCCTGTTCGCGCTGCTCGGCACCGTCGGTGAGGGCATCGAAGCGCTTCATCAGATCGTTCAGCTGCTTCTCGATGGACGCACGCTCGGAGGGCTCGCAGTGATTGGCCACCTCCTGGCCGAGATTGGCCAGGGAGCCCATGGAGTTCTGGCGATCGAGGAGCATCTTTTTGAGGAACTTTTGCTCCTGCAACTGGGCCTTGACCACCTTGTAGTCGCAGCTGGGCGGCTTCTGGTTGGCCACCATCTCCTCGGTGTCGCTCAGCCACTTGGAGAGGCCGGCGAGGGCCTCCTGGAATTTGCCAGACTGCAGCAGGGCCACGTCCAGGCGACGATCGCGCTCGTTCATGCGCTCCTTCAGGTCATTCCAGCGATCGTTCAGCTTCTCCAGATCCTTCTCGATCGTGCTGGTCGAGACTCCGGTGCCGGCAGAGCGCACCAGATCCCGTCCAGCCACATTCACCTTGTCCACATTGAGGGCCAGCGGCTCCACCTTGCGCTCCCTGAACTGGCGGAAGTCCTCCTGCTGGCGACGTATCTGATCCAGCTCGGAGCCCACCGGCTTCATGCGCTTGAACTCCTCGCTCACGTCCTGAATGTCGTCGAGGGTCCGCGACTGATTGTCGTAGAACTCGCGCAGGGCCTTCAGCGTAGCCTGCAGATTGTCCTCGTGATCCTTCACTCGATTGTCCAGGCGGACGAGCGTCTTGCGCAGCGTGGAGATTTGTTCGCGCGTCTGCGTGGTGTCTGCGGCAAAGCCAGCGTCCACCAGGACATCGGCGGCACGTTCGGCATCTTCGAGGCGACCCACCAGACGGTCCAGTCTGTTCTGAAGCTTGCCAACATCGTCCAGCTGCTGCTGCACAATCTTGATCTCGCGTGCGGGCGGCGACAGCTTCTCGATCTCCGTCTCCAGGTCGTTCAGGTCGATGCCCAGGCTCTTCATTTGCTCGTTGAACTGGGACACGGCGGTGGCAGCCGATTGCAGCTCACCGCAACGATCGTCCAGGCGTCCCTGCAGCTCCGAGAGGCGATCGGCCAGACCGTCCACTTCGTTGGTCAGATGATCGGCATCGCCGCCGGCAGCTCTAGCCTCGGCGCTTATGTCCTTGGCCAGAGCCTTGAGCGACTGCAAGGGCTTGCTCAGGTTTGTCAGCTCCTCGCGTATGGCCTTGACACGCTCCAGCAGCTTGGGATCCTTGGCAGCTCCACCCAAAGCATCGTGGGCAGCGAGGCGATCCTCGCAGCGGCCCAGCGAATGATCCAGATTGCGCAGCTCATCGTTGAAGTCACCCAGGCGACGCGAGCAGTTCTCAATCTCGTGGGCACGCGCAATTAGGTCGTTGTTCAGGCGCTCCCAGCGATCGCGTATGTCCTGCAGCTCGGCCTTGATGGGCTCCTTGTCGATGTCACAGCTGCTGAGGAAGGTGTCGCCCAGACCCTTGGTGTTCTCAAACTCACCAGAGTGCTTCCACACCTCGCTGCGGAAGGTCTGCAAGTCGCGCAGTCGCGTCTCCAGCTTCGCCTTGGACAGCACGCCGGGCGTCAGGTCTGACAGCTTGTCCTCTGCGGTGCGCAGCCAGGCGAGGAACGTCTCGGAGGTCTGCGAGTACTTCTTGCAGTGCTCCATGCATGTCTGCAGGCGCGTGTGCCGATCGACGGCCTCGCGGCGCAGCTTCTCCCACTGCTGTTGGATGCGCTCCAGGTCGCGCTTGACTCCGCGATCCTGCTGGCGATCGGACAGATCCTTGCCCTTGTTGATGAGCATAATAACCTCATGCTCGCGGGCCATCACCTCACGGTAGATGGGCTCGTGGGTGTCGATCTGGTGCTGCAGCGTCGGCTTGTGGGCCGAGACCAGCAGGCGATCGCTCAGGTTCGAGAGTTCGCCCGACAGCCAGCCCAGTGTCTTGGAGCAGTTCTCGGCAAAGTGGCGGCCATCCCGCAGGGAGGCCTCTGTCTCGGCCTTCTTGGTGTCCAGCTTCTTCTGCAGCGCCGAGTACTGCTTCTCCAGGGCGGCCACGCGGCCATTGACATCGGCCCGCGAGGCAGGATCCCCGAGAATATTGCAGAGCGTGGCCGCGGACTGTTCCACGTCGGCCAGGAGCGGGCGTTGGCCCTCCAGTTGTCGCTCCAGGTTCTCGATCTTGCGCAGATTCTCCTGGTGATCCCCATCCAAGGGTAGCGTGTCCAGGCTGTCGCTGATGTTCTGCAGAGCCTCGCGCAGCCGATTGACGGCCGCATCGAACTCCTTGGAACTGTCAGCGGCGCCGCCCAGACTGTTGGCGCGATCATCGAGCTTGCCCACCAGATCCTCCCACTTGCCAATGATGTCCTTGAGCTTGATCTCGACGGCCTGGGCATCGGGTGTGCCGGCCAAATGATCGACCACATCGTGTCCAAGATCCTGCAAGTGCTTCAGCTGCGGCTGCTGGGTGCGGAACTCCTCGCGGAGCACTTGCACCTGCTGCACCTGGCTCTGGACCATGCGGGGGTCCGAGGAGATGGGTCCCAGGACCGTCAGCATGCGCTCCTTGCTGTCCAGCCAGCCCTTGAGGTTGCCGTGGGTGTCGAGGAAGTCGCGCAGCTTCTCCGCGAAGGCGATGCGGTTCTTGCAGATGTCGTTGAGATTCTTCCACTTCTCCTGGATGCCGTCGTTTTCGAGGCGCAGCTGCTCGGCGCCGGGCACATCCGACTTGCGACGCAGGATGTCCTTGATCTGGGCCTTGGTGGTGTCCAGCAGGCTCTGCTTCTCGTACATGTCCTCGAGGATCTTGCGCGCCTGCTTGATGCAGCGCTCGGCCTCCTCCTTGTTGGACACCGACTCCTTGGGCACCTGGCGCTGAATGCGCTCGAGGAACTGGGCCAGCCCCTTGAGGTTCTCGTACTGCTTGCGCAGCTCCTCGCTCAGGTTGTCCAGCTCGTGCTGGCGATCGTTCAGTCGCACGCCAATCAGCCCGTAGCGATTGTTGATCTCGCTCAGCTGCTGCTGCACGGGCGACAGCTCCGACAGCTGGAAGCCATCCTGAGAGGATCTGCGGCTACCGAATCCACTGGAACCAGTCGATAGTGGCGACAGAATGCCTCCCTTGGTGGGGCTGGGGCTCCTAGCGTTCTGATCCGCTCCGGACATGCGTCGCAGCGGGCTCGTCCGCTTGATCGGGCTGTACGTGGAGCGTTTCCTGGCGGGGCTCTCGGGCCGTATCAAGGCATCGTACTGCGCTCCCACATCGTTGATCTTGTCAATGGTGGGCGCGTAGTCGCGATAGTCCTTGCAGATGGGCTTCAGCTCGTCGTGCTGCTGCCGAATGCGGTCCAGATCGATGGCCACCGGCGGCAGGCCGTTGACGCGCGCCTCAGTGCTGGCCAGCCAGGCGAGCACTTGGTCCTTGAGTCCCTCGTAGGCGAGCTGCTGCTCGGCCTTCTGCTTCGACAGCTTCGCCCGCTCATCGATGCTGATGTTGATGTTGCGCCACTGCGATTCCAGTGCCTTGATGCGATCCCGCAGGGCCCCGGTGTCGGTGACATCGCGCAGACCAATCAGATCCTTGCCCTGGCGCACACAATCCTCGAATTGTGGCGCCAGCTGATCCTTGTCGCGCGACAGCTCGTGCATGCGACGGGCCAGCTCCTCGGTGGACAGCAGACTGGTCTCGCGACTGTCCAGTGCCTCCTGCAGGCTGCCCATGCGCTGCTCCACGGTGCTAATCTCGTCCAGATATCGGCTCAGGCGGCCGTAGACATCGTCCAGGAACTCGCCACGCTTGTTCACCTTTTCGTAGAGCTTCTCAAACTTCCCGGTGACGTCGTTCAGATTGGCTTCCACCTTCTTGGCGATGCGCGCATTCGAGGCGCTCGCCAGCAGATGCTTGGCCGAGATCTGGACGCTATCGATGCTGGCCTGGTGCGATTGCAGATCGGCTAGGAGCACCTTGTGCTCGCGTATCTGCTCCTGGAGTCGCTCCTTGATCAGCGAGGCGGGGCGCAGGTTCAGCTTGTACTTGTCCTCCGCCTGGCCCACCCAGCCACCGAGGCTGTCGAGCGCGTCTTGCACGCCCTGCGACTGCACGAGCGTCTTGTCGAGATTCTTGCAGTGCTCGCCCAGGTTGTCCAGCAGCTGCTGGTAGCTCTGCTTGATGTCGGCGATGGGCAGCTCCAGCTGATTGATCTCCATGGGGCTGAGCTGGCCGCCGAGGCTGCGCAACAGATTGTCGAGCGCCTGCTGGGCGTTGTCCACCAGGCGGCCGCTCGAGAGCAGCTCGTTGTGCAGTGCCTTGGCCTCGTTCATTTGGTCTTGGACGGCCTTGGGGTCGCCGGCAATCGGCTCGGAAATGAGCCGGGAGACGCGCGGATGCACGCTCCTCAGCCACTCGCTGGCCTTGTCCAGCGCATCCTGATACTCCCGCTGGCGTCCGCCCAGGCCAGAGACGCGATCCTGCAGTGCATTCACGCGATTCAGCAGATCCTTGTACTGTGCAGAGACCAGCGACACCTCCTGCCGTATGGGGCTCTCGGCACTGGCCAGCGGCTCCACATGGGGCAGCCTCTCTGGCAGCGAAGTGCGGAAATCGTTGAGTATGCCCAGGAACTCCTTGCTCTCGTCCACAAACTTCTGCGCGGCCATGGTGATGAAGCGCAGATCGGCCTGATGGCCAATCACATCGCTGACAAACTCCCGAATGGAGTCTGCCTGCGATCCGAGTCGTGTCAGATCCGACAGCGATCGCTCCTTGTCCTCGAGGGTGCGCCTGGCCATTTGCAGCCAGTCGGAGAACACATCCAGTTCGCTGCGCAGCTTCGTGAGCTCATCCCGTCCCGCTTCCAGGCGACGCAGCAGACGCACTGTGCGATCATTGACACGATCGACGCGCGAGCGCAACTCCCGTCCGGAATTCTCCAGGGTGGTTACCTCTGGGGCGGACAGAACATCGCCGCCAGTGAGCACAATCTGTCGGATTTGCTCCAAGCAAGTGGCCACCGGTCGCTGCTGAGACTCGATCTCGTCCTTGATTTGCTGTGACAGAGAATTGGGTATTAGAAAGCTGTCCGCAAGGATCAAGTATGAGAAACACTCACCTTGAGGGCATTGATCTGGTTGCGTAGCTCATCGATTTTCTCGCGAGGTCCTCCAACACTTGAGATTTTCTGTTCGACGGTGGTGACCCATTTGAGCAGATCGTTGACATTCTCCTCGCACATGTTGAACTTCTCGAATACTGCTTGCTATATAGATCAAAAGGCGAACACATGACACGGTAGGGAGATACAAAAAGATCATTAGAAAACTGTTCGAAAAAAAGGCAACAAATTCTTAGCTCGATTTACGGGTCGCTAAAATATATTGGTGGGGGGGATAATCATTGAAAGATATATATGTAAATGTATATATATATATATAGGTCGATAGATAAATGGAACACAAAATATATACATAAAAGAAACACAAACATAAAAGCTGAGAGAACATTTTTCTTTTTGTCCTGTGGGAGCAGCCGAAAAGCAAAGGACTTGAGGCAAAAGCGGGTTTTAAAAAGCATTAAACATAAACCATAAAATAAAAAAAAAAGACGCACAAACACCAAATGATTACTTAATATTATCAAGTACTACTGCTTCAACTACTAACTACTAGGAACAAGCACTAGTTTGGGTGGGTGGGGGAACTACTTTTAGTAGGCACTAACTACAGTTTAATGGTTTTGGTTTTGGTTTTTGGTTTCAGTTTTGTTTGTTGGTTGGTTTTTATGGGGTTTTATCGGTTAGGGTTAATTTTGGTATCTTTTAGTTTTATTTTCAAATAAAAAACTGCAAACGAAATAATATTTATAAAAAATATATATATATATGTATGGTATAAATGCTGAAAAATAGGTAGAAAAGTTGGCATTTAAACAAAATTTATGAATAAATAATAGCTACTTTCCGGGCTGATTGGGCGGGGGTGGAAAGTAAAGAGAATATTACCCTAGTCCAAAACTAAGAGCAAAAGATAGAAACTAAACACTCAGATTAGACTGTAAACCGAGAGTATGGTTGGAAATCTGATCTGATAAAGATACTCCCTAGGATATACGAATTGGGGGATAGTAGAGTATAGAATATAGAAATGCGACGAGAATTATGGCTAATGGGCAAAGACATTTCAATAATAAGATGCCTAATAAGATCTACATACACGAGAGATGAGAGAGTGCTGCTGTACGAAATGCTATTCACCTCTCCTGAATCCATTAACAAAGTGCAGAGACCTTGTGGATGCCCAGTTTTGGGTCTATTTCGTTACACATCTTATTATTAAATTGCCTTTGGTATGGTTATGAATATGGGATACATGGGATGGGATGTGGTGTGTGTGCGAGAGTTCAAGTGAAGAAAATTGTATGCTAGTGTTAAAGACAAATCGATGGAATAGAACAGTAAGAGTATATATAGAGAATAGAGTATTGATTGATTGATTGATTGCTTGATTGTTTAGGTATGTTGTCTTATTGCCGACGTCATTTATGTTTGGAGGAGTATGAGACGACGCATTTTCTTTGGCCCGATATAACGATTTATGGATGGATCTGATCTGTGATCAGTGATCAGTGATCTGTGATCTGTGGATGTGGTATGTGATCTGCTGACATTATTTATTCTGTGATCTGTGGCTGCTTAAAGCGTGAGAGGAGCTCAGCCCAGCGGAAAGTATACGAGTATCGAGTATAGAACATAAAACTGAATGCCATGCGCTGCAATATAAGAGATATGCAAAATAATATATAATAATAAATATGATTTGCACAACAAAGAGAAACTGTTTCAGCAACTAAACAGTTGAAGGAAGGAAGCCCTCTCTCTCTCTCCCTCACATTTGTTTTGGGTTAGTCTGATGAGATATAGAATTAGATATAGATTTTAGATAGAGACAGCGCGCTGATCAAAATATTCGTAAAGTAATACCAAAAAGGAAAAAAAAAAAAAACGTCATGCCACGAACAAAGCTTTAGATTTAGAGTAAATTTTGGCTATTTTGCTGTAATTTCCGTGATCTCGAGCGATCGGTTTGTGATTGGAAATTGATGGGAAAGTCAAACGTTGGACTAGACTTGGACTTACCCTCTGTTCGGCTGGCAGTAGCAGACCCTTCTCGGCAGCCCTGACCAGATCGATGTTCTGCTTGGGCTCTTGGGCATCGCTGATGGTGAGGCGGCCCGCGGTGGCATCGATCAGGCCGCTGCCAATGGCAGCCGCCAGTGGCAGAATGACCCCAGAGTTGGGATCTCGCACCACTGTCGAGGAGGGATCCACCAGGCCCGAGGCAATGGCCTCGGCCAGTGTGAATTTCTTGCGTCGAATGATGTCGGGATGCATTTGGAAGGGATCGACCAGGCAGCCGTTCGTGGGATTGTACAGGCTGAAGGTGATGGCCTCGAGCAGGCCGAAGGAACGCTTGGGCGTGCAGATCAGGCCGCTCTCGTAGGCCTCCTGCAGGGTGCACAGCTTGGAGGTCTGTGTGTTCAGCACATTGGCCTTGTTGGCGTCCATGAGGCCCTTGCGGAAGGCCTCTGGCAGACGGACTAACTTCGCCTTGGCCAGATCCTTGACCAGGGCTGAATCGGGATCCACAATGCCCGCACTGGCGGCCTCCTTGAGCGTGTATACCCTGGGCGTCTCGATGACAGTCAGTGAATCGTTTGCGCTGTCATCACTGCTGCCACTGCCGTTGCTGGCGGTGGATCCTCCGACTGGCAAATAGCTCAGCATTCCGGTTGCCAAATCCAGGCTCTTGGACTCGGCCGCCTGGTCAAAGGTGACCGGCTCTCGCACATAAACAATCAGCGTGGGATCGAAGGCAAAGTAAAGGGCCTTCGGATCGACGAGTGTGCGCTTGGTGGTGTCGACGAGACCGCGTTCCTGGGCCAGCGCGTACGGCAGGAATTTAAAGCTATCAAAGTCGCGCACAAGCGCCGTCTTGGGATCGATTATATTATACCGAATGGCCTCCTCGAGAGACATTTCGCGCGGTTTGCTGATCACAACGCTCACGGGCGTCTGGCTCAGCAGTTCGACGCTGTCCTGTCGACGGACAACCTCGCTGCGTTCGGTTAGAGGACGTACAATGGTCACGAGTATACCGCGCGAGAGTGCCACATCGTAGTTGTATGCGGACTTCGATTTGGGATCAAATACGCGGCCCTTGGACACGTCAATGTCCCCGTTTTCAATGGCTTCTGTTAGCGGAAGCTCTTTGCCGGTGAGCTGGTTCTTAAACACGGTGGTCGTGGGATCTATGAACCCGGCATGAATGGCCTCGATGAGGTCGAGATACTCGCCCGTTGTGGGATCGCAGAATTTTCCCTTTTCGGGGCGATACAGCTGCTGGCGGAGCACCAGTTCGAGGCTCAGCAGGCGACGGTTGGAAACGATGAGTCCCCGTGCCCGGGCTGTCTGCAGATCGATCTGTTCGGAGCTGCTCAGATTATAGCAACCCCTCGAATCGTCAATCAGCTGCTCCTTGATGGCATTGGCCAGCCGCAGATACTTGCCTGTGGCATGGTGCTTGACCAGGCTGGACGACAGGCTGACGACATCCTCCACGCAGGCCTCGTTCAGGTTCAGTTTGCGGCCGGTGACCGGATGCCGAACCTTGCGCGTGGCCACATCGTAGAAGCCCATGGAGAGCAGCTCGTACAGCCCAAAGCCGGCATTCTCAATGTCCACAATCAGTCCGAGACTCAGGGCCTCTCCCAGAGACACAAAGCTACTGCTGTCCGGTTCCCTAAAGACTCCCTCCCTGCGATTAATGATGCCCATGCGGCAGGTCTCGCTGAGGCTGTACAGCTGCTCTGTCTGTTCGTCAAAGTAGCACGGCAGATGGGGATTGATGACGAAGCTGCGCATACCCTCGAGCAGCGTGATTTGTCGACCACTGCGGGGATCGCTCAGCTTGCCAGTTTTGTCGTCAAAGAGTCCCTGATGGATGGCCCGCTGTAGGCTGATGGGAGCATTCACGTCCATCAGAATGCCAATGTCAAAGGCGTGCTTGAGGGTCATGGTCTGATTGTTGTACAGCAGCTTGGAGTTCTGGGCATCGATAATGCCCGCATCCTTGGCATGCGTCAGGTTCAGCTGCTTGTACAGGCCCGTTTTGAAGTCGCGTATCTGAACGCTGTGCTCGTCCAGCAGATTGGTGTCGAGGGCCTCGGCAAAGTTCAGTTTTTCGCCAGACTTGGGATCGACAAAGTGTCCGTCCACCTCATCGTAGACATTCTTCACGACGGCCTCTATGAGGCGCAGTGGCTTCTTGGTCTCCAGCAGGACACCCCTATCGAAGGCCTCCTTGAAGTCAATGGCCTTGTCCTCGTCGTCCTTCACTGTGCCCTGCTGGCTGTCCACGATCCCCCGATCGGCGGCCACGCCAAAGGGAATAATTTGACCGGACTGCAGGTGGACGACCGTCGAATCGGGATCGAGTATACCCCTACGAATGGCACTTTCGGTTGTGAGCTTCTCCCTCGTGATGGTGTTGCTGAATTGGCCAGTCTTCGGGTCGTATAGACCCCGGTAGACGGCATCGGGCAGGCTGCGTTTGCGCTTGGCCGGAATGAGGATGCGATTCTCGAGAGCTTCGTGGAGTGACAGCTTGGTGGAGGCATACGGATTGATCACATAGCCCCCAATGGGATCCAGATAGCCCTTGGCAATGGCTTCGGTTATCGAGATAATCGACTCGGTCTTCGGATCGAGCAGCACCAGCTCCTCGGGATTGATGAGCTTCTTGGCAATGGCGGACTTGAGGTCCAGCTGCTTGTCGTCCTCGTCGATGTTGAAGGTGGCTGTCAAAGGATCGTACAGACCACGCAGCAGGCAATCGACCAACGACAGTGGCTTCTTTGTGCTAATCAGATAGCCCTTGACGAATGCTTCATCGAGGCTCATGTGTGGGGAGCTGAGGGTGCCTCGCACCGTGTCCAGCAGCCCCACTCTGGCTGCCTCCCTGCCCGGCACAATTGTGTCATGCTCGGCATCCTTGACCAGCGTCGTCTCCAGCTCCACAAAGCCCATCTCGATGGCCTGCTGCAGGAGTATCTCCTCGCCAGTGACGGGATTCAGCACCTTGCCGGTGCTGGGCAAGTAGTATTCCCGCTGCAGCACTTCCGGCAGGCTCCACGTCACGCTGTCCGTCTTGAGCAGACGCTGTTCGATGCCCAGGTCGAAGGGCACGAGGGTATTGTTCTTGTTATCCTTGATTTGGCCCGTGGCCGGCAGCACCAGGTCATCCTCAATGGCACAGTCCAGCTTCAGCTCCTTCTGGGTGACTGTGTCCACGATCAGAGAGATCTTTGGATCGACCAGACCTATTTCAATGGACTTTTGCACATCCACCTGGTTCTGACTCTCCGAGTCGAAGAGCTTGCCCGTCTCCGGGTCGTAGAGACCCTTGCGGACGGCCGCCTCCAGGGAGATGGGCTTGCGTGCGCCGGGCACAAGGAAGCCCAGCTGGAAGGCCTCCTCCATGGGTATCTCCTTGAGCGTTTGGATGTCTATCACGGTGCCCGACTGCATGTCGACCACCCCCAACTCGATTGCCATACGCAGGGGGATTACCTCGCCGCTGACTGGGTCGCGCACCGATATCGACTGGATGTCCAGCTTGCCACTGTTGATGGCGTCAACAATGGAGCAAGCCCGACCATCGTCCAGCACCACCTGCCCCGTCTCCTCGTCAATTGCCACCGTCTCGATGCCCGCCGGTCGCTGCTCCTCTGGATTCGAGCGGATAATCCACTGGCGGGCAATGCACTCAAAGAAGGGAATCTTCTTCCCTGTCTTCGGATCGACCATGTGGCCAGTGTGCCTGTCCAGCAACGGCCGCTCCAGAGCTGCCGTCAAAGTTTCGTACTTGCCCGTGCTAAAGTTCTTTACCAAAATGCACTCGGGGTTGAAGATGTTCATGTCAAACACCAGACTCTGGAAGGATATCTTCTGGCCCGTGGAGGGATCGATAAAGTACTGATTCTTGGGATCGTAAATGTTCAGTTCGCTCAGCTTTTGCTCCGTCAGTTCGGTGTCCACGTCCACCAGGTACGATATCTGCTGCAGCACAATCAGCTTGTCATCAATGATCTGCACCTCGTCCAGCGGACTCAGCTGCTCCTCTCGCAGCAGCGTGGACACTGTATCCGTTTGCTGCTCCCCATCGACAATCACCTGACACTCGTCGGGACTGATTAGTTTCTGGGAAATGGCATCCCCAATGGCCAGTGTCTTGGGCACATCACGTTTGAGGCTTGTATCTGATGATGATGATGATGATGGAGCTGATGGCTCACCCACAACATCGCGGGATTCATCATAGGGCGAGGCACTCTCCGAGGATGTTAATGTGGAAGTGGTTGTCACTGTCCTCACTGTAGTAGTTGTGCTGCTGCTCTGGGTCTGACTCTCCTGTGGCTCCCACCCTGATTGTGATTGTGTGGATTCTGTTGTGAGTGCATCGACCAATGCCTTTCCAGCCAGCACAGGTGCAGCCACAATGGCCAGGGCTCCCAGCTTGGCGGCATCCTTGACATTCTGCAGAATGTTGCTGCCTTTGCCTGGTGTCTTCTCACCCTCGATGAAATCGACAACTGTCTGATGCTTATCCGTAGTCGTCGGGGGCTGAACTATTTGCTCCAGTTGTCCTGGCTCTTGAGGCTTCTTCTCTTCACCGACAATGATTGTTGTCTCTGTGGTGACTGTTTCAGTTGTCCGAATGGGTTGCTCCAGCTCTTCCACAGGTTTTTCTGTGATAGTTTCTGTTACCACAATGTTTTCCTGCTGCTCTGGTTCCTTCTGGTGCTCTGTCTCCTGCTGTTCCTCGCTGGTTGATGCTGTTGTTGTGCTGCTCGTGGTGGTAATTGTTGTGGTAGTGACTGTGGATTCCGTAATCGTTGGCTCCTCCACCGTGACAACCCTTTCTTCCACCACTGTCGTGGAAGGTTTCTCAGTGACAATCAGAGCAGAGTCTTCCTTGGATTTATCCTCTGGCTCTTGTACCTCTTGCACTTCCACAATCTCTTCTGGCTGCACAATCACTTCCTGCTCAATCGTTCTTACTGTGGTCCTTACAGTTGTCGTCACAGTTTGGGAGCTTGATGTGGGCAGCTCTTGAGTTTCAGTTATGGTTTCGGTTACCTTTGTCTCTGTGTCAGTGGAGGGTTCGGCAAAGGGCGCCAATGGAGCTGTGAAAGGAGGCTCAAATTCGGGCACCTCTTCCCTTGCAGCGACCCTTGGTTTGGGCTCTGGCTTTTCGGAGGGCTGTGGAGAAGCTTCCTTTGTAGGTTCTGGAATTGGTTGCTTCTCGGGAGTTGTTTCTTTTGGTGCAACCTCTGCAACTGTCTCTTTTAGTGTAGCCGCTGTAGTTGTTGCCTTAGGAGCTGCTGTCTCGACCGCTGGCTGTGGCTTCTCCTTCAACTTCTCCGGAGTTGCATCGTTTAGTTCTGGGTCAGCCTGCTTTGTCGTCACTGTTGTGATCGTTTCAGTTACCTTGATAACCTCCTCTGCCTTTGGCTCTTCCAATTCCTTTCTCTTGACTGGCACTGGTTTCTCCTCCTGGACAGTCTCCACTGGTTCACTGGGCGTATCCGTGGCGGTCTTTGAGGTAGTTACTGTTGTGACTGTTGTGGTGGTCAATGTGCTTGTAGTTTCCACTGCGGATTCGGTTGAAGGAACCTCCACTTGAGGCTGCTCCCTTGGCAGTTGCTGCTGCTGCTCATTGGCTATGAAATTGGCAGTTGTGGTACTGATAAATGTCTCCGTTTCGTTCAGGAGTCTGTCGACATCACTTGGCATTGATTGGGGCTGCTGACGCTCCTGTTGAATGAAGCTGACTTGAGGTTGTTGTGGCTTATCCTTGCTGGATTTGTTGGCATCTTCTGCGGGAGACTTCACAGACTTGATGAGACTCTTGACGCCGCTAACGATGGCACCTCCCGCCAGAACGGGGGCAGCAATGACACCCAGAGCGCCGAGCTTGGCGGCATCCTTGACATTCTGCAGGGTTTTCGATGGTTCCTTCGCCTCGGATTGGCCTTGTGCGAGTGCCGGCACCCCTTTTGTAGACTTTGTGGTGCTGACCACCTGCATCTCCTGCTTGTGGCTGTCCGAGCTGACGACAACTGTCTGTGTGCGCTCCTCCACGACCTCCACCGTTTGCTGATCGCTGACGCTGACGCTGACGCTGGGATCCTCACCCACGGCTGCCTTTGTCTCACGCGTTGTGGTTTCCTCACGCAGGATGCCCTGCTCCTTGGCCTCCTCCAGGCTGCACACCTCACCGGTGTTTACGTTCTGCACCTCGTTGTTGGAGACGAGCACATAGCCCTGCATCAGTTCAATGGTTTTGGTGGTCACCGTGTGCACGGCACGCAATGTCTCCATGATCTCGGTCTTTGGGATGGGTCGCTGGGTGACCACAAAGTCGGACAGATGCTTCACCACGAGCTCACCGTTCTCCAGCGCCTGGCGCAGGGACAGACGCTCGCCAGTGGCGGGCACAGTCATCGTGTGGCCTGCCACATCGATGAGGCCTCGCTCCAGGGCGGCCACCACTTCGATGGCGTGGGGCTTCGGTGCGTAGGGTATGGACATGATGAAGTTCTCCTCGATGGCCTGCTTGAGGGGCACTGGCTTCAGCTTGGCCACAGGGAACAGCACCACACCCTTGGTGGGCTCCACCAGACTCCGTTCCACTGCCACGGGGAATGTCATGCCCACGGGCGGAATTTCCACCTTGGGCTTCTGCTGATCGTAGCTGGCATCAAAGAGCTTTGCCTCAATGGCTTCGGTTATGTTTAGGTTCTTGTTTTTGTAGCTAAATGTGGACTCATCCGCATTGATGATGCCCTTCTCGATGGCCTCCTCTAGCGTGCACTTCTCGGGCTTCTGCAGCCTCGAGTGTGGGTCCAGCACTTCGCAGACGATCGCCTCGTGTAAGCTCAGCGGATAGCCGCTCTCCGGGTGCACAATCGTCTGGCTCTGCGGATCAATGAGACCCTGCGAGGCGAGCCTGGGCACGGACAAGCTCTTGGCCAGCGGCATGAGGATGTGATTCGTCTGCTCGGGGTCGATGATCTTCTGTTCCACTGCCTGGCGGAGATTCAGCTCTCGATTGCTCTGCGGATCGATGATCTGGCCACGACGGCCATCGATCAGACCCGTGGTCAGGGCCTCGCTGATGTTGACCACCTCGCCTTGGGGGCTGGTGAAGTTCTTGGTGTCCTCGATTATACGGCAGGTCTCCTCGTCAATGATGCCCTTTCGCATGGCATCCCTCGGCTTGAGGATGATCTTGCGCATCTTCTGCAGCACCACAACCTTCTCCTTCTCCTTCTCTTTCTCCTTCTCCTCGTGCACTGGCGATGGTTGGCTGTCAAAGGAACGCTGATCCCGCGAGACAATTCCCCGCTCGTAGGCCACTTCCACGGGTATCTGCTCGCCCGTGCGCGGATCTGTGACAAAGCGCACGGTGCGCAGGGCTCCCTCGGCGGCAACCAGTGGGGCACCGATCACGCTGAGAAGTCCCAGCCTGGTGGCTGTTATCAAATCCACGGGTTGACCTTCCGCATTCAGTATAGTGGCTGTACGCGGATCGTAGATGGAGCGTGCAATTGCTTCGGTTACGGAAATCTCCTGCCCGGTTGTGGGGTCGATAATCTTGATCAGCTGCTCATCGATCAGTCCCTGACGTGCCGCATCAAAGATATTCTCCGTCTCCCCGCTCTGTGTGAAGATCACCAGAGCTGTGGACGGATCGTAGATGGCACCGGGAGCAATTTGCAATGGCTCGGGTGAGGCCAGCTCTCGCTGGCAGGTTCTCACCTCCAAAAACTTGGGCGGGGCATCCTTCAGAGGCGTGGATACCTCCAGCACATCCGGCATGTTGTTCACCCTCGTAATGCGCAGGATCGTCTTTTGACTTGAACCCCGCGTGGCAGGCACCGTCTCCAGTATGATCTTGCCTTCGTCGATGGCACTGCGCATGCCCAGGACCTGCTGGCGGCTGTTCGTATAGTTGCCATAGCTGTCCAGGATCTTCCGCTCGAATGCGGACTTCACAGAGAGCTTGTCGCTGGGTGTGGTGCTGCGCGGATCCAGCACAGAGACCGACAGATTGTTGATGATCTGCTTGTCGATGCACTCCTCAAAGCTGACCAACCGATCGGTGCCCTGGACATGGAACACGCCAGAGTCGGGATTGAACAGCCGCTGCTCGATGGCATCCTTCAGGCGCCAGCCACCTGGTGGCAGCTCCATGATCTGTCGCTCCGTTACGTTCTGCTCCTGATGCATGTGGCTGCTGCTGCTCACCATCTCCTGGGAGATGGGTATCTCCACGGATTTCTCCACGTACTTGGTGTGCGTTTGCTTGGTGTTCAGCCTGATGGGCTCCGCCTCGGGCAGGATCTGTTTGGTGACAATTGTGATGGTGGACTTGGTCTTCTTGCGGTTCGTTATCTCCGGCACTGTCTGATTGCTGTCGGGCACCAGCAGGCCATAGTTGAGGGCCTGCTGCACCGAGTAAATGTTGCCCGTCTTGGGGTCCTTGAACAGCTGTCTGTCCTCGTCGATGAAGCCCTGGCGCACTGCCTCCGTGAAGGTGAGCAGCACGCTGTCGCCTACGGCCACGCCTGCGCTTGAGCCTGGCTCCTGGGAGCCTGCCCGGATCGTGACATAACGATTAATTGTCTGCTTCACAATCTCCGTTGTGAGGGTTATGTTGAGCAGACTGCTCAGCAGGAGAGCCCCCTCGGGGGTAATGAACTTCCGCTCGATGGCGGTGTCCAAAGGCACTGTCTCCACCCCGTCGCCCGCTTTTGGGTCCAGCAGGTAGCCCGTCTTCGGATCGATCAGATTGTGATAGACCAAATCGAAGACGCTCAGCTCCTTCCCGCTGGCATTGTGTACGCCAATGCCACGATTGAACATCTCGTACACCTCCTGCCGGACAAGACCCTCGCCCACGGCCACCTCCAGTGGCACACCCTGGCTATCCCTGTCCTTGTCCTTGTCCTTGTCTTTGTCTTTGTCCCTACCGGCTGTCTCTAAGGCAAAGCCCGTGCTCTTGCGCCGCAGCAAATCGCGCGAGAGGGCCACATTAAAGCTAACATAGTCGTTGCTGCGCAGGTCCTTGAACCCGTCAATATCAAAGATCGAACGCTGAGCCACCGAGCTGATCAGGCCGCGTTCCACGGCATCGGGAATGGTGATCAGTTCGCCGGTCATAAAGTCGCGATACTTGCCCTCCGCGGGCAGCACAATGCCATCCGCTATGGCCTTCTGCAGGGTGATGAGCTCACCCTTTCGTTTGGTGATGCACTTCAGATGATTACCGTCGAGCACACCGGCCTCGATGGCCTGCATGATGCTCAGCTTTTCGCGGCGCATCGGACTAGTGATCTGGCCGGTCTGCCGGTCGAGCAGGTTCAGGTCGCAGATGTCCTTCAGCGTGTAGGGTTTCACGATCAGCTGCCGGCTGCGCGCCTCGGAGAAGGTGAGCTTCTCCTTCGTCACCTCGTTCACGTACCGACCCGTCTTCGCGTTTAGCACGCCCGACTGCAGGGCCTCCTGCAGTGTTATTTTCACGTCGCGCTTCGCGTCCACCACTTCGCGCACGCTCGCATCGATCAGCTGATTGGCAATGGCCGAGTCCAGCCGGAACTTGTCGCCGGAGTTGCGGTCCGCTATCCAGCCGGCGGCATCGACCAGCCCGTGGGCAATGGCATCGCTGAGGCAGAGCGCATTCGACTTGATTGTCACCGACTCGTGCCGGATGAGGTAGCCGCGCTCGTAGGCCTCCGCCAGGCTGATGGTATGCCCCGACTTGACCCGGTACAGGCCCGTCTTGGTGTCCACACTCCCCGCAGAAATGGCGTCGGCAATATTACGGGGATTCTCAGGCGATACCACTCCCACCGCCTCGGTGGTGACTACGCTGTTTACCTTGATGCGCTTCTCAGCCGTCTCGTAGCCGGCCTCTGCCTCGCTGATCTCGCGCTGTATCACCTCGAGCAGCGACAGCTCCCTTCCGCTGGGATCGCGTCCTGCTCCCGGCTGCAGCAGCTGCCTGGCCAGCTGGGCATCAATCAGTCCCTGATCGGCGGCCTGTTCCAGGGTGATGCGACGATCGCCCACCAACATCTCGCCGGTGCGCACATCCAGGATGCGCAGCTGAATGGCCTCACCAATGGTTAGGATGCGGCCCGTGCGCGGATCGCGTATGCCGGCAATATCCAGCACCGAGTTGCCGCTGCCCAGCTGCTGACCGCGTTTTAGCGTACGGATCTCATTGAACTGGATCTGCGTACCGATTGCGGGCACAGGGGCAGCAGCATCCCCCAAATCCTGACTAGCGGCATCAAAGTTGTCGCTGCTGTAGATGCTCTTCGAGGAGCTTTTCGTTGTCTTCGTTGAGCTGAATCTACAAAGGGAGTCAATTAGTTATCTTTTACTGATGTAATGTATGTATGAGGAACTCACTGTGTGGTGCTGTAGGTAGTCGTATAGAGATCCTCCGGGCGTGCAGCATGGCCATCGCCAGTTGGCACGCTGCCCGCACTGAAGTCAACCCTAAAGGTCTTGAGCGGTTTCTGTAGACTCTCAGCGAATTGCTAGACAGCAAATGAAACGAATTTGAATAAGAAACATTTTATGGGAAATCAAAGACGATGCAGTCGCTGGAAACTTTGCGGATCTTGGGCGGAGTTCGGAGTGGGGAATGGATGGATGGATGGATGGAGCATTACCTGAAACTCGAACGCAAAGTCGTAGTCACTTTCCTCTGCCACTTGGACAGTTGTTGTGGTTTTGGTTTGGGTTTGGGTTTGGCTTTTGGTTTTGCTTTGGGCTTTGGTTGTCGCCTTGCGACCCGATCTATGCTGTGGCATGTCTAGGGCTTTGCTTTTCGTTCGATTCAGTTCGACAAAGTCATAGTCAGCCTCTAGATTGGGCAAGTTTGGGGCTTCTTGAATGCACTGCGCGAGAAACAATTAGAGATTTACTTTATACGTTTGGCGATACGAGTGTCGTGTCGTGTCGTGTTGGGTCGGGAAGGGAAGAGTCGGGTCGGGGGTGGGGCTACAGCGCGTCACTTTTGAAGTCCCACTGTCGAGATTCGAGTGCCGCCGAGAACTGGGAATGTTGTTTGTTTATGGCATGCGTTAATGTCTTTTTTTTTTTTTTGCTTTTGTTGATATGATACGGCCCCTCAGATAAAGTCACAGGCGATAAAGTAAACCTAAGAATAGCGTTGATGGTTTTTGGTTTGGTTCTGCAGAAGAGTCTTCCGCCAGACTCAGGGTCAGCTCAAGCTTGGATTCCCTCGATTCATATGCCGGATTTTGCACTTATAACTTCCCTCCCAAAAGCACACAAACCCACACATACTCGTTTCTTAATTATAGTACTATCAGCACCGACATGAAGCACATGAAACAAAACACAACAGAGAGCACACATACGAAAAGCCAAAACCCAAAAGCCTTAATGGAAATAGAAATGACGCTATGTGAGAGCAACAATTAACACAAGCCCTATCGTCGGGTGATTTCTGCTCATCCTCCACACGACATGTATTTTGTTTTCTGTTTGGAACAATATGAGCAATGAAAGCAGTGAGCAGTGAGCAGTGAAAGAAGAGGGCAAGAATGCATGGAAGGGCCATGGCAGAGCAGGGCCGGGGTGCTCGATATCTCTGTATATGAATCTGAATTATAAACGGGTGATTAACCCGCAAAGAGTTCTATTTGCTGTTGTGAGGCATCCACACGCACGTATTTATCTTTTTATCTTTATTTTCCGTCTATAGGCACTCGTTCTCTGTGCTTCAATGTCTGACATATGGCCCGAGAGTCGTAACTTCACTCAGGATTGCACTGACGTCACTTATACTCGGAATCAATTGCCAGATGAAGTCATTTCGAAAGGAGGCGAACCTGCCTTTTGCTAGAGTGATCAACATTCTCGATTTGCATCTTGATTTGAAATTGAAAAATACGAGTAAACGACTGCTGCTGCTGCTGCTGACAGCCCACAAGGTTGCCCTAGAGTTGGTAAAAGCAACAAATAAATTATAATTAACAAAAACACGCATACACACAGTAAATATACGAGTACGGGAACAATGATGTCATCAGTGGCGAATATTTGATTTGAAATGAAACAAGTTTTTGTCGAGCACAAAACACAACAAAAATGAAATAAAATAATAATCAGAGATGTTGCGAGCGTTTTTCTGTAAGTGGATTAAGAAGCTACTTGGCCCAAATCGAATGCACAGGGTCCGTGGGGTTGGGGATGCGCTTGACACTGATAACATGACTAATACGCCACGTTGTGCCGGCATTCAGGCAAGGGAGAACTTACGAGAACAAGAGGCATAGCGAGAGAGCGAGCTAGCCAGAGAGGGAGCACTGCAGAGAGAGCTTTGCAGCATGCAGCAGTCTGTCTGCAATGACAGAGGCGAGGTCTCTGCGAGACAGAAAAAAAAACCGAAAATAGGCGCCTGTCCCCCGTCTAGTGGGGACAAAGACCCAACAGAACGAACCGAACGCTCCCTTTCATTTCTAGTTTATTGGGCACTGAAATATGTTAGAATGCCGCTAAAAATATATATTGAAGAGTAAAACAAACGACGCCAGCCGAAACACAAATGGTCACAGCCGCGTTTAATCGATAAAAGAAGGAAACGATGCCAGCAAAAGTGCAGGAAGAGGCAAGAGGCAAACGCACTCCACTCCAACATAGTTGTATTTCCACGGAAACCAAAACATGCCAGCGATCGATCTCTCTCTCTCTCTATCTCTCTCTCTGTCCTGTCTGATGGATTGCACCTCCATCGATAAGATTAACGCCGCAGCCCTGACACAGTCGATCTGAGGCATTGATAGGAAGTAATAATTCATACAATTATTAACTAAATATTATTTCTGATAATTATTTTAGTTTCTTTTCTTTGCTGTCTTTAATTTTAGCAGCAACTGATAATGGTTTGAATTTTTGTGGGTTTATGCAACTTTTAACAATCCGCGCGAGTCCATGCCATGACTCTTATTATTGTTATTTTTCTTTTGGTGTGTGTTTGTGATTTTTTTGTTGGGGTCTTTTGTACTTTCATTAACGCCAAATACAAAACAAAAATCAACATTCTGTCTCTTGCGGCATGCTCTCAAGGCTATATTAATAATGTATTTCTTTTATTTTCATTTTCACACTCTCGAGAGTGCTTCGTTCTGTTCTGTTCTGTTTCTGTTTCTGCTTTGAGTTTCTATGCGAGTTGTATTGAGAGTGAAGTGACTTCATTTTTGGGCCATTTTATACAGAATGTAGAACTCTTTTGGCTGCGAGCTGGGTACGTGGGTTGGCGGCAGTAAAATTTAAATTTCTATTAACAAAATAAAACCGGGCCATGCGACGCGATTCGCATTTAATTGAAGAAGCGAGAGACCCCGCGACACCGACACTGACGATGGCACGGACACGGCGACAGACACACTTTCTATACGGCCGTACTATGTGACATCATGTGGCCCATGTGGGCCGTATGAGCAATGTCCGGCCTTTCTCTTATTTATTCCTCCAAACATAATTACACGTTTCTCACACAATTTAATTTTTCACGAGTACGAGTAGTACGTATACGCCTTGCAACTGTCCGGCCGGGCAACCTTTGTCGCTGTTTTCTGCCCCTTTGTCGGGGTTTCGTTAGCCGTTTTCCGTTCGCTCTCACACACACAACTCACGAAGAAGCGTTGCGTCGTTACACAACCACGTCGCTTTCGGAACTGAGTGGGACAGGCAGCCAGAGCAGAGTGGAGCTCTAGCTGTGGCCCCATCGCATGTGGCGAGTGAAGAGCGACAGAGAGCGAACGAGCGAGCGAGCTTTTGGTGACTGCGCCGCTGATGAGAGAGAGAGAGAGAGCGAGTGAGAGAGTGTGCCATAGAGAGAGCTTACAAATGCCGGCTGGCATTCCTCAGCTGTTGCGCCAAAATGATAAACAAGTCGTTTACAAAACAACGGGCTGGAGTTGGGGAGGGGAGCTTCCAGTGCTCTGGCAAAAGAGTTACGCGCAGAAAGAGAGGGCAGGAAGGGGGCTGCTGTTGGGGCTCCAATTTAAAGTCGAAAACAATATACGGAAGTGAAAAGAACAAAATTCTTTGAGAATTAATTTCAAAGAGAAGCGCGAAACCAGTTTGACAGCCTTCTAACCTTCTAAATATAAAAACAAAAACAAATACGATGCCAGCATATATAAAAATACATTCATTCACTCTAGTTAGGCCAGCAGACCGCCCAAGCTATGCATATCAAGTTAAGCCGAAAGCCGAAGGCAATGCTGGTAATGGAGTCACTCGTAGAGGTACAACGTAATGATGTCACCTCCAATAGCTGAGACCTTGCTGCGAAGGCAACGCTTGGCTCAAAGGCTGCCGAAGATTCCCAGGCTACTATTTTGGCACAGATGAAATCACTTTGAGAAAGGTAAATTCACACATGGAAAAGTAAAGATAAATGGAACACATTCTAGAATACTCGACAAAGGATTGCGCACACTGAAGAGAACTTGTGCGAGAGATGCAGAGAGAGATAGAAAAAAGCCCAAGAGATATTACCAAAGTTGATTGAACCCATATTTACATTGTAAGATCAGCAGAAGTGCCTTCACTTTGGTAAACAAGTTACCAAACTTATGGCCAAAATAGCTGCCCAAGTCGATCTTTTATTTGAGAACCTCCTCTTGGATCGTTTGAGCCAAACCCGTTGTCAAGAGTTGACAGATGGCAGCGGCTATGGCGACAAAGATGTTGATGACGTGCCACTGGCATTGAGTTCTTTTGGCTTATGACTATCGGATATCGGTTGGACTCATTAATATTTATAGAATTCAGCGGCGTCACACTTAATTTGAAATCTGTCTCCCATTTGCCTAATTGGCCAGCCACATTACCATGGCTATTTTCATGGTTTCATCGAGCTACTCCTGATGCAATATTTATTTTTATATCCCAAACTTTGTACAAATTACTGCATCAATTCGCTCGCAGGAGAACAAAAAACAGTTTAAAATTGTTATTGAATTAATCAAGCCGTGATTTATGGCGGCAGCATTTCAAGCGTTTGACACTCGGCGGTGGCTGTGGCTGTGGCCCATTGACGGAATGTTTGGACAATTCGTTGTGACTAGATGTGATGTCATTATTTGTGTGTCTGCCATTCTGAAGGTTAATTTAATAATAGTTGAAGCATATACAACAGACACAATGACAGACACAGATGGGAGGCACGAAATGATACAACTGAGTGACGGACAAGTCGTATTTGCATTTGAAAACTCTCTTGCGACTGTAGAAAACGGAAACGAAAACGAAAACGAAAGCGAAAGCGAAACAAGTTTTCTGAACTTGAACCTGGGAATTATGAATTTAACACCCGTTGACAGGTCTAGGCCTGTACCTTTGCCCATGTGCAACATGAGCACTGACGTCAGTCCATGCGCCACTCCAATCCGATCCGCAAAATATCCATTGATAGAGTGGGGAATGGGTATAACTACTCACCAGACCATCGCTGCCATTGACTTCGATTGCGGTTTTTAGCCGCTGCGACAGTTGTTCCAGCAATCTGTCGTATTTCGTATTGAGATTGTCCAAACGCTGGCTGTAATACTGTGTGGCACCCGGATCGCTGTCCGCCGGCCGCAGGTCACGACGTGGCGGCGAGAACGATGGACGTGCCTCCAGCAGCCAATCCACAAAGCGTAGGCATTTACTGTCGTAGATCTGTCGATCCGTTGCGTTGTTTCGATGGTTGTTTGGGTTGGTTAATTATCGGTTAAATGTTAGTAAAGTTTGTGTGTTAAACAATACGCTTTTTGTTGGTGTTGTTGTTGTTGTTGTTGTTGTTGGGTTCTCAAGGGGATTGATATATTTAGTGCTTTTTATTTGATTGATTAATCAATACGACATTACTTTTTGGTCTAATAATTGCTTTTTAATTGTTTTAATGTTTGTTTGTTGTTTGGTTTGTTGGTCAATATCGGTTGTGGTTTTCTGTTGTTTCCCAAGTGTTATTAACGCACCTTTTACCCACAAAAGAACTTAAATTTGAGCCTAGTCCGAGAGGCTCAAAGTGTTTTAAAAAGCATTAAATATATGTGTAGTTGACAGAGTGGGAGGAACAGCTAAGAGGTCGAAATATTTACACAATCACTCGAAACACAATTATACCCAAGTGCTGGCACTCTGCCACACAAAGCACTGGCACTGACCTATCGCAACCCAATGGAAGATCGCAGTCGAGCTGCGATATGTCGCAGTTGTCAATCACGCACACAGGACACAGGCATAACAAATTTTTACCTTAGCTTCGCGAATCAGTCGTCCTCCAGCCACGTTGACACTTTCGATTTTTGGTTTTCGTTCGATTGCAGCTCCAAGCAGTTTCTATATATGAGGGGTTCGAGGGGGGTTTTGTTTGACAACAAATATATTGTTATATTTGTTTGCAGGATATTTCATTGGTTGAATCATTCATTTTGTGTGTGTTTTATAGTGTGTGATAATATTTGTTTGAATTGGTTGTGAAAATACATAAAAAATTAGACAAAAATACATATACAATTAGTTTTCAACTACAAATACGATATATAATACTGGGGGGCGGTGGATATATGTGTATAATAGATATGGCATTGATATGGGTATGTTTTGGTGCAGCTTAGGGGGTACAGAGGGAGACAAACTACACACACAACTAATAATAAAATGCCAAAAAACTACCAACACAAATTTGGTATCAATTTACAGAGTGTGGTGGTGGGGAGGGACGGGGTTGATACCACCTACATATAAGGTACTCTCTACTTGGTTGTTGTTGGTTTGTGTGTAGGTGGTGGCCATAATTTGGCCACATTTGGACTTGATATGTACATATGTTCGAGTGTGTGTGTGTGTGTGTGTGTGTGTGGTGTGGGTAGCAGAATCTGCTCTTGGATTAGACAAAAATAACTACTGCAAGAGATATATGTGTATACCATGTACGGACAAGGGACAACTCGAGTAGATCGTTAGACAAATGGCAAATGGCAAATGGAAATGGGCGTACAAATACAATAAACAATTAAAATACATTTAGAATACTGTATCGTGTCCCAGCACCAACGGATATTGAGCAAATCTACTTCTTGGGACAGGATTCGGACTACGAATTCCATTTACAGCTACAAATATATATATATACTTTGTGTTGCCCCGAGGCAGGATCAGGGATAGTCCCAGCTACTAGTTGTTTCGAATAAACTGTACAGGGGAATGCAGGGGATCTATACAGGTTCTATCATCAGATATGGATAATTGAATTGAATTGATCTCGGGTCATGAATGTGTGCTGTGTGTACTCACGTCTAGCTCGTAGGCCGAGGTGGCCGTGGGCATGGCAGAGAGACGCTCTGTGGTGCCATCCACCCATGATTCCTCAACTTGCACGCTCGATTGGAGATTCTTCATCAGCCCAATGGCCGTCTCGCATGAGCGCATTCTGTAAGAGGGAGTGCAAACGATCGTTGGTGTTAGATGTTAGAGCACAGGTTCCACCTCCATTCCTGTGCACAAATGAAGCGGAGCAACGCTTGCAGGTGGCACTGGCGCTACCTACCGCTCGCCCAGCTGATTGCAGACCGAACTCCAGCGCGTGTTCAGGCGCTCCACGTTCGAATGGAGACGCTTGAGATCGCCCAGCACCTTGGTGGGCACACCCATGCGTCCCAGCTGATCGGCGGCATCGTTCATCTTGTCCATCTGCGGCTGCTGTTGGGTAATTATGTCCTGCATGTGCGTCAGTTGCTTGAACACCTGCTGCAGGCCCTCGGCCGTCGATGGCAGGTCATGGTGCTTGGCCAGCTCGTTCTCCAGCTCGGAAATGACATGCTCGTTGTCCTCGAGTCCGGCCAGCGAGGCCTCCAGCAGCTTCAATCGATCCTTGTGCAGGCCGCTCTGCGTGTTCAGCTCCTTCCACAGCTCGTTCAGATTGTCCAGCGACTTCTTCAGCACGGGCGTCTTCAAAGCAATCGTGCGGAATGTCTCCTGTAGATGCTTCAGCTCCGGCTCGAGCAAATGCAACCTGCGCTCATAGTCGCCATGGATCTCGAGCACATGTTCCAGGGAGTCCAGATCCCGCGGCAGTGGAGCCAGTATAATCTGATCCAGCTCCCGGGCCATATCCTCCAGCTTGCCCTTGATGGCAATGCACTCCTCGGTGAAGATGCGGCTTGCCTGCTTGCTCTCCTCTGCAAAAAGTTGAAAAAAATAGCAATATTAGTGACTGCCTTAAAAAGGATTCCCTGGAGGATTACCCCTCGTTTTGGCACTCGCGAACAGCTTCTTCATGGCTGACTAGACTAACCAAGACTAAGACGAGCCTCAGGCAACGAGACTCAAGCGGGCAGGGCATTCAATTCAATTAGCTTTCATCAATTAAGTGTGTGCTACGCTTTGCTCTACTGGGGGGACAGCTGGCAAACGCCAGCAATTGAATGGCCATCGCCCACACTCACCTTCGGCGCGAGCACGCTTCTCGAACTCATCGAACAATCGATTGACCTCGTCCATTTCACGGCGCAGGCGTCGCAGCTGCGGATCATTGGGATCGCCCTCGCTGAGCAATTTGTCTGCATCGTCGTTCAGGGCGCGCCTGATGGCCGTGCGCTGCTCGGGGCCCATGGCAAGGAACTGATCAAAGTCCCAGCCCTTCACCACCCGAATGGTGGCAAAGATCATGTTCTGGCGCAGACGCAGATGCTTCTTCTGCCACAGGGCCACGGAGCGGTCGAAGAGACGCTTCAGACGCTCGGCAGCGTCGATGGCCTCCTGGTCGGGCGGTGGCAGAAGCAGACAGGCACCGGGTATAGAGCCCTCCTGTCCCTTGGCCGTCCTCACGCGCCACTTCACACGTCCCGAGTTGTCCAGCAGGGTCACCGTTTCGCCCTTTTCGATCTGCAGCTGTCCTTGCTGCTTGTACGCGCAGATGGCCTGCACGGGTCCCTGACGGTTCACCGGCTGGCGGCGCTTGTTCAGCGGCACAATCGTCTGTGCGCGACGCTGCAGTGTGGCCACCGTCTCGCCAAAGCCATTCAGCTCCTCGCGCAGATCCTGCATGCCACGCAGCAGCGTCTCACCCTGATCCAGGCCAAAGTCGGACTGCGAGAACTTGCTGTTGAGTATCTCGTCACGCTTGGCCAGCCACTGTTCGGCGTCCTTGATCTCGCCAAAGAACTGATGGTACTCGGTGGCATGCTTCAGGTGCACCTCCAGGCAGAGGGTCAGCTGCAGCAGCCAGGCCCACTGCTGTTGCAGGGCCGTCAGATGTGCCTCGACGCACTTCGAGGCCGGATGCTGCTGATTGAGCAGAGCCTCTCCACGGTCCAAGATGGTGGCAAAGTGCATCTCACGCTTCTCCAGCTCGGACATAAGGTTCTACATGAGAGAAGAGTGTCCGTATTTTGATTAGTGCTTTGATAAAAAGTATCGAAAGAGAAGTGCACTTGGTCGGAGTTTGCTTTTCGATTGAATTTCAATGGAATTTCATGGTATTTTTGAACCAATTCAGATCTTACCTCGTCGCCATTACCAAATGCACGCTTGCAGAAACAAAATAGAAGCACAACACTCATATGAAACTAGCTCTAAGATAATGCTCGATCGATCTCTCTCTATCTCTCTTACCTCATAGTATCTGTGCACGGAGGGCAGATCGAGTTGCTTGTCCGCCCAGTCGCGCGTGATCTCCACCTGTTCCTTCTCATTGAGCCACTGTAGCTCCGCCGAGGCTTGGCCCAGGAAATGCTGCAGCGAGTCCAGATCGGACAGACGCTTCGTCGAGGTGCTGAGCAGCTCTGCGTAGACCTTTTGCAGCTGATTGAGTCGCTGCTGGTAGAGATTGAGCTCGTCACCAGTGAACTTTGTCTGCTGGCGCTCGTCGTTGAGTATTTTCGAGTGGAACTGATCGATGATCTTGTGCTCGTGCTGCTGACGATCCAGTTCCTCCTTGACCGATGGCAAATCGCTGCCATAGTCAGCGGCAAGCAGTTGTTTCTATGGATAAAAAGACAGAATGGATATAAGACTCGGTAGGACTCTCTCCCACGACTCTCTCTCTCCCTCTCTGTACTTACCAGCTTGTTCTGGCACCATTCAATGTGCTCCTGCAGATCGCGGAAATGGGGATTCGTGTCGATCTGACGGGACTCGACGACCATGCGCGTTTGACGCGTGACGGTCGTCTCATGGACGGGATACTTCAAACCTGACAGCTTCTGTACGAGGTTCGTGTGGAAATTGGTGCGCAGTTGAGCCCAGCGTTGGTGCAGTTTGTTCACCTTCTTGTGCAGCTCGCTCACATGGGGATAGCGGCCTTCGTTGAGCACATGGCAGTCCTGGTTCATGTCCTGTATGGGCTCCTCCAGATGCCGGATCTCCGTCTCGAGGGATTCCACAATGCTCTTGGCATCGACGGGATGCAGCCGCTCAATGCGGCGACCCTCTTCGACGATCCGAGTCTCCAGATCAGTCAGCTTTTGGTCCACATGCTTGATCTCACGCTGCACCTTGTCCGCGAGACGCTGCAGCCGCTCCAAGCGCTCGATCTCCTGCTGCAGTATCACCTCACGATCCTGCAGGGCTGTGTTCATGCGGTACCAGGCCTTCTCGATGGCATCCGGTCGTAGTTCGGCCTCCACATCCACCTCGCCCACTGTCTCGAAGTACCGCTCCAGCTCCTTGTAGATCTGAATGAGCTTGGACTTCTCCCGCTTGCGGGCGCTCACCTCCTCGCTGCGGAAGCGCTGCAGATCGCTCAGCAGACGCTTCATCTCGATGAGCGTGGGCGGGAAGGAGCGCTCCTGCAGGTAGGCGGTCTTCTCGCGGCACCAGTAGATGAATTGCTGGGCCAAATCGCGGTACTCATGCACGCGACGTTGTGACTCCATGTCGAACAGTGGATGGATCGAGGGCGGCTCCGGGAACACATCGTACAGCGACGAGATGTACGTGATCAGAGACTTCTCATCCGGCTCATTGGTGTCCACATCTAGGGAGAATCATTGTGAATCATTAGCTATGGCATCAGAGCTGAAGCAAAAGGTATTTTGGCTTACCCTCGGGATCCAATAGACGCGTCACTCCATACTCCTTCTCCACAATGTGGAAGGCCGTCTCTAGGCGGTCACGTGGCCGATCGTTCCTTGCCTTTCGCCAGTCAAGCAAGTCCGGTCGGTTGCGGTGCACCAGGGCCGAGAAGGCCAATCCATCCCGCCACGACGATGTGAAGTCGTTCACACGCACGCCCGGATACCGAGCCGTCGAGCGGCGTGCCCATCGCAGCAAAGCCTCACGTGCGGATACGTTGTCCTCCTTGCCCACAACAATATCGGAGATCTGTCGAGCACAATAGAATGTCCACAAAGCGTTAGTAAAGGAATCAGCAGCATGAGGAAAATCATTATAAAGGAAGCAATTGGAGCAAAACTGAGGAATTTATATAGAACCTTTTCCCCCGCCCCCCCAGACACCCTTTACCTCTCTGCGCTGCGTGGACGACGACTCAATGGCCAATGGGGCGGGCAGAGCGCGCCGATACTCCAGCTCGGAGCTGCGTATCATTTTGGCTGGCGGCAGCAAATCCTCGGCAGGCTGCGCGTTCTCCTCGGCACGGCTCAGCGTGGTCACCTTGCGGACAATGTGCGTGGTCACGCGCCGATGGCCATTGGGAGCCCGTTGCGATGTCTTGGTGCTCTCCACGCTGGAGCCCAGCACTTCGGTGGAGATGCGCTTGTTGCGCGTCACCTGCTGGTAGCTGCTGCTGCTGCTGCTGCTGGCCGCCTGCGCCGTGTTCCCGCCAGAGGGAACCAGAGCACGACTCTCCGAGATGCGTCTGCCATTGCCGGCCGCATCCTGGAAGGTCACCGTGCGCTCAAAGTTGGTGCGCTCGTGGGGCAAGCCCACGCTGCCCAAAGGCGATGTTCCCGGGTAGTCCGTAATCACCGCCTCGACAGTCCGTTCCCGTTTCGTTTCATGGCGGTAGCGCAGACTGGAGTCATCGATGTTGGTGGTGATGGGCGGACCCCGGGAGGAGTGAACCACTTCGCTGCCGCTGCTAAGGATGTCGCCTCGGCCGCCATTCGTTTGCCGCACCAGCTGCTGCGTGCGCTTGAGCGTCGATTGCGAGCTGGAGTGCATTTTGTCGCAGCTATCGGTTGTTATCGATGCTGTTATCGTTTCGTTTTCACTTTGTTTCGTTTAGGTTTCGCTTTAATTCGTTTCGTTTTGCGTTCAATTTGCGTTTCTTTTGGCTATATTTGTGCGTGATTTCAAAATAATTGTTATTCCTTTGCTTTGGATTCGTTTCGTGCTCGCAGACAATTGAGTTGCCGCCGGTCCGCAATTTGCGTTTAATTATGCCAAAGCCAAAGCCAAAGAACAAACCAACCAAAGCCAAAGCCTAAGCCGAAAAGCCCAAAACCCGGCACCGGATGTCTTGTTCTATTGCCCACCGGTACGCCGCCTGCGCCATCGGCATTGCCCTAGACATTGGCAGAAACCCCACAGCGATTGCCAAGTAGAGTGAACCGAACGAACTGAAGTGCTCCATGCGGGAGGGGGGGAAACTGGGTGGAGGGGGCCATCCATCCCATTGTTGCGAATTATTTATTGTGTTGTACGTACACATAATTATCTCAACTGCCTGTCAGTCTTGCTCTGGGCGCTATTTGCTGCTTCTACTGGTTGCTGGTTACTGCTGCTTCTTCGTCATTTGTGTGTGCAAAAAATGCCATCCCATTCCATTCCATAACTACAAGTTCATGTGTGCGCTGCTGAATCATGATGGGCAGCGGATTCATGAGCTTCGCAGGCACGCAAATTTTGCATGGGGAAACATTATGGCAATGGAACAGCAGCACTCCCCGTTTGCTCTGTTCCCGAAAGAGAAACGATCGAAACAGGAAATGAACGAAAGCTCTCGCAAATATTTGGAGTCCAATAATTATAGCAAACAAGCTGCGAGTCCTACAATGACCAAAGTAAATAGAGGAAAAGTGTTTCTAAATCAACAGGACATCCTTTGGTGTATTTGCTGTGAATGCCATACGGTTCACACCTCAACTAATGTATGCTTTGAAGCATTTTAAATAGAAATCTCTTGATTAATCTGCTATATGGCTCAAGATCAATAAGACAGTTGTCATGACCAAAACGCTCGCCCACCCGGGGAACACATACAAAAAAATAAAAACGAAATGTTTGCTTTGCATTTGGAAACGGAGACTGGAGGTTGGAGGTTGTCGTTGCGCCTGTCTACGCCTGCGCACCACCGTGACCAGACCAGGCCAGGCCAGGCCAGGCCAGCACACACACACAAACATGTGGCAGAAAAATGCTAATTGCAACATTTTTATAAACGATCTGCGAGGTTTTAATGTGATTATTCCAAAAAAAATACGAAAACTAAAAATACCTGAGGCTGATGCCTGGTCTTAAAAGTGTCTGTGGAGGCGTCTCTAAGAGGCGTTAATGGCTTGACATTTTCAATGTGCTTTCGTAGCATCTGGTAATGTGGTACGGGTAGCAGTATATGGTCGTTGCCCATTTGGGGTGGCTACTGTTCGGAATGGAAGATGCTCGTTCGGATGCCTGCCAATTTGCATTGCTCAAGCGCTGACTGCAAGGCACTATCAAATAATTTAACAAATTGTCTGTATTTTCGGGGAGCCTCATAAATTAAAATTAATAAAGCAACTGGGGAGAGACAGACAGCTCCAACCAGAAGATAATAATAAACCACTTGAGGAGAGCCGTGTCGTCGTGTCGTTAAAAATGGCAAAAGCGAAAATACGAGAACTAAAAGCTCTGAACTGGAACAGGGAAATGCGCAAGAGGGAGAGGGAGAGGGAGAGAGAGTACGTCATTATTTTACAGCTACTTCTATACTTTACTTTTCAGCCCATTCTCATTCCCATTCCCATTCCCATTCCCTTTCCCGTTTCCATTTGTTTGCAAACAAGCAAACGAATTGAGAAATCCACTCAGATTCGAGACCCACTTTAATAATAAACTCGTCATAAATAAAAACAAAAATGATTGAAATAGGTTTGAGGTTCGAAGCTGCGGAATGGAACTCAATTGCAGTGCTCCGATTGAAATCAATTGGAATTGGCGGCATTTAATAAATCAAACAAAACTGATTGCAGTCGCCTTAATAACGTTGTAGATGGATCCGCAGATCGGATTGGATCGCTTGGAGCGCTCGCTGCCCCCCAGGGTCTGACATCATACGGTACTCGGCAGGAAGGAGAATTAATTGAACAACTTTGCAACACTTTTGGGCTTTGACTTTGGATTGCAGTTTGCACTGGCTTTTTTTTTTGGGGGGGGGGGGGGGGGGGGAGGTAAGCACTTTGTCGGCGGATTGCGATGATGGGAAACACACGCGACGCGACGCGTTCGGTGAGGTTCGACGGTTCGGAAGAGTTCTGGTTCCGCTACGGAACGCATGCAAATATAAACATGGAGAGCGGCGGCATCAAATGCTGTGTACGGCGGCTTCTCGACAACAACTAAACGCGATCTGGCCAAGTTAAAATGCTTAAAGTGTGGCTGCTGCTGCTACTCAGGTGTTGACGTCGATGCCGATGCCAGCGCCAACGCCAACGCCGGCTGCGAAGCGCGGTTACAGGTGAGAATAGAAAAACAGAGACAGAAACCGAAACAGAGTGGAATTGGCACACGGCGATCGCTTTTGTTGCCGCTGCTGCTGCTGCCAGCTGCTTCTGCTGCTGCTGCTTCGGCTTCGGCGTTGGCGTCAAAAGCCAAAGTCGGACTTGTATATGGATATGGAATCGCGATCGTGCTGACAGCTGTGCGTGTGTACCTGTGTGTGTGTGTTCGAGTGTGTGGCTGCCTCTGCCATCCCCGTTATGGATTGCTGGCTTCGCTGCCGCTGCCGCTGCCGCTGCCGCCGCCACCGCTGTTGCCGTTCCACCTGATTCTGCCGCTGCGGTGCCGCTTTGATGACGTATTTGCAGCCAACACCATGGCAACGACGCCAACGTTCACGCCAACGCCTACGCCAACGCATATGTAACGCAGAAAGAACAGCAAGCAACATCAGCAGCAAAGAGAGAGGCAAAAAGGAGAGGGGAAACAACAGACCTCTCTGACTGAGTCTCTTCGTGGGCTTAAAGGGTTCAGGAGGGAAGCGGCTCCCATTCAGTGGGGTACGTCATCACAGGTACTTCTTTTTCCGTATTCTCACACATCAAAAAAGACGGGCCAAAGAATATTAACAATGGGAATTAGAAGAGGAAGAAATCGCAAAACACAGAAGAAACCAAAGAAGAAGGAAGAAAAAGCAGCCCAACAAGACAGAAAAGGAATGCAAAGAGAAGAAAGAAGAAAAAAGAAGCAGTAGTGGAATGTATTAAACAAGCGAGAACAAGTTTTAATTAAAAATCGGCAACAAAAAACTAAATAAAATAAAATACAAAAAAAAGCTTACAAACAGTTGGCCAAAAGCAGATATATAAAAATAGATTCCAAGATTCGTGGTGTAGAATTCCTCCTCTTTGGGCCCGTGACCCCATGATATTTTAGGGTTTTTGCAATTCCAATTTACGAGCAAGTCGCCTCATAACACATCACGACAAGACCATTACACCCAGAGTGACCCAAAAACAGAAATTATGATGATGGTGACCAGGCTTACATCAAATGGCAGGGGAAATGGCAAAGTAAATTTAGAAATGAGGAATTAGGGCTACCACACACCCTTAAACAACTTGCGATGCACAAGTGAATGCTGCAAAAGAGAATCCCAGTGAATTGCACTTCAAACGTATATTTATTAGAGCTCCAATAAATGGAATTAATAGTCTCTGGTGGTCTCTCACTTCTATAGCTGATTTACCCAGACGGAAGTATAAGTTGCTTTGATTTACGTGTGCAGCAACACACTTGGCTAATTAGCATGTTGCATGCCTGAACTGGCTGTCTGTCAATGCCCCATATGGACTAAGACTACAGCTGTTCCAGAGCTTGAACGTGCCGCACAGGTACGTGTACTGTATGTACTTGCTGGCCTGGCTATCGTTATATTTATGTACATGTGTAATAAATACACATTATGCATTAACTGTTTTCAGTGGCTGTTTTATTCACACACACTCTCAAATGGCTACAGTCAACAAAGAGAGTTGGATGGGTGGCCGGGCAGCTAAGAGAAGGTTCGGCCTGGTCCGGTCCGTACCCTGGCCGGTATGCACAAATGTATTGCAAATCTAATTAGCCACTGCAGTGACAGGGCATGCCAGAGGCCTATTAATACCGAGGTGATGCAACCCAGTAAACAAATGCCGCATTATGCTCATAACTATCGTAATTTGAGCAGCACTTTGCACTTGAGGCGTGTTGTTTGTGGTGGCGAAACAAAATGAAACCAGTAGCTGACACTTTTTCATGTCCATTCCCCAGCACCCACCACCTCAGCGGAATCCCCCCCGTGTGTAGCCCTGTTCCAAATCGGAAATTGTGGGTGTCTGCGTGGGCGCCAAGCTGTGGCATTCCTTTGGGTATATCATGGCAATATTTGCCTAGCTGCTTGTAATTTTATCTACATACCTGAAACATATACTAGACTATATCTGTATCTGTAACTGGGCAGTGGATTGCATTGTGTCTAAGTGTGTTTTCCATTCACATTAATTATAAGCCATTTGAGACACGTTTACACTTGTAAACGCTATTCGAGTGCAAACAACTGTCGAGTTTAACTTTTATAGACAGATCACAGATCTTTTGGCATTTGCATACCAGGTGGGAGAGAGGGAAGGAATATTGTGGATGGCTGACTGGTTGCCTTATATGTATGTGCACATCGGCTATCGATTCGATTTATTAATGAAACTTTGTTGCTTTTTTGTTGTTTTGTTTTTTGTTGTTATCTCTTTTTGATTTTTGCCTAAGATTGCTAAAGATAGATTTCGAGATGTCAACCCACACACACACACAGCGAGAGAGAGAGAAAAACCATTCAAAAATTCAGTCATTAATGTCATAAATTAAGACGAATAAGTGCATTTGTTGTTGGATTGTTAACATTCCATATTGGAACCAAACAGCTGGTCACATCTCGCGTTTGCTGCTTGCCTCCCTGCCGCCTGTGCGTTGAAGTCTTTCGTTTTGTTCCTACAGCAGCTCTGCTGCTGATGTCATGGACAGGGCAGAAAATACTTTTATATTTATTTGAATTTCGGTTTATAAGTAATTCTGGTTACTGCCTTTGGCATTGACTTTATTGTAACACATACCGCGACGTATTATAATAAATCAAATGCCAACAAACGAATAACAAATAATAATAATAATAATCTTTTTTCAGCTTCGAACGATGACGTGAGAATCGGTACGCTGCTGGAGCCCAGCCATTGTGTTTCGGTGTCTCGTCTCTCTGTTTGTCAGTTGGCTTTCTTTCGAGGCGTTACTTCTGTATGCCTCGGCGACTTGGCCAAACAACTCGGTTCTGGTATTTTGGCCAAATACAAATGCTGCTGTCTGTGAGATACTCCCCCCCCCCCAACTAACTAACTAACGAGCAATGAAAAATGGCAAATTGCTTGGAAAATTATCTGATGCTCATAATGGAAACGTTTGCCAGAATTGTGGAATCATTCGACACAGATCTCACTGTCTGCCCCCAAGGGGTTGTTCCATCAATTTATTATTCAAATTCAGCAATTGAGAGGCTTAGGAAGTTGATGTGGCAGCCGCAAGGTTTTCCAGAGACTGGGGGATTGGGGGTGGCTTAAAGTGTGCTAAAAACATTAAATCTTTTTAATTGATGGCGGTATAGTGCCAAGTCGAGTGTTTAGCTTTACAAATTGAGTTCGCAGCTCACTAAATAAAGTCTTAAAGCTAAACGAAACATCTCCCAATTGCTTTCATAAATGATCTCTAAGCTCGACATTTTTCTATGACACTTAGAATCTGACGTAAAGCAAAGCGCCTCAAAGTCACTGATTGATTGCTGTTGTGGGTGGTTCATAGATCAAATCGATTTGCTTGCACAATTTATAACTTAATTACAAGCTAAGGAGCGTTACAAACTGCCAGCGGCTGCTGTTTTGCGCAAAATTGCTCCGACTGCGCTCGCGTTTGTCGCACCCAAATGGAAAACAGGAATTGTGTCATAATTGTCAGATGTCGGTTCGGATTTGGATATACTCCATACAGTATGTATATATGGATTTGGGACTGAGACTCCAGATCGATAATTTGGTATGCAAATCAAGAAATATCCTTTTAAGTCAAGATCTGGCTCGTGGATTTGCATATTCTGCTGCCACAGATGACATCAGACACCCGCAACTGCAGCAAAAACAATATACATAAATCCTTGGGTCAGACAATTGTGGCTGCGGCTGCGGCTGCGGCTGCGGCTGCTGCTGTCGTTGCTGTCTGTGGCCAGACAACAGACAACAGACAACAGACAAGAAATAATAAATAAAAATCCCAGCGAAACAGTAAATGACGCGCGATTGAGTTTCACATTGTCAAGTGATTTACAATTCGTTCGCCTCAATTGAATGAGCGCCAGTTGGCAGCCCCGGTGGCTGATGTTGCTGTTGCTGTTGCTGTTGTTTGCCTCATGGTCGGTGAACTGGCAGCATCATTGAGCATTTATGTGCACCATCGATCAAGTCGGAGTCAAGCCACAGCCATGCGAGGCTCCAGGCTTGAAAATGCATCTGCGTTTGTCGCAAATTACGAAATATTCAAGTTTTGTATTGCATCTAGTTGCTGCCACTGCCACTGCTGCTGCTGCTGCTGCTGCAGTTTCTGTTGACACACATACTAGCTGGCTGGCTGGCTGACTGGCTGGCTGGCTGGCTGGTTTGGGGGATTGGTTTTGTGCGGAAATGTGTGCGACATGACGACGATCTTGTTGAGATCGATGATCGATGATGGTGCCGCTGATGAGTAAGCGCCTGCTGCAATCGATTGCCAAAACATCCACGTTAGAATTCGGAAAACGTATCGAAATCTCTTTTGGATATCGATCTCTCTCAGCTTATATTCGATATTATGTAAATGCCCATCAAGTGCATCCCATACTTATGTATACTTTTGGCCCTGGCAGCCGCTTGTTGACGGTTGCCGTTGTGTAGGTGGCCCAAACTGGCTCAATCCATTGGCCGATCAGCCAACTCACGGCCTTGCAGCTGACGAACTGTAGCAGCAGAAACAGCAACAACATTGTTATGTATGTCAGTCAGCGACGGCGGCCAAGAGAAGGCAATCGGGTTGCCTTAAAAGGCGGCGCCGCGTTCGCCAAACATTTTTAGGTAGATCTTGCGTAGCTTGTAGCGTGTCAAGACTGTAGCACGGCGCTGCTGCTGCTGCTGCTGCTGCTGCTAGTGTGTGGGCAGCTGAGTCGACGGCTCAATGAATCGATCGAGCCAACCAAAACGCCCAAATGAAAACAAACTCTGGCCCGGGGGGTCACCTTCAACAGCCGAGCGCGGCGGTACGTGGGCGGAGGTTGTCTAGATGACTTTGAGGTGCCCACAGTCGCGGGACAGTGGGTACGCCCACAGTTTTGCTCCAATTACTCAATCAATGAATGCGTAGAATGACGAAACGCATTACCATTACACGGAATGCCTCACTCACCTGGAAGTGCAGTATAATTGTCCAGATCAGGCCCAGAGTCAGCTTTGGATTGCCATCCACAATGTCCTCGGCGCGTATGTTGACCAGCTTGATCTTTTTGTAGCGCAGAAAATCCAGTGCCATTTGTGCATTCTGCAGCATATGGAAACGCATCTTACCTTTCTCGCGTGGCTAAAGGGGGATAGACAGATGGAAGGAGAGAAGGAGAGAAGGTGGTTGAGCGAGAGCGTGACAAAAGTGAATTGAAATCCAATGAATGGATGACCACTCACCAGGTGTTCGCCAGAAAGCACCTCCAGGAGTGAAAGTAAGTTGTGGCCATCGCGCAGATCTTCAAACAAGTCCACCACACGACGATTTGCCTGAGGGTGCGATTGCGGGTGTGAAAGGAATAATAATGGTACACAAATACACAAATAAGTAAAAGGTAATTTCGAAAATTGCAAATCAATTTAAGAGCTACACAACAAACATGCAAACAAACTCAAATTTTGTTCGATTGAACAACAAAATAAACATGAAAATAAATGCAAATTGAAATAAGATTTCCACGGTATTAATGGCAGAACAAAAAGCCAAAAGAGCAAAACATCAAAGAGGAAGAATACCCTTTCACTTACAGACTGAGAACAACAGGGTATGCCATTTGTGGTAACACAAACATGTAGCATGGTATAGGTCTGAAAAAATGATTTTACATCAGTTGAAGGATTCTGTAAGTGTTGCAAAACGAAACTATGTTGTGTGGATATGGATAATACCTTGGCATACTTCCAATGCTGCTTGGAAAACAAATTTTAAATGTTCGGTTCAGTTCGGTTCATTATGACGGTTTTAATTTAAGCAGAGGTTCCATGTTTTTTGAGAGATGATTAAATCATAGTTTACTCACCTTTTTCAGATGTTTGTTAACCCATTTTGTGAATGTCTTCTTCTGAATGGCATCGCGCTCGTCTAAAGGCAAGAGAAACAGCAAAAGTTCACATTAAAATATAACTCAGCAGAGCTCTTTTTGGTTAGTATTCGTATCAAATCATGCAAATATTCGGGGGAGTTTGTGCCGAAAGTAGACTGATGTGATGCTAAACCTGGTTCTGGTGTCGGTATGGCCTCATCGCTGACTGAGAACTGAATAATTTATGTAAAATATTCAAATGTCGAACGCCCACCAATCAGCAGAACATAAATTATTTAAGCAAACTATTTATTTTCATATTTTATGATCTTCTCTTTTTTTGATTTGTAATTAATTTGCTTTAACAAATGTTTTACAATTTTCTAATTAATAATTGATTTGATTTTCTCTCTTCTCTCTCTCTCTCTCTCTCTTTGTTGAATTCTCGGGTCCTAAATAAACTTTGGTCAGCGTTTTTTTTTGTACCTGATAAACACCGAAAACCGATAAGAAGTAGGAGAAGGAGAAGAAGGGGACCAAACTTTGATTTGTTGTGCTGACACATGTGTGTTCATTTATAGGAAATGTCCAATCTATAGATAAGCTAATGGTCATGTTCTTCTTTAACTTTGGCACAAAACCCCGAACATGTTTCAAGTTGTTAAACGGTTTGTGCGGCAATTAGCGGGGGTAGCTAAACAACAAACGCTGCTTCAGGCTGATGGCTCCATAACACAACATCCATGCAGGGTCTATCGTAGTATCGTCGTAGTAAATGTGGCACATCCCAACCGATTTCCCGTTATCTAATCTCGACTGTAGAACAAAGAAAGAGCCCAGTCCTACTCTGCAGATCCGCAAATAAAGTTCAACGTCAATTCACAATCGAAGCGAATGGAAAGGTCTGCCTTCCCCCCTTCAATAAAGTTGTAAAAGTATTAAGTCGTTCAATAAACCCGATAACCTGAAGTGCCATACAAATAAAACAATAAACAGGGAAATAACAGGAATGGAGGAGGAGGCTAGAAAAGAAAAGAGGATAAAAGCGCCTCAACTTTGAGAGGCAGAAGCTCAAAAGCAAAACAAAAACGACAAAAGATGAAAACAACTGCCGGGGAGAGGGAGGTAGAGAGAGCAACTGTGGGCGAGAGAGAGAGACCGATTAAACGAGTGAAACAACAACCTGTTTGACTGTCGCTTACTCTCTTTGACTCTCTCTCTCTCTTTTGCCTCTGTATATGAAAAGGGTCGAAGCAGAAATGCCCTTGAAATAATGTTAGAGAAGCAGCAAAGGAATTGTTAAATGGGTTAAGTTCATATAGTAATAAGTAAAGCAATTACGGGCCAACATTTAATACATTAATTCAAAGCAAATGATTTTAGCTTGGCGTCGACGAGTCTAGTCGGGAAATCACTGTCTAAAATTTAGAAACACGAAATAGGCGTCCAGGCGATAAGAACAGCTGCATATATAGGGGTGTATATTTGTATGTAGCACTTGGTGATGGATCGAATATTTAAGATTGATGGAAAGCGAACTCTGCCAAATCACATTATAATCAGAGGAGGAACTTCAGTCGAAGATCTCGATTGAAACAGGTGCGGTACAAATATTTATTCCGCATACTAAGTTCCGGATGCTTTTTATAGGTAACACACTTCCTGTACTCTTTTTGCAACTAGAGATCCCTCTCTCTCTCTCTCTCTCTCTCGCTCTCGTGCCGAAGAACGAACTTGAGTCAGAGCTGAAGATTAAACATGTTCCTTCCAGCTCTGACTCATCGGTTTGCAATTTTCCATTCAGGCGCATTCATTCCACCTCCTTCCCCTTCCCCCTCTCCCTAACACTGTCTCTCTCTCTCTTGGACCTTTTCTACCTTCCCACCATTCATTAATGGATCTTTTTCTTTCAGTGAAAATATTTCTGCACGATTGCATTCAGACTGGAATCGTAATCGGGCAGCTCTTTTATCTTCTGGCCAATAACAATAATAGCAACAGCAGAAAAAAACGTTCATAAATATTCACAGCAAATTGTTGTTATTGTTGTGCAAAGGTGTTCGACTTCACACACACACACACACAGATATAGAACGCTATCGGAGTTTCTTCTGTGTGTGCGTGTGTGTGCGTGTTTTGAAGAGCGCGTGATGATGTCACGTTCTAAGTTGGATTCGTTTTCGACGATTAAACGTTCGTTAGGTTGTCTTAGTTATACTCTAACCGAGTGTAAAATTGTTCTCAAAGGTGTTTGCCATGAACTGGAATACTCTTGAGCCCTGAGTATCAACAGGGCAGTCGATTAAGCAGTTGTTGGCACAGGACTAATACGAGCACATACGAACAGACTTCTCTTTATGAACATAGCATGGGATAGGGTATCTAACGATTCCTCCTCTCTCTTTTGGTTTAGTTGCTGGAAACATTAAGAGTGGCTTATTTGATATTTGTTTATGTTTATTTTTGCATTTAGCCGCTGTCATTGATTAGCACTCTTAAAGATATGTCCCACGCACACAATGCACAATAAAATGTTCAGTTTTTTTTCAGTGAAGGACGTTCGTTCGGTGTTTTGACCATTTGCAATCAACAATGATAAGAAACACCAACGATTCCAATGATTCCAACGATTTGCCCGATATAAACTATGAACTCAGAGACTGACAGAAATAGTGATGAGGGAGTGAGGGAATGCAGTAACCAAAATTCCGATCGTATCTATGACAAATTCCCAGCGCCAACGGCGCCAACAAATTAGTCTGAATAATTATTTAGTATTGGAAAAAACAAAACTATACACAAAAACCACTCATGAAGTCAATAAACTGCAAGATCGCTTTGAAAGGCAAATGAGTTCGTTTGGGTTTGAAATTCGTGGAATTCTTACTGTTCATTTTGGCAAAATAGTCGTCTTCGGATGACCGCTGATGATGATGATGATGATCGCCACAGAGAAACCTCATCACCTACAAACCAGCCCAGACTAGGCCCCCACTCTAACCAGTTTTCCACAAATATGTATGTATATTTGATGTACACATTAACAACGTTTGTTTTCTTCTTCTCTATTTCTGATTCCCAACTGAACCTCTGTTAATCAAACACTTTTGGGGTGCTTTGCTGGCGAAAAGGCTGCCCTCGTCAAGGTCAGGGCCTGGGTGACGGGTGACGGGACCCTTTTATTTGAACACCGTTTGATGTGCCAAGAAAGGTGTTTCTGTGTGGTGGTCGGTCTGCGATCATCGTGGGTTTGTTTGCCCAAGAAGTGTCAACAGCTTTGTGAGTGACGGAATATATAGTATATTTTAGAATAATTAATATCATTGTTGGTTAGCCAAAAGCCATGGAGACAGGGGCCCATGACCCTGAAGATCCCTGGTGAATGTGCAGTGCATTTTCGCAAAATATACTCGATACAGAAACTTGCATTCTTCCCTGATTTGGTTTGGGTTGAACGAATGCACATGCTAAAAAAGGAAATAAAAAGAGAATGTCCGAAAATGCAGCCCCATCGCAGCGCCCACGGAAGACTTTTACATATGTAAATTATGTCAATCCTTCCACAAATTCGAATTATTATAGGCAAGATAGATGTAGAATGTAGTGCGACCTATAAGTTATGTATATTCCGCCACTGAAATAACTTGAGAATTATATTTAAATGCCCTGTGACTTTTGTTTTAGCTAGTAGCTGTTTTAGTTTTAGTAGCTGAAGCTGCCATGACCTTGACCCTTTATAATTCGCTTCCAACTTGCAAAACTTCCGTCATAATTGTGTGAGGGGTTAAAAACATGTTTTCGTGTTAGTTAAGCTAAGCGCAGCGCAAAAAAAAATATAGCAACCGACACAGAATCATAATTGGAATTCTGCTTAAGACACAAAACATGCCTAGAACACAGCAGACAAACAGTTTTCAAAATGCAAATGATTTCCGCTCGAGAAATGAATAATAAATCGTTTGGACCATCTTTTGGATTGTTAAATTAAGCGGCTTACAGACAAAATAGTCTTCTCTGCTGGTTAGATTTGTAGCTTTTAACAAAGGGAGAGGTGCTGGAACAGATATTTAACCAAACGAAACGAAACGAAACGAACCAACGAAACTGGATCATGCCTTTGAAGGAAACGGAAACGAGTCCCGCCGAGAACTATCTTTTTGCCGACTTACGCATTATGTCCCAATCTTCAATAAAATGATCCCAAATGGACATGCTACCTTTGAACTGGGTGAGGGCATCCTCATATCCGCCCTGCGGCTGTGACTGCGTCGACGAGTGCTTGGCCTTCTTCGGTGCCGCCGGACTTCCCTCGTACAACGGAGAGGCTGCCGATACTCCTCCTGCTGCTGCACTACCCACCGAGGATCGGTGATGATGTTGATGTTGATGATGATGATGATGACTGTTGTTGTTGTTGTTGCTGCTACTGCTGTAGATCTCCCGATCGCGCTGCTCCCGCTGCGTCTGATGGAAGTCCAAGCTGCCATTGTTGCCACCACCGGGCGACACAGAGATTCGGGCCGGAGACTGGCTGCTGCTCGTTGCATGGTGGTAGCTCTGATGGTGCGACGTCTGCCGCGAGCTGCTCCGCTTCATCGAGTTGGTGCTCTGCTGATGTGCAAGCTGCTGCTGCTGCTGATGCTGCTGCTCATTGGGATCGAAGCCCAGGCGATCTTTATAGTAGGAATGCGATGTCATCTTGTGGGTGGCACAACATCAAGAGCGAACTACAGACTTTCCCTCGGACACTTTTTTTTTTTGTATTTGGGTATTTATAAATTTTTAGCACGTTTCGGAGTTTTTATTTCTGTCTGTTTTGCTTTGCTCTCTGTGGATGGATTTCTTGTATTTCTTCTTCGGATGGCACTTTGGGATTTTATTTTTATTGCCCGCAATTGACAAACGCTTGGAATGGATGGACGGGGGACTCTGGTTTATCTGCGGAGTTGGAGTATTTCAGTACCTTCTACGTATATATAATTTAACGAGCGGCGATGATTCAGACGAAACGCTTGGCGTACTTGAACGTGAAATCATCAGCATAGCTGAAGGCAAATGAGATGCAATTTGCGATAGATCTCTCGAGACGAGTGCGAGTACAACAAAAAGACTAAAATGAAGTAAAAGTTGTCGCCGGTTGTCGCCGGTTGCCGCTTGAGGAAGTGTTTCTCTATAAAACTATTTATCTACCATATTGTATGTATATCCCCCACTATGATGTCTTGGCGTTTGCCGGCATTCTGTTCCAATTGGCCAAAGGCCAAGAGAAACAAAAAAAAAGACAAGAAAACATGCTGAGCGAAATGTATCTGTCGGATACAGAGAAACACACAGAGAGGTGCATTTTGTCGCCAAAAGCCAAAGGGGCTCTTGAACTGTCTCTGAGCTGGGGCCACAGCTACACATGTACACTATGTGTATCTGTCGGATACAATAGAGAAACGATCAGAAGAAGGGCGCGATCAAAATTGCAATTGAAAAGAAACAAAAGCTCGAGTAAGAGCTGCCACTTGATTCACTGCTCGCCTCTCTTTTGGCATTCCTTTCCCAACAAATGACAAATGTGAAGTTCAATTTGGGGTTTTTGGCCAAATGGTCTTCTGCTGCTGCCTTCCCCATTTCTCTGGGTGTTTCTGTGGAGTTTGCTTTCTTCGGCGAATGAATATAAATAAATGAATGTGGCAGCTGCGGGCCCAGGAGACGGTTTGTTGCTCTGATTAGATACGCACACCTTTATATATAGTGCCTATAGTATATATAGTAATATCTCTGGGAAGACACATTTCATTTCGTGCGCTCATTTTTCATTCAGACTTTTCTTGTTTATTGTTTTCTCATCTTCTGTTTTAGTTTTGCAATTTACTTATGCAAATTTTGCATTTTTAAGGGACAAACGAAACGAAATGTTGTTTCTCATTTGGCGTGGAACTTTTAACTAATTTTTGTTGGGCATGGGCATGGGCATAGGTTTAGTTTTAGTTTTTCTGTAGTCTTTCACTTTCTTTCTGCCCACATATTCGATGATTTCTGTCTACACACCCGCCCGCCCCTTCTAAAGTTTTTCCAGTTTTTACATCTTTCACTTAATCATTTTCACTCGTATTTTGTTATTGTTTGTTTTTGCTGCTGCTGCTGCTGCAGCTGCCGTTTCTGCTGGTTCCGTGTGTGCAGTTTTCCATTCACATGCAAAATTTCACACAATAAATTCATGGAAAATATTTCTCTGGCACTTTTTTGAACTTGGGCTTTTGTTGTTGTTGCTGTTGTTTTTGTTGTCTGTGCCTGTTCCCATTGAATTGCCCAACACTGGCTGGCACAGTTATGCGGGAACATGTTGCATTTGCTTTTGCTGCCTTCCCTCACTCTCTTTCACTCGTTTTAAGCTAAGCCAAAGAGCGAGCTAGAACTATGCCTGGCATGTGTCTGTTCTGAGAAAACTATGTGAGAACTACAGGTACAAATAACGATGGAGAGGGAGAGGTTGAGAGAGAACAGGCAGAGAGATCGTGGCACGACCTGTGCATGCGTTTGGCATGACTAATTTGTCTCTCTGGCTACGAATAACTCCCTTTCTTTGACTCCGACAGTTCCAAAAGGAAAACACCAAATCAAACACAAACCTACTACATAATTTCTGTTATTTTTTGTGCGTGCAGCAGCGATCAAAAGCAAGAGACCCGGATCGCCCCTAAAGAGCAATTCAAGCTCACCAAAAAGACACCAAAACTGGTTATTGAATGAAAAGCCAGCCGCCATCCAAACACCAACAACAACAAAATGGCAAAAAAGAACCACAACTAAAAAAAAACAAAAGAAGTTGAGGTTGAAACTTCTTGGACGGAGTGCCTCTGGATTTCGGGGGATGGGATTTTTCAGTGTGTTTGATTCAGGCAAATATTTAAAAAATGCAACACAGCTGCTGCTGCTGGAAAGGACAGACTGGCGTTGGCCTCTTACAGCCCTGTTTCCACTCGCACTCGCACTCGCACTGGATATCCACATTCTGGTTTGCATTTCCATTCCGAATTCCCAGCCGTAAAGGAATTCCACTTCTCGTTTTTTAAGACGATAAGCGTCAGTCACTCAATTTAGCCATTCAGTTATTTTTATAGTGTGTGGTTGTAGTTTTTGTATTTCTGTATTTTCCACTAAAGATAAACACTGGTTTCTCTACAAGTGTTGTTCAATAATTCAATTCATTCGTAATTGTGAATTAATAAGCCACATTTCCACATTTCTTTTTGCACAGAGTTCTCACACACACGCGCGGTCTGAGAGGGAGAGAGAAAGACGGAGAAAACTAAGTAGTTTTCTTCGATTTCTGCCACTTTTGCTCACGTTTAGGGCCAAGTTAGACAAACGGCTGGCGGTGCTGATGCGTGTGTGCGTTTACAAATTTACACACACACATTCACATTCACTAGATTCACTAGAAGGCACACAATTTTTATAATTTTTTGTTTGTTCGTTATTGCGAGACACCAACCGCTCGGTATCGCTGCTGAAAGTGGAATGCGCTCAAGAGAGCAAACGTTGAGCTGATTGAGGCAGGTGTACTCGTGGCCAAGAAGCAACTATACGAGGTGGTCTCGTCGCCACAAAGTAGTCTACTAATTATGCTGTTTATAAGTGCTGTTTATAAGAGGGTTCTGCATAGGAAGTGTGAGTGTAACGTCAGAAGAGCATAGTAGTTTTCTCGCTGCAAAAACTGAAAAGTCATTTTCAACAAGCCAGCTTCATGCTCAGAAAAATAAGTGACTTAAAACCAACGATTCGGCTAGCGACGAGACCACCTTGTAAAATTGCTCGTGGCAGCCGCTTGTGTGGGAAGAGAGCGCGCGCGAGAACGAACGAACGGCAAAGAGGCACCCCACGATCGGGTCTCACTCTCTCCTTCTCTCTACCACTCCGAGTTTGAGTAAAGCAGCAGCTTCACTCTGTGGGGCTGAATGAATTACCAAAACTGTCATTGAGTGTGCAAAATGGAAAGAAATTCCTCATATTTGGTACGAGTGTTTGTGTGCGTACGAGCGTGCCCCGAGTGTGTCGTGTGAGTGGTTCGTTGTGGTTTCTGCGGGCCAGAGGAAGCCGCTTAGACGGACATGACATGTGGGCTCGTCGACCAAAAAGACAAACCGCTAATGGTCATGGCCGTTAATAAACAGAAAGCCCTAATTTGGCTGCGGTCTTTTCTTGTGGTTTATTAACTCAGCTGAGTGAGCCACAGGCAAAAAACAAGAGCACCAAGGAAATATCCCCACAGTTGTAAACAAATTGCAGTTTTCTTCATATAAACAAAAACCATTAAAAGAAGAAGTAAAAGAGCAGCGACCGGGGCTCAAATATTTATGTGTAAAAATAGTAAAAGAATCCATAAAAATGTAAAAGATTAGAGAGCGCCAAAGAGAGGTAGAGTAGAGTAGATAGAGAGAGAGAGAGAGCGCAGGGCTGACATTGAGTGAGTTTTCGACGCTCAAAGAGCAAGAGAGTGAGCAGATCAGCTGAGAGTTGCGTGAGAGAGCGAGCTTTAAAGATGCAGTTGGCTTTGGGGTGGGTTTTGTTGCGGCGGGCGGCAATCACAAATCTCGTTATGAAAATGGAAAGTTGAATTTCAGCTGGAAGTAAAGCTGCAGCTGGGGCCCAGCGGAGCCGACAGGTAAACAGCTGTTCCAGCTTCATTCCGTTTCATTTCTAACGGAAGTGATGAAGAGCGAAGGGAGTCCAAAGAGGAGTCTCAAGATGAGTGGATTACACATGAAACTCATATTCGATCATCGGGGCGTGAGTCAGGCCTGGGAATGGAGTGTGACTAAGCTCCGCACCACCACAGTTGTGTCCATAAATGAGTATCGGATTTTTTGGCGTAGGCTTAATGCGACCAAACCAAAGCTTTGCTTTTTTTCGGCTCTCAGCCACACAACACACACACACACCAAAACGTGCATGGGTAGACAGTATGTGTGTGTGTGTGTGTGTGTTACGCCTTCAATTATTTGCATCTCTCGGTCGCAGTGGCAGTCGCAGTCGAGTGATTCTTGTATCTAGATAATCCAGCCCCCTCCTATCTGACAGGCCACTTCCTCAAGTGGGGCACTACGCTCTCAAGACAATCGATATGTGCAAGCGAATTAAAGGCGTATTTTTCACCCCATTTTGCTGTTGTTGTTGCATTTCCGTTGGGTATTATGATTTTGAGCAGATGTTTAACATGGTATGGAGAATCCTTAAAGCTATACTTTCTTTCTGTTTTATCGTTGTTTTAATTAGTAATTGCAAATCGCACATCGTTAAGCAGATCTCGTCTAATGGGGTGCGGAATGGGGCAGGCTTTTAATTGCCAGTTGATTGCTTATGGCACTTTGAATGGACTTCTGACACGCCATTTGCGTGTCAATCAAAGTTTTCCATTCCGAAACCAAAGGGTTTCCGAATCCGATTTCAATACATTCGGAAGGGGTTTGCAGCACTCGTGGAGTGGGGTGGAATGGAGTGGAGTGTGGGGCTCTTAACTGTTACTAAACCGCTCGCTGCCCACGCCGCTTACGCCCATAGCTTGCGGAATGCCGCCTGTCCCCGAGGCACCAACATCCGTCTCAGGCCTAAGTAGCTCCGCCCCTGAGTCTATGCTCTGATGCCAGACAATTTCCCGTTTGGCAGCGGAATGCCGGCAATTGCAGTGGCAGAGGGCGTCGTTTCCACCACAGCACACCACAACTCCCCACACCATCATGCGGTCTGGCCTCTGCTGATGGAGACCTTATCTCTGGCATTCACTTTTTGCATATTGTATTGCGAAAGATCCCAAAACAAAAGAGAAATATGTCAATGTGGAATTTAGTCGATACTTTTGTGAACAGTCACAAAGTAAATACAACGGGAATGTCGGATGAGTGGACCTGTGTGGTACGGGACCTCCCTACAACCACTAAGAAAACATTCAAAAAGTGGCCAAGGGAAACTGCAAATACGCTTAACATTCGGTGATTCAGCTATATCAAATGTATCAGATAAATTATAAGACCTAAAGTTCTGTTAAATGAAGAGACTCTTTGCTCTTTGAACGCTTGTAAAAAAGTCTAAGCAGGCTATTCATAAAACAGAAAGAGCTCCTTAAAAAGTGTATAGGGGGATATGGCGTCAGGCCTTCCTCTGCCCTACTGAGCACTGTGGAAACAAAGGTGCCAAAACATAAACATGTAATATGGAATATTCGTGTAAGCTCCACTTCACCTCAAGGGTGCCCCTCGGCAACCCTACATTGTGGTTGTGGAAGTGGAAGTTGTGACCCAGTGACTGTAGTCTGGAGGAGATTCAGTAGTTACTTTGCTCTGTGTGTGTCCCGACCCATCATATCAGCAAACCGGTTTCCCCAGCTGTTGTGGGCGTCCCACACTCACACTCATTGTCGGATTTGTATTCGTGTATTCGTGTATTCGTTATTCGCTTGTTGTTTAGTTTTATTTGCGTGTAATGTCATTTAAATGATTTGCTGACAAAGGCCAACTTGTTTCACTTTTGCAGCAGTGACGTCATGGTCGCTCCACCCCCACACAGACAGACAGCCAGAGCGACACGCAATCGCAGTCTGAGATACATTATATATAACAGGTCATAAATATCTATAAACTGATATTGAACGCAGGGCTCTGAGATCATTGCAATTTCTGTGAAAGTCAAGTCCCCAACGCCTTGAATGGAAAAAGTGAAATAAAGCCACTTGTGATCCACTCGCGATATGGTGGCAACCAAAAACATTGCACAACATCTGCTGGCTGAGGGGAGGGGCGGAGTATCTGTATCTTCCCCCTCGCTCTTGCTGGAAGACAAAGTATCTTGACCTCGTGGACTGTTGGAGTGTGCTGCTGCTGTTGCTGCTGTAGTGGATTGTATCGTCACTGGCAATTAGTAGCGTAATTAAATATTTGTGTACAAATAATTTGTGTGTACATTCCTTATAGATTTTATTTGTATTCAAGTGCTTGTCGGTTCTTGGCTTTGATCCGGAATCCGAAAGCCTTATTTCTGTTTCGTTTTGGAGTTGACAAATTGACACACAAAATTGCTTATCTTAATGACTCAGAAGAGGTGGTCGCAGGGCCAGATATCTCTGGCAGCAACATACAAACATTCAGATAGGGCGGGTGTAGGGTGATGGAGATGGGATTTTCGAGTGACAGAGAATTGTCTGGGAAAGGTGCCATATGGTGTACTGTGCCATAGCCTTGGGGGAAGTACGAGTTGAAAACAAAACAGTTTCGAATACGAGATATTCCACTGCATGCTCGTGTGAATATTACTCACGAGTGTCACCTGTTATTTTGGGCAATACAAGTAACATTTCAAGTATTATCAGGCACTCGAAATATGTATGTTGTTTATTGCAATTCCCGAGCAACTGAGACTTTATATTTCTATCATTCTTTATCATTCACCCAAGACACGACCCTGAAAGCGATCATAAGTCAGCGAGAAACGAACCCTACCCTACCTATAAGAAAGCTCGCATTCTCGAACATAAAGAACTCGACAGTTAAACAATGTGGAGAGGCGGGCAAACCCTGCAAAAAGCAAAGCAATGCCAATCATCATCGATATATTCAGAGACTTCATTGGTTTTAGTCGTCATTCAATTCCAGAACACTTAAAAATGTCATAATTTAAGACGATTAATTACTGGGGATACGTGGCGCACGGGGGGAAACATAACAAACGAGAAATGCAAATTGAATTGGAAACTAATTAGAGATATCTACACAAACACAGAGGCCACAGGCGGTGCGGAGAATACCGATATAGATACGTACATAGATACACAGCTGTAGAATGGAGAATCGCGAATCGATATGGGGACACGCATACATAACATAACGACAATTAAAAACAAGAAAACAAAAAGGGAGGCACTACTAAAATGAAACAGAAACAGAAACAGAAGCAGAAGCAGAAGTTCAGTTTCGGCGAAAAAGAACAGCCAGATGAACAGAGGAGCAAAGAAACAGAGAGACAGTTATCAGTTTTCAATTAACAACATCGTGTTATGTCGGTAGGCGTGTATCTGTGTATCTGAGAGATACAACAGCCACAAACCCAGAAAAGAATACTCCAAAAAAGAAGCCAAGTACAAGCGATAAGAATACACAGAGAGAGAGAGAGAGAGAGAGAGAAAGAAAAAAGGCGACAACTCTGGCTCTAGTTCTAATTACTTCCTAGTGGCAACTGTACTTCCGGCCGGGCCGGGCCGGGTCTGTGTTGCCAGGCCAACTCGTAATTTGCCCATTAAACGGAATGTGTACGTGAAATGTGCACGTATGGCGTGTGCCCAGCATATCTAATCATCTCAGCTACAGCTGGAGAGTGCGACAAAGTCGTATGGGTGGAGTGGGCACCGCAAAGATTTATTAATGAAAAACCTGCCATCGATGCAACTGGGGATTGGCCCCTCCCTCCCTTTAAACAGATCGTAGCCAAACCCTAAGCCTTAGACCAGAAGTGGGCACGTCGATGCTCTACTCTAGACACATAATCGAGAGGAATGCCACAGAAAGAGAATGCCCAAGCATTGCATTTGTAAATAGAACGCTTTCTTAGACATCTCACACTAGAGAGTGGCACTTCGATAGCGATTATGATGTTGTCTCATCAAATGATAACACGTATCTAAAAATAAATGCTGTCGAATGCTGTCAAAATAATCCAAAATCCAAATCGAAAATGGCTCGATATTATAGCTCGTAACAAAACCAAACACCCACTTAAACACACACAGACACCATTTGATTTGCTCTGCGCAATTCCCAAGATCGAAGACCAAAATTGGTTCACTTTGCGCAGGCGTGCCCACAAAAAGCGAGAGACAGAGAAGGATGGATGGAGTGAGAAGTAGACTTGAAAAGTGTTCAAAAATACCCACGAAAACAATTGTGAATATCAAACTATTATGAAAATACGAGTATTTATTATTTAATCAAGGCATTAGCACATCTTTCAGCTGATCCCAGACGCCAGTACGGTGCATACTTACGGCACTCCATGTGAGTGGGCGTTCGTCTGTTTGCTTAGATCTTGTCGTTTACAATTTAGTGATGTGAAACTACCGATACTATCGATGCTTTCCATGCAGTCGCGATAGCAATAGATTATTTCTCGATTTAATTAGATGATTTAAAGCTAATTTTAGTGAAAAGAGAAGCTTGATAAATCTAATTTATAGATCTTTAACATCACTATTAGAGTTGTAATCAACTTTTGTGTTGAATCCACCAACCAACCACCAACCAACCAACCAGATATTGGCTCATGTGGTTAAGTTTGCCGTTAGATGTAGCCAAACGCTGTGCGTGTGTGGGCCAACTGGCTCAGGGCTAATTAAAGCCAAAAACTCTGGTCGGCCAACGGCATGGCAAACAACAAAACTTCATGAAAAACTTTACATTTCGCAGGCGGAGTTGCAATTTTTATTCCGGAATGGGAACAGTCGTAATACACACACATATGTATATGGATATATAGATGGATAGATACTCGCACTCATAGTAGGTGTTGAAGGTGTCTGGCGGGGACCACGACCACCCGCCCAATGCCATAATTCCAGACATCAATCTCAATTGAAATACATAGACTCGTACTCGTACTCGTACTGGCAGAAACATCAACTCATATCCGTTAAGGTGAAACGAGTTTCGTTTTCAGTTTCGTTTACGATCTTGGGCGTTTTCACTTATTGAATCAATTTCAATTGAAAGCAATTACAGCTAAGAAGTGGCGACGAGGAGTGAAAGAAGTAAAGTGCAAGTGACTCCACGTACGTATACATATGTACATGCACGTGTACATATGTGCTTCCGATGCTTAAAGAAAGTTCTAGGCAGCCAGTTTTATTCAATATTTACAGAAACTAAAAGAAAGATGTGATAAGGCTTTTAAGATTTTTATTAGAGTCCCCAGAGTCAGTGTTTCTTTTTCTGTGCCTCGTTTAGTCTCCTCCTAGTTGCATTTATATAAAGTAGATACACATGTACACACTCTACATATGTATATGGAGGGCACATTCCCTGGGCACAATGCGAAAAGCATTCAATAGGACTGTGGTGCTCTGCTTCCATTTGTTCGAGTACAAGTCTCTCAGTTTCTGTACAAACAATGCCCTCAGACTGCGACGGTGACGGCGACATAAATTTCGATTTTGCCATTGCAAAAAAAACGCCAGAGGAAGGACGGGGATAGGTTCTGTGGGCTGTAAAAACTCCGTTGGCGTAACAGAAATAGAATCACACAAGTGACTGACAGGCAAAAAGAGCAACAGAGCGAGTGAGAGAGAGAGAGCGGGAGATGGAGAAAAGTGTGGGGAATATGGGTGTGGATCGAGTGGAAGCTGCAACCGTTAAGCTGCTGCTACACGGTATGTCTTTCACCGATGGTTCATGTACTGGGCTCCACCTTAAATAAACAACTATTTACAATAATTATGTTCCCAAACCTTATTTGGATGCTCTTTATATTTACAAAAGGAACCGAATGAATCTTTCTTATTCTTAACACGAGCAGCATCGGTGAAAAATGTGCAGTGCATTAGGAGCTTTGTCGTGGAATGGGCGCATATGCGCTGCTGCTCCGTCAAAATGCAAGGCAGCAGAACGCGTGTGCAAATAAGAAATAAAGCACAGTTTAACAAGCACTGCGAGTGCAATGAACCGTCGATGGGCGTGGACTAGGTCGTGCAAATAATTGTCATTTGAATGGAGCCATCAGCCTGGCATTGTTGTGGGTTATGTTACGGATTACACGATAGGTACCTTACGCTTTGGAGATGTTGGGTTTATGGGTTCACTCACCTGCTATACGGAGCACAGCCCTATCCGCCGGATCCAGCTGTAGTATGCTGAGCGGCTTGTCCTTAGCCCATTCGCTAAGGGATTCGCGATCCATCATAATATTTGCCGCACTCCCCGTGGACGCATAGATGCGACGCCGTTGGCAAAGCTGCTGCTCGGACTGGTGGAGGCGTGGCTGCAGCCGCAGCGTGGGGCACGACGGCGATGGCGATGATGGCGACGGCGACGGCAATGACGGTGACTGGCAGTGGGCGGCCCTACCAAGGATGTGCGCACTCGCCTGCGGGGAGTGCGGCGATTGGGGGGTAGAGCGCGACCGAACGTAGCTGCGATGGGACGCCGTCTTTGCAGTTGTTGCCGGCACACGGATGAAGCTTGCAAGTAGCTCTTGGGGGAGCTCTTTTTATGTTATGGTTGATTGCACGGCGGTTAACCCTAACTTACACTTAGTTTCAAATTGATCTAACTAAAATTGTGCTAACAACATATCTTTATGTTATTTTAATGATTACTTTTCAAGTGCTGCAAGAAAACAAATATTCAATCAATTAAATGGCCAGTCCACACGACTTTAATTACTTTTTACACCGATTCTACGCACTGCTATAGCCAAAAAGTGTTGCATAGTTTCAGGCGGAATTGTAAATTAATTTCGAATTGCACATTTCTCGTCGATGGGGTTGGTGGGGGAGGAGGGTTTAGCGCCCCTGCCTTATCGTGCGGCTTGCTCTCATTTCTCGTTTATGGGTCAGTGGCAAATTAAGCGGAAAACAACTAAAGCAACAAACGCTCGCTGATAATTCATACAGTTTGAGAGCCACTGTGTCCGAGCTGCGTTTCGATGTAAAGACAATTGCAACAACAACAAGAAGAATGGGAAGTGGAAACAGAAACAGAAAAAGAAGAACCCACAAAGCAAACACAGATAAGCGGCTACCTGTGTCCCTGTTAGTGTGTGTGTGTGTGTGTGCAAAGGTGCATCAGAATGTCAACAAAAACCGCAAAGAGAGGCAGATAGTGCTCTCTCAGACCGACCGGTTCTTATGATGGCAGAAGAGAAAAGGCATGCGCAGTTTTTTTTATACCGGAAATAAATGTGAAGAAAAAGAAACCGCAAAGGCATTTGCCCAGTGAGAGAGCGAGAAAGAGGCAGCTGTGCAACGCCATAAAAGAAAACAAGAAGAACAAGAATCGTTATAGGTTTCGCTCCGTTATTGCGGCTCTCTCTCTCTCTCTCTCTACCTATCTTCTTTCAGCTTTTTGACTCTACCGGCGGCGGCTCAATGGCCAATTATCGCTACTAAAGTGTATTATTATTGGAAGAATGACGCGTGGGATCGACGACTTTAGTATTTTTATCAGCGCGCAGGCATAACCGTAAAGCAAGCTTCGGGGACTCTGTCAAATAGATCGCTTATATTGGGGCATATGCACTCAGCGATTCTTATTTTGCTGAGGTGCATTGCAAAACACCGAATTCCACTTGCCAGAATCATCTCTGCAAGGGCTTGGAGAGCTACCGCATCCATAAATAACTGAACAACGAGAATAAAGGTGGGACGTGAGCGGGAAGCTCAATCAGATTATCGCAGGCGCCCGTCAACATGACAGACAGAGACGGACGCCCCATCAAGCAGTGGCCCAGTAAGCAGCCAAAAGGAGTGAAGAAACCGTTACTGCCATGTGTCTGAATGTGAGTGTGTGTGTGTGTGTGTATTTGTGTGCGTGAGTCGGTTTGCTTATCAGCAGATAAACGCGAGGCAGCATTATTTTTTTTTGATTGCGCTCATGACTTGATAAGTTTCGGGTCGCTTGAAACAGCAGTTACGACATGAGAGGTCTCTCTCTCTCGCTCTCTTGCTCTCTATAAATTTGTGCTCGCTCAGTGCTCAGTGTGGCTCTCTTCCACCTCAGCCGCACTAACGGAACCTGATGCTGATCTAATCGCCTTCTACTCCACTTCTTCTCTGTTGATTTACGAGAGACTTCTCCTTTCCGGCCTTAATTTAAACAAAGCCAAATGGTCTCTCGCCTCGTCTCGATCGTTTTACTTGCAAATTAGCTGCGCAAATTTAACGAAAATAGCAACAAAAAAGAAACAAACAAATGAAAACGAAATCGAAATAAAACGAAACGAGACAGCGATTTTCCCTCCAACTGAGCGCCAGAGACGTTAGCACCGGCAGAAGCAGCAGCAGCAGCAGCTGTTGGGACAAGACGGCGCCGGCAATCCAATAAAAGAAACGACGCCTGAAGGCCAAGGGCTGTGCTGAGCTGCTGACAGCTTCCCTGGGGTTGTTGCTGAGTGGGAATGCAACTTGTCTTGGTGCAGGGCCACTAAAGAACTATTTGCTTGTCAAGCGCAGGATTTCTTGCAACAGATTCCGATGACATGACAAGAAAAGTCTGAAAATTTCACATGACTCGCTATCTGAAATGTCTGATGATGGGGATAAGCATACAACGAAATTAGCACCCCGCTGGCAACCTACTCTAATGGAAGTGTGCGCCAAACGAAACTATTTATCTTATAAAATACTCATTTACGACTACACTACATACATCCTTTGATCATCATTGATTCATAAACTATTTTACATCACAGTTAGGTGAATTTTTTATTTAAAAATTCCACTGTTATCAGTAGTTCCAAGAAATACCAATTCGACAGCATATCTTCATAATGGCAAGCAACAAATAACTCAACTTTATGAGCCATTGCGCCAGTCAAAGTCCCATTTCAATTTGAATAACACTCGTGGCGAGTGTAGGAACCAACTCAAGATATGGGTGGAATGGGAAGACCCTTGAGAGATAAGACCTCAATTGAATCGGGCAAAATGTTCAGCATTATTTAATGGCAAAGATCGCTGCTCCGCCCTCTAAGGTCTGTGGTAAGGTGTCTACAGCAGACAGAGCAGCCTCACACACACAGTCATCACAGTCGTTCAATGGAGAATATGCCGAGACACAGTCCGCAACGAAGTCAATTAAGCGACAGTTGAAAAGGCAATAAACAGGCAACAGTCGCAAAACAATAAAAGTTGATAAAAAAAAAATAGGTTCAGTTCATGTGAAAGGAAGGGAAAAAACAAGTTTGATCGTTTGGAAATAGAGAACAAGTGGGGAGCCCAGATGGGTGACGCGCCACCATGGGAACCTACACTAAGCTATGGGTATTTATCAAATATATAACTAAACCTGCGGCTAACGCCGCAATGAAATGAAATCATATTCGAAATTGTATTGATTGCTCCATTAGATCATTGCCTTCAGGGTCGATTTATGGGGAATTATGTCATGGCAAATAAAACTATCAGCGATCGCTGCGGCACGGTAGACAACAATTTGCATGTCAAACGAGTAAACGGATTCAATTGATTTGATATTCGATTCGGGTCTGGTCTGGTCCTCCTCGTAGGCCTGCGGCTTGGATCTGAGCAGCAGCTGTTCCATTAGTTAGTTTAACGCTAATTGATGAATGGACAGCCAGACGATCTTCGACTAATTAGGCTCCCCTTCGACCCATTCTCAAAAATGTATTCTGTGGGCGTTGCTTGCTGAGCAGCGGAACTTTAATTACCGACCCCGGCTCGAAAGGGGAAAGATCAGAGTAGCTGGGAGTTACTGTCTGATGTAATCTGATTGTTTCATGGTGTGTGCGAGTAGTTGATTGTGTTGTGTACATCGCTTATCAGAGATGCCACACACGAGATAGGGTCCCGTCGACATGGGGAAACCATCTGCCAGGCCAGGCCAGTACAGTGTGAGAACATTCGGCTAATGGAGCGCAACTAAACGAGTTTGATGGTGCATCCAGTGAAGTGCAGGGGCACTCTGCGTATGGCCACAAAAACTTTGTCCCAATGCCCGCCTCAATTAGACTCATCTAACGCTAATAAAATGCAACTCTAATGCAAGCGGACACGCCTCCATTTCGCATGCAAAAAGCGCAGTCTTGGAGCCATTTGAACTCCAGCGACCGCGTCACACCCCATGGCGAAACAGAGGGAGACAAGTTCTGGCTCGGCTCTCAACCTCAATGGAGTTCTCTGACTGCCAAGTGCATGTCGCTCCCAATAGACGGAAACACTACAAAAACGTAAAACTTGTCAGACGGGGAGAAATAATAAAAAAAAAACAAGTAGAAACAATGGAGAAAGAGTGTGACGACTAATGGATACCTCTGCTGCCAGGAACTGCACTCGCTGTAGAGAAGAGATAGGATGAACCCAAATACCCCAACTGACATCGAATGCAGGGTACAGCCACGCAGCAAGAAGACGATCCCGAACGCTTGAGTGCATTTTCCAGGCCGACAAGCGCAACCACAACAACAACCCCTTTGAATGATTCTGGCCAAGAACTAGAAAATGTTTGATTACGTTACAAGTACATATATTCATTCGAGGGAAATTCAAATGGCTGCGTTTTTTTGGGGTTGGATCCAGCCCACCCCCTCCGCCGATGGCACAAACAAAATTGTAAACAGAGCAGCGACCGGCAAAAGAAGAAGACATGGAGAGAGACAGCGACACAGAGAGACTGAATAAATGCAAGAGCGTAAAACTCGACTGTGTCTCTCTCGGTCGCTCTTTTTACCTGTGGTCAGTGTCAGGGCTGGGGGCGCACGCACGCACGTTTTTAATATAGGTGTCCGTGTATGAGTAATACCCTGCCGGATTGAATGAATGACAGATAGAGCAGGAGGTGGAAAGCAACGGCACATGGAAGCGAGTGTCGTCACCCACCACTAAAAAAGTGTTGACCAACACGACACCCCCGTCTGCCCCGTTATACATCATATATCGATTTTTTGTCAAGCGCCGAAAGATAAAACTCAAGCATTTGCTAATTAGAAAAAGTCTTGGTACAGCGACTAAGCATTTACGATAAAACACAAGGCCAAGTATGGATGGCGAGAGCCAGTAGGAGGAGAGAGAGAGAGACGGAGAACGGAACAGATAAAGAGATTACTCTATTCGTTCTTACGTTGATTAGCAGCAAAATGCGTCAGCGGGCACGCACACATCACTCTCACAGTTTTATAAACAAATTATTAAATTTGTTTACCCGCCCCCGACTCCAACAAAAGGCATCGGCTGTTCCACACAAAATTCCACTCACAGAATATACTTTCGGACTACGGTGGGAGGGCGAGGCCGAGATCAACTAAAGGAACAAATGAGGCTTTCTGTTTGACCGATTCCACACACACACACACACACACATCACAACATTGCACTTTTGTGTTGAATTTGCCGATGTTTGCTAAATTCCTTCTCTGCTTCGTATTTTTGCCACTCTGTGCACTGTCACCGCGTTTTCTTACACAATTTCTTCTTATTTTACACATTTTGCCCTCGTTCGTGACTCATAAAAAGGAGCAGCAGCTCGAAAAGGGCAAACCAAAATCCAAAAGAAGTGCAGTGTGAGAGAGCAGGAGAGCGCATGTCAGGTTTGCGCCGATGAAAGAAGGAGAGAAGCCTAACGTGGCGAGAGAGAGAGCAAAAACCAGCCTGGATGATAGGGCCATGGAAAGGACGTTGGAGAGGGGTGGTTAAGTAAGTGCAGCAAACGTTTTTCCTCTGCTGATTCTTCTGTTTCTCTCTTTTTGTTGTTGCTGCGTCCACTATGGTAATTTTCACAATTCACTGTTATGTGTGTACATGTACATATTTATATTTTCCACAATTTCCCTTTTGGTCGCTTTTCATTTGTTGTTGCACTCTACTCTACTATGTTTCTTTCATCACATCACGCAAACGCTTAGAGCAATAATTTATGGCAATTTATTTTGTGGCTGCTTTCATATTCAGTTTGAATGAACTGCACTTTTTTCGCGGTTCGCTTTGGCCGACGCTTTCGGTTTACACACTTTACATTATTCGCTTGGTACGGTTGTTGCTGTTGCACTTCTTGAAAACCGTTACACTTGTGCAATTTACCCAAAAGAACAAGCAGCAGCAGCAACAACAACGGGAGCCGATTTAATGACCCGTCTACACTCACACTTATACGAGACGCAGACACACACACTAACCACTGACAAACACTAACACACGCTGCAAGTGCAACGGGCGCAACGACAACAAAATTCACGTGCTCAAATTGAATTCGTCCCGTCCCTCGGTACGCGGTACGGTGTACGTTGTGGCGAGCTAACGGTGCAAGGAACGACTCAAAGCGGAATCAGTGATAGCAAGCAAGCCAAAAACAAACAGGCGGAGCGCGAAATTATCGATACAATATACCGTCAGGGCCTCGTAAATATACCAAAATATACCATTGAACCTTCAAAATATACCGTAATTATACCGTAGTTTTAAATCAGATTCCTCGATTTTGATGTTCTATTTGATATTACTAGCTTGCAAAGACCTCACCACTGAAACAACAATTTAATCCGATTGAAGAATCAATTTAGCTTTAGCATAAATAGTCCTTTTTATTGGATTGTATACCTTATATTTTACAAATTTGTATTTTAGTTTTCCAGTTAAATCACCCTCTCTGAAAGCACGGGAGCTTTGTCTTCAGTATGTAAATGTATGTAAACTATTAACAGAGAAACATTTGGAAGAGCCATGTTAACTGATAACATTGAAGAATTTGAAAAATAGCGCCATGTTCTGGATCGAATCAGTCACCACATCAAATGACTTAGGAGTCCTTTTGATATTTATATCCATTTTGCTTCAACGGTTAACAAAGCTAAGGGAGGCAAGCGTTTATTATTCTTATAATTATTACAGACAAGCAACCGATTTTATTCTCCCATCTCAACAGGAAAATAGACTAAGAGACTAAGCACAAATTAAATATTTTCGACCGAACTTAAAAAATGAATCTCTTGATTTATTTGACACAAAAAAATAAAAGCTATCGACTAAAGTTACAATTAATTAGTCGATATTGAATATTATTGACCATGCGGCAACTTTTAAACTTGTATAATTCAAAAAAGGCACCAAATGCTCAACTCTTTTAATCAAAATACTAATATCAAAAATTAATATTAATTTTAATTAAAATTGTGTCCTCCTCGCCATGGAGTCGTCCCAATAAACTTTGCTTGCATGCTGTGGCATATGGGCTCTCAGGAATTAGAAGTCAACTCAAAGTCTTAGTTAAATATATTTTTATTGAACAATAAAAACTAAAAACATGTTTTGTATTTTCTTGGCCAATGACAAAACGAAATAAAATTTGATAAAAATTGGTGGCAAAAACTTGCTCAAAATAATTGTAATTTTGTTTGTATAAAACATACATTATACATTGTACATGCATATGTATAAATAATTGTGTTTATTATTAATTAACTTAATTGCATTTGTTTTTGTTTTTGTTTTTGTATTTGTTTTGCTTTGCTTTGCTTTGCTTTGCTTTGAATGGTATTTTGTATCGAGTTGAAGCGCTTAAAAACTAATTGTTAGACTCCTGAAAGATTTGTATCGAAAAAGATCCTATTGTATGTCATTATTGCCATTGAATTTGCCATTCAAACTCAACTCTGAATCGGGTTTGGTTTTTGTTCATCTCTGGTTTTATGTTTGTTTGTTGTTGAAATAATATTATGTATAATATGTATCGTATTTGTATTGTATATTTAAAGTCACATTTAGAACTTGTTTGATTTGTATTCATTAAACTTGATTACTTGCTGTTTTCGTTTTAATTTTTGTTTTTCCTAATAACAATTAAAAAGATCACCAAAGTTACAGATTTCCCATATTTACGTTGCACAATTAACTTTATTTTGAATGCCGATTTATGTATTGTATTGTATGTATTTTGTTTATTCCACTTAGATTAGAACTAATATTATGTATTTTATTTATTATTTATTGATTAGTTACCCGGCATTTTGGTTGATTTTAAAGTAATTTTTAAGGGGATGTTATGTCAGATGATGATCTCATTTATCGAAGATTGGTTACGCGATATATGTATATTTGTGTATATTTATGTATGTAAGTATGTAAGGATTATGTACGATTTTCTAGTCGAATTTCAGCTAAGGGTTAACTATCTCCGATGGCTGGCGAGTGCGTGCGTGTGCGTGTGGGTGTGGGTGTGAATGGACTGCGGGACTGATTGGAAGAGTATATAGAGTACACACACACATATATATAAGTATATGTCAGTTACATTAGTTGGAGGAGATACATATGCAGATACATATATGGAACCTACATAATTGCTTGGTGTTTTTTAGTCCTTATCATTTCTCGATTTCTCTGGCTAATTGGTAATTGTGGCAAATAGATTTTGTTTGTATTTTTATTTTATTTTTATTTCCTTTAGGAAGAGTTGTGCAAATTGCTGTTCTAGCTTCGATTTTGTTCTGATTTTATCCCTATTTATGTACACATAGTATATATGTAACTATATGTTGTATATAATTGTAGACATCTATAAACGGCACATTTATAAGTAATATACGTAGAAACAATACGATCCGTTCCGATCCTATCCCACTTTAGGCAGATATTCCATCCCATCTCACCAACTTGCAACTTGCATTTCCGTATCGTTTACGTTGTTTTTTGTTTTTTTTGTTTTGTTTTAGTATAAAGCTCAATTGAATTTTGACAGATTATGTGGTAATTTAAATTGTCTTTCTGTATGTTGTTTTATCCCCGACCCCGACTTATGCGTAGAACTTAAGATACAGGACGTTCTACACTGTTCTTCTGAGTCTTCTCCTGATTATTCTTCAACCTCTTCTTCTCTCCTCCACCTCCACTCTTCTTCTATCTGCGATAGCTGCCACACTGAAGAAACCGTTAAATTGTTTTATATGTGTGTATGTTACGTGTGTGTGTGTATTGCTTGAAGATGGAAATTGTAGTGTATCTACATTTAAATCTCGTAAAAGATACATGTCTAAAACTATGTAGATACATTGGCCTTTTTCTTGCATGGATGTGGATGGTCTGGTCTCCATAAAGATTCCGTCTAGCAATTAGTTAAAGCTTTTGGACTTTTCCAAATGATTCAAATTCTAGGATCATTCTACAACTACGAGATGCATTCATTGTCATTGTCGGGCACACACTTTCACTCTGCGCTCATCAGCTTCTGCTTAAACCTAGACAAGATTATCGTACATGTATGAACCTCGTCGATATCCCTTTTTCCTTTTTGCATTGTGATTCGTTTTTGCGTTTTGCTTAAAATTAGGATTGGATTCCGCTTGGGCATGATGGGGTGGGCAATAAACATTCTCTTTAAGTAAACATTTAGTTAAGAAATAAATTTTAAATTGTAATCCCTTGTGTTGAAACGAATCGAATGGAAGCGACGTTTAAATTACAAATTGAATTCCAAATAAATCAGCTCTTCGATCAGATCAGAAATGTTATTTCTCTCGCTCTCTCTCTCTCTCTCTCACTGAGGATTACCGACTAATTTGTAAGAGTTTTATAAATGTATGCATGCAAATTAATGTATATTTTTATATATAAACACAGAAATATATATATATATATATATTATATTTTACAATTCTCACATCAGTTATGCGACTGACAAAACTAAGCCTAATTGGATGATTGTGTGTTGGGGGTTTGTTTGCGTGGGTTGTACTCGTACATAGCATACAATACATAAGTATAAGTATAAGTATAAATAAGGTGCTGGTGCAGAAGGGACGGCGAGAGATGGCTCTCCTCCTGCATAGCATTTTTAATAACAAATCATTATAATGTTAACTTGAACTGTGTCCTCGATATAGAACATGTGTTATTCATCTTTCCATATTGCATTTCTTTTTCTCTTGTCGTTTGTTTTGTTTTTGTTGTTGTGTTGTATTTGATTAATGGCAAAATTAAAACTACTTTGTAAAATATTGAAATGTTCTTGCCCACCACCCCCCCCCCCCCACACAGCACAGTGCAGTTGAGGGAGTGGGAGTTGGAGTTGTTTTTAGCTTGTTTTATATTACCCGTACACCACTTGGCTAAAAGTTAATTTTTTAATACGAAATTACATATTGGTGCTCTCTCGCCCCAGCAATGCGAGGAAATAACAAATAATTGGGGTTTTGCTCTAAAAAAATTTAAAATATTAAATACAATTAAATATCGTTAAGTTAAGCTTACGGTTTAAGGTACATAAATAAAGGGTGGGTGGACACTTGAGTGATATGCCTGGGGGGGACTTGGTGTGTGTGTGTGTGTTTTACGGGCGTTTGGCGTCTTGTCTCGATGAGCATAAAAAAAGATTAACTAAAGACTAACACAAAATATCAGCATATTATTTGCACTTTTGAACCAAATTATAAATTGTATAAATGTATAATTGATGTATGTATTTGCTTAAGTATTTCCGGTAGCCCATTCGTAACAGTTTCTGTTGGTTGGTTTCTTGATTATTGCCCCGATTCTTTAAAAAACATTCTAATTAGTATTACTGTGTGTTTGTTGGATGTTCATAAATCTATGTAAATATTAATAGCAATTGTTATTAACATACGTTTTGTCCCTTGTAGAAATTGGAGTTATCGTTATGCCGCCGCTCATACTGTCCGTCCGTCTTCACTTCTATGATTTTTTGGTAGAGCCCCATCTTACAAACTATTAAATGTTTTCAGTTGAATCTGAACTCTAGTTATTGAAGTATTTTATCCGTTTTTTTTTTTCGTTTCGTATATGCTAAGTTGTGTTTCAGCGCTTTAATGCCTTAGTCGAGTCGAGTGTCCCCCACACACAATAATTATTGGTGTTTAGTTTATTCCCTTAAATGTTCATCTTCATCTTCATCTTCATATTAATTTGCATTTTCATTTTGGTGGTGGTCTTCGTTCACAGTACAGAGAATCAGAGTTTTCATTTTGTTGTCGTGTGGTTGTGGTTGTGTTCTTGTTGTTGTTGTTGTTGTAATTGTGTGAGTCTTCGATCAGCAAACATATTCAATTGTTTTTTGTGTGCTTTTTCGTTTTTCTTTCGTTTTTGTATACTAAAAACCTTTGGTTGTATGCATTCCACATTCCATTCCATTCCATTCATCCATTCCCACGATTCATTCCCCCGTGTCTTCGATTTGTTAGTTGTAAAAATATATTGTACAATTTATTATTATATTTATAATTGGATTCGTTCGCCCTACCCCCACATTTACAAAAATTCTGTCTATCTCTCGTGGTGTTTTTGTTGTTCTTGTCGTAAGTTTGATGATAGATAATAATGCTGCTGCTTGGCTTTTGGTGTTGCGTTCGTAGTTTTGTTCCCTTTAAGTTTAGTTTTCTTTTGTTGAATTGTTTTATCATTTTTGTTGTTATTTGTTTGCTACGCTTTTGTTGAGAATTTTTCACATTTTGTTGTGCATTAAACATTCGATTCCCTTCCCTTCCCGATACCCTATCCCCTATTCCTATAATCAATTCATCACGGTGTCGTGTCGTGTCGCTTGTGTGTGTGTGTTTGAGTGTTTGCTGTGGGATTTTTGTTTGTGTTGTTTTGGTCTAAAACTAATGCATGCAAGATACTCCTTAAATACTCTCTCTCTCTCTCACTTTAGCAACTTAAACATTAAACTGTCAACTTAACAATAACTCTCTCGCTTGCACGCTCTCTCCCTCTCTCGAACTCTCTTTGCTTGGCTTTTCTGTTGTGAGTAGGGATTTGGGAGTAGGTTTTTTTGGGATGGTGGGGAGGTTCTCTCTCACTATATCTCTTGGCTTATTCGAATTGAATTTCGAAATTGATTTATGATTTTTTCGTTTGGGGTTTTTTTGGGGTAATTTTTTCTTTTATGGTTTCTTGGGAGGTTTTTGGTGTTGGTATTGGCTACTTTTTAGGCAAAGTACATGACCTTCTTGGTGTCCGCATGGACCGTGATGGCTCTGGCCATGGCTCCCGGTGTCCGATCCTCTGAGCAGCCGCTCTGGTGTGAACCCTCGCCCGAGTCGTGCTCCTTCTCCACCAGATGATACCTGAAGCCATAATTATTTGAATTAGAGTAACCGCAACACGCTGAAGGGTATTTTTGCAACTCACCTGGCACGGAATGCCACCAAGTGGGCATAGTAGGCTGGAGCTGGTATGCTGACGGACCGTGTGCACCGCACATAGGTGTGGCACAGCTGATACGTGAGGCACTGCAGCTCGTCGGAGTCAAAGTGATTGTCATCCCAGAGCACATGGTAGTGCGAGGGTCGACTGGTGCCCTGGATACCCTGATGGCTGCACAGATAGAAATCAAACTCGGTTGGATGCGTGATGCCCACGTCGACGGTGGTGCCGGCCGGTATGTTGCCGGACTTGCCGCTCTGCTCCTTCTTCTCGGCGCAGAAGAGTCGCGTGTGATGGCGCTTCTGGACAACGATGAATGTTATGCCCGGCCGGTACTCGGGCTCCAGCTTGATGCACGCCTCTCGGATGGCGGTCAGCTCGTGCTGCAGCACATGCGGGAACTGTCCCTCGGAGACGCCGTCACGGTACAGAATGATTCGGTGGGGCTTGTAGCCACCCGTCGACTTGTAGAACATGATCAGCAGCTCGCGCACCATACTGCTCAGCTCCTGGATGATCTCCTGGCGGTGTTGCTGCACGCGCACGGTGGCCGCATATCGCGACGGATGGGCGTCCATTGAACCAACAACAGCCGCAATAGAGGGCTTCTTGTTATCGCCGGCTGGTGGGTGGGTGACGTCAGCTCCCAGAAAGATAACGGGCTCGTTGAAGACCTTGGGCCGGATGGAGGGCACCAGAATCGAATTGATGCCGCCCAGCTTGACGTTGATCTTCAGACACAGATTGGACAGCGTCTGTGGCGATGTCTTGTTCACGTTCTTCGCCTGTACACACTGGGTGGCCATGCCCAAGACGGTGTCGCCCACGCGCTTGACCTCTGCATAGACGGGCGTCTTGCCGGGCAGCACAACCACGACGAGCTGCAGGCCCGGGAAGGTGATTTTCAGGTAGCGGAACATCGGCTCCACCTGATCCGGCCCCGTGGCATATTTGCAGAAGCAGGGCTGCCCGATGATCGGCATACCGGCATCATTTGAGATCTTCTGCAGCTGCTGGGTGAAGTTCCTCAGGGCATCCTCGCGCACCGTTCGCTGCGGAGCGAAGCAGGCAATGGCCCAGATTCTGATCTCGACGCCCGTGAAAAACTGCTTGCCGCGCATGTCCCAGACGCCCTGGTTGGGCGAGGCCAGGCTCACCTTATTCTGGGGCGGAAACAGCTGCTGCCCGGTGATGCCAGTGGACACACGTCCCCCATACTGAAGCTTGGGCGGGGGCAGCACTCGTCCCCTCACCTCCATCATCGAATTGGAGATGGCCAGGCCGAACTCCTGCACATACGAATCATTGTTGAAGTCCGCGCGCTTCACCAGGTTGTTGATCTCACGCTCGCGATCCGGTGCCGAGCGTGCGGTGGCCTTGATCATCGTCGAGGTCTGCATGTCGGTGAGCTTCTTGATGCACCGCTGGCCAGCCACAATGTTGCACACCTCGAGCGGTAGATAGGTGTGCTTGTGCTCCTGTCCCACCTGCAGGCAGGGCAGATGCGGGTAGCGCAGCTTCATTCGATACTTGTCCAAGAAATACTTGGCCACAGTACACTCCACGGTCTGACCATTCTCCAACTGCAGTGGGAATCTGTTCGAAGAGCAAGAATAGAGGGGGTTAGACACTGCTACAGTCCACAGTCTACGGTCCCTGACTGAACTTACGATTGCATTTGAGCCGGTCGGCGGGTTACATTGCAGACACGATACTTGCGACGCATCTGGCCACAGTGCGTGATCTCAATCTTGAGTCCCTTGATCTCCTTGGTGAACTTGACTCGCTGGGAGTCGGTGAGCGGTTTGCGCTGCTCCATGATGTCGCGTATGTCCAGCACCTCGCACATAAAGTCAATAACGGGTTGAGCCTTGTAGAATGCGGTGGCCGAAACTGCACGCAGACAAACAGAAGATTAGCAAACGAGAGGAGAGAAATGAACTGTGTAAAGACGCACCATCAATGTTCAGCATCATCTTCCACTGCGATGGCCTCACGCTCTGATGGAAACCGAACCAGACCTCGCGTCCACCACCCAGAGGATGATAGTAGCCATCCGGAGAGCTGAAGAAGCTCCGGCCGACGGGCGTATAGGTCATGCTCGGCAAATGCCGCATGACCACGTCCAGGGCCAGGATGGCGTCGTATGGAATTTGACGCGTTCGACCCTCTAGAGCCTCCTCCAGGTTGAATAGCGAGACTTGCGCCTGCCACTTGATGGTCACGCGAAAGATGCGGTCCTTGCCCTCACCGGGCAGTGTCACCTCCAGCTCCAGGCGCTCGTTGCCAATGGGCAGGGGATCGCGGGTGTACAGATTGTTGCGTCCGTCGAATACCGGTTTCAGAACGCCAAAGATCTTGCTGTAGGCCTGGACCATGGTCTCGATAATCTCGCGATTCACCTTGCGCGGACACTTGTCCGGCTGTATGTTGATGTCGTAGTGATGGACATAGCCGCGGGGCATCGTCACCTGGAAGTGATTGGCTCGAAGTACGATCGGCCTGCCCTCGCGGCCCAGATTCGGGCGACGCGGGCATGTGAAGACGGGCATATCCGGATTGGTGGTCGGAGTAGCGGTGGCAATTGCAGCCGTCACAGTCCCGGTTGTGGTGCCCAGGGTGGACGCGACCTGAGCGGCGGCTGATGAGGCCGTCGCTCCAACAGTGGCACCCCCAGCTGCCACATTTTGGGCACTTGGGCTGGTCACAGCGGTGGGATTGACCGATGAACCAGGCGCTGGTGGTGCTGCAAGGCCAATTTCGAATTAGATTCATTTCTCTCATTGCTATCGATTGTTATACAGGTAAAAAAAATAAAACAAAAACACTAACTAACGTTAACGTAACGTGTTGAAGACAGTTTTCACATGCATAGTAGAATGGCACGAATCTCCGGAATATCTCCGGTCAACTTTTGATGTTTTACAACACTTTAAAGAATTTAACTGCGATTTAAGCTTCATTTACAATTCAACTAGTTAAAAGGAGACGCAACTAGTGTTCCAGCTAGTGTACTGCTTGCGACTGCTTGTGTACCGTTGAATTCCAAAGAGATTCGCCATCAAACAGTGAAACCAGCATTAAAATGTAAACAAAGCAACAAATGCCATGCAACGGGAACTACAACTCAAGACATTCAAGTGGTCGGAGGAGGAGGTGTTTTAGTCTCAGTGTAGACTGTAAAGTTATACTTCAAGTGCACACACGTGGATAAAAAATAACATTTAATCGTTAGTAAAAACATTGCTAAACAAAGTTAATTTTGTGTTGTTGGGCTTTACAGGTTTAGATAAGAGCAGTGCTAGAATCGTTTAAAGAACATCAACCAAAGAACACACATAAACACAAACAGTTTGTAGCTTTCGAATTAATCAAATTGTATAACAGTTTTAGTTGTATTTAGTAAATTTTAGTTGGTAATTTTTGTTGGAGAGTAATTTACATGTGAGCGTTTCGAAGCTAGTCTGCGCCTGAGAGGGACTCTGAGCCCGCGTGGGCGAGGGCGTCCACTGTGACTCTATAAAAAGAAAATTTAATCAAATAAACGCAAAAATAATTCAAATAATAAATGTGACAGATGATGGCCAATGAATGTTTTTGTTTTGTTTTGTTTTGTTTTGGCAAGTGAATATCCAATCAAAATACCAAATGTGAAATGATGAGATAACCGAAACAAGAGGCGAGAAAAGAAAATGAAATTAGAGTGCAATTAATAACATTTTAGTTACAATTTGTATCGTCATTAATAAATAGTATATAATAATATGTAAAGGTAAGTAAATATGTGTGTTTTTGTCACCATGTCACCATTTTGGGGGTTTTGTGTGTCGGTCTGGTCTGGGGGTAAGCCACCATTTTGTTATTACAATAGTTATTGCACCTCTGGTGCCCCTCTAGGTCGGATTTGTTTTTAATGTTCTACCCTGTAGGATCGGGAATCTTCTTTCGTTACGACGCAATTGAAGACGTTTTCTAGAGGTGTACATCCGCCCGAGCATCTGTCGAGCAGAGCAGACCAGACCCAAGCAACCCCCCAATAGGAAACGAAACCAACTATTGCGTCGCGACGGTCGTTGACCCAATTTTTGCGCATTTTCAGCTCTCTACGCACGTGTCGCGTTATGTAGAGCTTTTGGAGTGGTCGTAGAACATCAAAAACTTGATTTGGGGGTACTGTGCTGGCGGGGCCTTGTGGCAGTCTGGGTTTTCAGTCTTGTTTTGTTTTTTTCTTTCTTAATTTCTTATTTTGCTTAGGCGATCGCCTGGACTTACGTTGACCGACTGGATACATTTTCTTGCACTAAGTTAAGTTTATTTAGGAAAAATTGTTTAATTAATGTATAAAAAGGTTGTTGTTGGCTCGTGTTTGTTTGGATGTCTTGTGTGTTTGGTGTATATGTAATTGATTGTTGTTGATGTTGCTTGTTGCTTTTGGTTTCTACTAATTATTCATAGTTTTTTGTTTTGTTTTTTTTGTTTTAGATTTCAGCCTTTTGCTTATCACACTTTAAAGTAGTTTAAAGTTTTATTCGTTTGGTTGATTCTCCATGTTGTTGTTGTTGTTGTAGTTGCGCGTGGGCGTGGCGTAGGCGTAGTTATTTATAACCTATATATATATAATTATATATATTTATGTATATGTATTGGAATGAGCACAGACTGGCTTTGAAGATCTGTTGGCTCTTTTTGCTTGCATTAACATTAGTTTATTTATATTATTATTATTGTGGTTGTTGTTGTTGTTGTAAGTTTAGTATTGGAAAAGAACACAAATGTAGGCACAGCTTTCGTTTAGTTTATATGTACACTCCTATGTACACACATATGCATGTATATATACACTTATATACATATGTGTATCTAATGCTCTTGTAATACAACTAAGAAAAATTCTTCTTTATTCTCGCATATCTCGCTCGTGAGTGTTTGTGTGTGGGTCCGCCAGTGTGTGAAAATTGCTGCTCTGGCCTGGTGCTCCGCTCCGCTGTGCTCTATACAGCAATAAAACGCTGTTGTATGCGTTTAATATGGCAGCAATATGTGTGCACGTACAATTCTAATCTGATATTTTCGAGACGTGGTTTTTGTGCACCAAACAAGTTCGCGCAGCCCGATCTTAAGCACAAACCGTGGCCAGAATATTGAATTTTGATTTTCCACAACTTTTGTTAGCTTTTCACGTCGCGCATTATGCAAAAAATGCAATTTTCTTCAGGTTTTCCCACAGCAGGCCACACACCGTCCACACAAAAATCGTACTCGCGACGTGTGAGCGTGACGCATGCTGTACACTCTTAACCACACTTAAATGAGGGCAAAGCACTCCGTCTAGACATAATGGGTGCGAGTGGGATGTCAGTACGAGTCGTCAGTGCGTTTGCACTGTATGCAGTTCAGGGTTGCTTTCCATCATTTCAGTGCTGTAAAATGCTGCCCCCTACTCGATAGCTATATATTCAATATCGCTTTTGGAAGCCAACCAGCTGTTTTTCAGGGTGACTATTTTACTAATGTTTTTTATTTTATTATATTAAAATATCATTTTGGCAAATATTAGATACCGAGGATGTATTGATACTGTTCAATACTGTGATACTGTATCAAAACCGAAGCGATTACGGTAGATTTAAAAATTTAAGTTGTATTTTGGTATATTTTTCAGGGTCATTCGGTATATTTTATCAATTATTCCGCGGACACATGCTTCAGTCGTAATGTTAATTCTGTTTTGATTGCAAAACTCAATAAATTTGAAAATGTCGGTTCCATTTAGTGGCACTCTTCGCCGTTCTGGAGGCATTGTCTCGGCCATTGGCAAGCAGCTGAAAAGCATCAACCTAAAGGGCGTGAAGCGCATCACAGTCCAATTCGATCCGTTTGCGGAAAATGTCAAGTCCACCCGGTGAGTGGGAGGGAGAATTGGGAAAAGCGCTTTTCATTTATCGATTACGAAACATGCGCAGTACATGGTACATTTCTGGTCTAATTTCGGTCAGTGTGTAGAAAATTTTTCTCGAAACAAAAGTGCATGAGGAAAACAAAAGTAAACCAAAGAGTGCATTGTGAAGTAAACCGAACGAAAAACCGATAGCCCAGCCCAGCCCCAGAGGGTGAGGCGAATGAAAACTTACCGTAGACCTTGCCAATGATGCCCACGGTGGTGTTGATTTGGAGATCGGGAAATGTCAACGGCAACGTGTGCGTGAGGAGCTGAGCTGGCCCACCGGGAGCCAGCTCGCGCTCCGTTGACATTTTGGTCGGTGTCGGCGTCAGTTTGAGGCGTTGCTGGGCAGCTGAAACGAAGGGGCGAAAAAGTGCACAAAATCAATATACTAATTGCCTTTTCCATCTTTTCCATATTTTGCAGAGAATTCTTCTTCTTGCTCTCCACACCCAAGGTGGTCCAGACAAATCCCAAGTGCGTGGTCAAGTCGGATATTGTGTGTGACCGTCAGCCGGCTTCGATAAAGTTTTCCCTGATTGATGCGGCACAAGGTTGAGAATATTGCACTGTGTCTGTTTCGCCTTAACTAATTTCCCTCTTTTTCCGTGCAGAGCAAGCTCAAGTAAAGGAAATCCGCTTCAATAGCAGCAACCTGAACACCCTGGAGCTCCTGGAGCTTTGCAACAAGCACGTCTCCAGCCTGGCCCCACCCGAGGAAGTGACCAATAAGGTTCTGACCAAGGCAGAGAAACAGAAGCTGGGCGGCGGCAGCAAGAAGGTGTTGAAGAAGAAGTAGACGTAGAAATTGAAGGCTTTCATCATGGTAAAGAAGCACAAAGGCACCCTGGCTGTCATCGAGCAGATCTACCAGGATATACCCGCATTTTCCGACATCTTCACCGAGGAGAGTTTCTACACGTTCGCCTTTTGCTTCGTCTGTGCCACCATACTGGTGGCCTTTATTCTCTCGCGGTTTATCACCATCAAGCCAGTCGACTTCTAAACTGTTAGTCCAACCGAAATTCTGCACACGTACATTAAACAACTTAAGCTTTAACATGTACAACTCCACTGTATTGTATTTTTGGGACGACTGGGCAAAAGGGCAGCAGCTCCAACGACCGCACCGCTGTACTGCATCGGGTCGGTGGTTTCGCAAACCGGTTTTGGCAGCTCTAGCAAACCGGAAAATCATCTGCTCCTGCTGCTGGCTGATGTTAGCAGATGAGATTCAGGGAGAGAGAGAGTTGGAGTCCAGCCAGAGCATTTAATTCAATAATAATTGGGGCCTCGAGGAAGTCAAGCAGACAGTTTTGCTGTGCACAAAATGCAACAGGCCAGGCACACAGGAGAAATACAGCAGGTACAGACGAAAGCTCCTATTCTCGAAAACCCAAGACAGCTGTTAAGATGGAGTTCCAGTTGGGTTTTTGCAGTCAGTCTCCCCTTAGTTTTTCTTCACTCCCACGCAGAAACACAAAAAAAAAGAACAATCCAACGAAATGAAAATACAGTCAAAGCTTTTGGGGTAAAGTTTTAAAATGGCGGGCCTGTGTCTGCGTGTGTGTATCTGTGTGTGGCAACAACTACAATACAATGAGAAATCGATGAAATTTCTGCATACATAGCGAGCCAAAAATGCAGCAAGACAATCTGTTGGAGTGTGGCAGCAGCTGCAAACCTGGTGAAAGTTTCTTTTGAAGCTGAGCTGTCAACTGGTAACCGCAGCACCTGAGCACCACGCCGCCGCCACAGCCTGCCTTTATACTAACGGTTATTAAGAGTAACTGCTGGTCTAGTTGTAACTGTCTCCGTCTCACAAGTTCAATGTCAAGCACATAACTGTGGCTGTCAGCCATATTGGAAATCAAACTGTCCCCATGGGAGGGAGTACGCGTAGAGCAATTGACTTTTGTCTGTCGATTTACTGACGTAATTTGGTAGCGTGGGGGGTAAGAGAGTGAAAGTAGCTGCAAAACAACCCTTCTAAATTGGATGGGACACATTTACCAATACAGGTGCAATGATTTTGGGGGACTGTCCTTCAATACAATACATTTTATTAGTGGCAGCATACACATACTTTCTCCGAGAGTACATATGTATGTGTAAATAAACGGTGACCTTTCTGCCCAAAACATAAACAGAAACGGAAGGAAGCTTAAGCTCTGCTCTGTTCTCCGGCACTTGGGAGCATACTAATGTACTAGTAATACATACTAGTGGTAGGTAGCACTAGTGGTCCTGCTCGCACAACCTTGTGCTCTTGAAAATCTCCCATAGCATATGCTCAGGCGCCATTTATGTTTATTTTTATGCTCCTGCACAACCATTTTTTTGGTGCAACCGGAATCGTGGGCGACCAGAAGTTCCTGCAGCTGTTCTGGAACACTCGAATATGCTCCTTGGTGCGCCCAATTCCCAGATACTTTCTTGTGTGTAGTGTGGGTGTGGGTGTTGGGTTGTTGATGCCGGCACTGGGGCCAGGCCAATGTTTACTCACCTTATCGCAAAAATGCAGCTGACTTGGAGGGACTGGCTCTTGCTCGCCCCCTATCAGCCAATCAGCGACAAATCGAGGCTAGTTTCCGTTGATAATTTTCTTGTTGGAGACTGTAGCAGCTTATGACTTTTCTCGGAAGGGCACTCATTAAAAAAACGTTTACTGGCTTCACTGAATGAATTGCCGTCGGCCTGCTTTTTTGCCACTTCGTCAGCGATTGACACGTTTTGGCCCTGCTGGGTTCAGGCTCTTGGTGCTCCTGGGGCAGCAGTTGGGGTACAACGATTCTTTGGTTAAAAACAAGAAATATTTGTATGTATGTTAGTGCAGGAAACACGGTTGCCTGCTGCCGCCGCAACGCAATTTCTTTCGTGGCTGCTGCTGTTGTTGTTGGTGTTGCCAGATCGCTGAACACGCACACATGCACACGAGGCAGATACAAACACATGCATATATATAAACGAAAATGGCAAATTTTGTAAGCTTTTTTTTTTGTTTATTTGACAACACAACACACACTTTTTTCGCGCTACCTATCTATGCTTGTGTTGTATTTTTATTCAGATACTTTTTTTGCAAGCTTTATTCGCGAATGAGAGTGTTTGTGAGCGTATGAGTCAAAGGTTGCTGATGTGTGTTGCTGGCTTTGGCTCTTCTCTCTCTCTCCGTCTCTCTTAGTCACTGGATTGTTGTGTTGTTTTTTGCATTTTGTTATTGCCGCAAATATGTACTTTCCAGTCAATACAGACATGCTAAAACACTAACACCCCCACACACACACATACACTTAATAACACCAGCACACGCACATAAACACACAGATTTAAAGCACAAAAATTGACAATTAATTACTTGGAATACACGAGGCATTCACTTCTTAATTCACCTGGAAATCGGGCGCTGAAGATTTGTGATTTTTTTAAGGGATGAGATCGGATCGTTTTGTTATGTGAGAATCAGGCAAAAGTATAGCGAACGCGCGCGCGATGCAGATACAACTTATGTGCTTTGCCGTTTTGGAATTGAATAAATATTGTCGTCGAGAGAGAGATACAGAGAGAGAAAGAGAGCACACACACGCTCACAAGCACGTCGCTGTTGTTTTTTCTGGTGTGCGAATGTATGTGTGCCGACTCTAAACTGCCTCAAAACAGTTAATGGACGTGATGTGCTTGGCTGGGGGCCAGACAGGGACAACCATACAAGCGCCAAGCACAGGGGAGAGATTTTGCTTCTCCCACCAAACGACCTTGGAGTCAAAACATGAAGCTCACATAAATCATATAAATCGAATATTGAAATTCAAACGTTTGCCATACATAATGTTTCTCTGGCATCTGGTGGTTAGCTTTTTGCCATGCCAATTTATTCACAACGTAAATAGTATTAAAAATGTGCAAAAAAAACTATTGGTTTGAAACGCGTTTGATTTTCTTGCGTGAATTAGTATTTTGCTAGACAAGTGAATGCTATTTCTGTTTCTCCTCCGGCTTCTCTTCGGCCGGGGGGTTTTCCTCCTTGGTGACCTCGGGCTCGGCCTTCTTCTCGGTGGAATCCTTCTCGCCACCCATGGTGGTTCCGGCAGGCAGGCTCTTCTCTAGGGCGTTGACAAAGTCCTCTAGATTGCCGGAATAGGCGGCTGCCACGGCATCGTTGGAGAGCTCAAACTGCTTCACCACTGGACCCAGCTGGGCCGATTGCAAGGCATTGGAGAACTGGGCTAGGGCCTGCTGGAACTGTGGGGATGTAATGTGATCCTTTATCTGCTGCTTTCGATCTTCATCCGCATCCTCCGACTCGGGCAGGTGCACAATCAGCGACTTAACGCGCTCCGGATCGGCAATAAGCTGATTGATGGCTTCCGCGCCCGAGAGGGCCGTCGATAGGTCGATGTTCAGAGAACGCCCTGCGCCATGTTCGGGGGAGAGATTGGATAAATACGCTTGGAATGGATTGGCATAGGCTCCAGTCGTTTCTGATGCTGTCGTGGTTGATGAGGTTGAGTTCTTACCGGAGGCATCGGCATCTAGGGACGAGCTGGCACTGCCAGCGGTGTCGCTCTGCGAATTCAGATTGCTGCGGCTGCTGCCCGACTTGGAGCCCTTGGGTGCGGTGGGAGTGCGGGGCACACTGATGTTCTCGGGCGTTTGCAGCGCCGAGGCGCCTCCCGACGATGAGGTGTTGCGAGACGACGGTGTACGTGAGCTTTTGTGGGTAGAAGAGAAGGTCGGCTATCATATGGAAACGACAAGCGAGCAGCGGCAATCAAAACTCACTTCATTTGGCCCAGCAGAGAGCTCAGCCCTCCCATTTGGCCCACACCGCCGAAGAGCTGCATCAGCTGCTGCTGCGACATGTTGTTCAGCATGTACTGCAGATCGCCGTCATTGCTGCCACCTCCGCCGCCACGCTGGTGTGCAGAGGGCGGATTGTTAAGGAGCTCATTGATGCGACGGCAGTGCTCCTCGTCCTTGTCGGTCTTTGGCTCTTGCATCCAGAAGAACATGCGGCGCGTCGAAGACTTGAACTTGAGCACATAAACACGTCCGGTTTTGCATTGCTCCACGCGCTTGTACTCAAAGTCATCGGGAAAGACAATCAAGTCATCCTCGACCTTGCCGGAGGTGCGATCCTTCCAGCAGAAGTGCATCAGGCCATCGTCGGATTGGGTCATGTAGACCGAACCCTTGCGCGAATCGGGGTGCACCATTTTGCCCACCATATTCATGCGTCCGGCACGAAACTCCACCAAATTGCTGCTGTTGCTGGAACTGCCAAGTCCACTCTGTCTTCCAAACATGATGCGGGAGCTTCTCGAGAGCTGCAATGGACACACACACACAACACAATTGGGTCATAAAAACCTTAAATGTCGATTCATGGTCCTATATGTATCGCGTTTTGTTCTCCACACCACGGCACAACAGCCGAAAGTATGGCTCTCAGATTTGTTATATCTACATTTTGTTCGAAATACTTACAGGATATATATTGTGATAAATTTAAATGATTTTTGGAAATATTCGGTTTCAATGACGAGCAATAATTTTTTAGTGATGGGAGCCAGGGTACTTATCGATAAAATATACGTCAGAAGACTGCCCTCAAAAATATACCAAAATATACCATCTAATTTTAAAAATATACCGTAGTCTTAAATCACATTCCTCGATTTTGTTGTTCTATTTGATATTATTAGCATGCGGAGTCTTTGAACACTGAAACAATAATTTAATCCGATTGAGGAATCAATTTGGCGTATTATAAACACTCCTCTTTATTGGAGTGTATAGTATACCTTATCTTATATTGTAAAAAATATTATTTTGGCATCACAACTGTTCTAGTGCTACCCTTGGGAAAAAGGATATTATATAATTGAGGAAATGTTCGAAATCTCAGGTTCCCATCAAGGCAAAAACCAGATAACTGAGATAAATGTATGCAAAAAAAATACAATGAATAGGTTCAACAAATGAATTTCCACATTTAATTCTTCTAACGAAATATTTTATTCCACAAAACGACATGGTACAAATGACTTAAGATTCTAGGTATTGTTCATCCAAACTCCACTGCGTGAGGGGACAGCGCGCGGAGTTACTTTTTACACATTGTACAAAATGAGGCTTCAAAATTGGCAACGACCAATTGGTTGGACAAATCAAACAATTATTTCAATATCCGTTTCGATGATCAACTGAAATCGGGGATTCCGAGCGGTAGGATTGAAGAAAAGAAAGCAAATGTTAAGAGTAATAAAGATTAAGCAAACACACTCTGTAGCTACATGCAATCGATGGGTTATTGGGCACACAAATATGGACAAAATAATATATGTTTGTTCTTATGATTAGGTACAAATGCGGGACAGAGGGGGTTACGGATATTTATATATACATATTCTATACATATGTCATTCAATATGAATGAGTGTGCGCCGGATTGCCTGGTTACATACACATTTCGGTCGGCATCTAAACATTGTTGTTAACGCTTGTGGGTTGGGTGTGCTAAAACGGGTGATTAAAATCTTCTTGATCGTGGTTAGCGTTATTGTGTGTGTTCCCTATACAGTCTTTAGAAAATGCAAAAGGTATGCTCGTACTAATAGCTTCGTTGTTTCGATTCTGATTTGTTCGGTTTGGCTGCACTTACAGGCACATCAAATAAATTACAATGAAAACCATGTTAGCAACGTGAGGAACAGACAAAATATAAATGAATAGAACAGATTATGTATGGCAAGGAGAATGGCAAACGTCTAGTAACAAATGAGATGAGCAAAGACAAATCTCGCTCTCTTCGATTAATGCTGATGTAGTGACCGACGACGACGACGTCAAATCAATTGTTATAACTCATTCTCCATATTTGAGCGTACGTTTCGCAGCACATTGTGCGTTTTTAGTATTTGATTCTTGATGTCTTTTTCGACTTGTGCTTTTGCTTTGTTAGCCAGACGCAATTTTTCATAGGTGTCTTCGAATGCGCGCTTGGTGCGGATTAGCTTACGCCTCAACTCAGCATTTTCTTGATCTACCTTGGCACAGTCGTGTGCGATTGTGGCTGCTGCAGGGGACTGCTGCTGCTGTTGCTGGGACACATTCAATGCATTCCCAGTGTCAGGCGAAACGGGTTCTGGAAATGGAAAAATATTTAGTGGCATGTTCTTTCCTTTTACAAATCGAAATCCTTTATGCTTACCATCTTTAACACCTGACAGCGTGTCATTATTCAGTTCCACAGTCGTGTGTATGGCCCGCTGTGTAGCCGTACACAAATCCACGCTGGAGATCCGCCCAGCATCGCTCTCTATGCCCAGATCTGGCGAGGAGCTGTTCATGCGACCCACCACCACTGCCATGTTGGCTGGTACGGTGGAGTGAGTGCCATTTGGTGGTCCCATTGGCACTGCCACCTCCTCCGAGGTGTAGCCCGACTGCGATACATCGCTGCTGTTGGAACGAGCTGGCGGCTGGCGCTGCTTCTGGCCATTTTTGAGCAGCTCCAACTGCAGCCTCTGCTCCTCTGTGCGCTTCTCCAGCTGCAGCTTTTCGTTGTACGCCTTGGTACGTTCCATGACCGCCTTGGAGGCCTGCAGGGTGCTTTCGTCCAGCTGTTTTTTGAGCGCGCGCGTAGCCAGCTCGTTCTCCACGAGTGTCTGCTTCAGCTCGATCTCGTTCTCCTGGTGGTACTCCAGGGAGCGCTGCAACTCGAGCAGCTCCCGTGTCTGCTCCTGGTATACGCTCAGCGCCACCCAGTCCCGCTCGAGCGCCTCCTGGTGCAAGCGTTGCACCTCCTCGAGCTTCTGAGCTGCCTCCAGCTTCAGTTGCGCCAACTCAGCCTGCGCCTGGTCCACAGCCACGGCATGTTGTTGCTCCATTTCGAGCAGCTTCTGCTGTGCGGCCTGCAACTCCATGTCTGTGACTTGCGCATCTGCAGTCAATGTGCTCTTGGCCAGCTCCAGCTGATCGATCTGCTTGGTCTTTAAATCAACCAGACGTTGCAGCTCGTCCACCTGCTGATCCTCCTGCGTTCCTATGGCCTGCAGTTCGGCCTTCAGGGCCTCATTGAGGGCTCGCAGTTGCTCCATTTGCTGGGATATCTCCATGCAGCGCAGCTGCTCCTGCTTGTAGCGATTGTCCAGATCCACCATTTGGCACTGAACGTTCAGCACGCGCTCGTCCCTCTGTGCTATCTGCTCCTCCAGCTGGGCAATGCGCTCGCTGTGGCGACTGCGCTCCTGTCTGGCTGAGCAGGCGCGTCGCCCCTCACTCTCCGATTCGCTGGCTCGGTGCTCGGCCGTCGCCAGGCTGTGGGAGGTCTCCTCCAGTCCGATGCGGGCCAGGGAAACCTTACGGTCCGGCTCGGACCAGGCTTCCGATTCGCTCTGGTTGTCTAGCTGCTGCATGGGCAGGGGCAGGGAGCGGCGTTCCTTGCGCTGCTGCTGCTGTCCGTCTGTGCAGCGACGCTTCTCCAGCTCCCGCTTCAGCGCCTTGTTCTCGGCCTTCAGATGCTCCAATGTGGGACTGATGGTGGCACCAGCGCCGGCAGAGGCAGCGGCGCGTATCTCCTCGTGCGAATTGAACGTCTTGTGGCTGGCATCGGCCTCAGCATCGGCATCGGCATCCGCATCGGTGTACAGAATCTCCGATAGATTACACAACTGGGCGAGACTCTGATCGGCCAGCGAGGTGCCAGTGATATTCAGCGTCATGTTGAGGCTCTTGGACAAGTCCAGACTGCGGTCGACGGCACGACGCATGGCGTGCCGCCTGTCAGCAGCCAGGGCACCCAGCACATCCTTGTGCTTGAGCAGCGAGTTGAGGAACCCGGCCAGCTCTTCCAGGCGATTGGTCAGCACACCACACACATCGGCGCACTCGAGGCGCCACTTATTCGCGCTCTCAGCGTCCGCCTGCACCTGGCGCAGCTCCTGCCGCAGTTGTCCAATCACCGCACTGTTCTGCTGATCCTCTCCCAGGCGATGGATGAGCACGTCCACCTTGCGCTGCAGCAGCTTGTTGCGTTCCAGGGCCCTGGTGTACTCCAGTTCGGTGAAGGACTGCTGTAAGTCCATGGAGCCATTGGAATCTTCGATGATTTGCGGCAGCGACTGCTGCTGCAGCTGCTGCTGCTGGTTGGCTGCCACCAATTTGGTCAGACGCTCCACCTCGCGGTTCTTCTCCCACAGCTCCTTGTTGACCAAATTCTGTAGATTTGCCGTCTTCTTCTTAACCTCCGCCTGCAACTGTTTGATCTTCAGCTCCTGCTCGGCCATCGTGTGCTCGTATTGTTCCCTAAGGGCCGAGGATATTTCCAAAGAGCAAGCCTCATTGTCACTCAGCGAACGCCCAGAGCTTGCCAATGGCGATATGCTGGCCTGACTGTTCTCCTCCTGCAAATACAAAAAGTGTTTAAAGGTTGAGGGTCAATCCATCCATTGCCTGGCAGCACTCACTTCTTTCTTAACAGAATTTTGACCTGGCTGCTGCTGCAGCTGATTGAGCCTCTTGATCTCCTTGTCCTGGCTGCTCAGTTTCTGCATCAGCTTCTGTATGGTGCGGCAGGCATGCTCATGGATGCGTTCGCGCTCCTTTAGCTTCTCCTGCGCATCCTGTAGCTCGCACATGTTGTCCGCCAGTTGGGCGTCCATCTCCTGCTTGGCCTGCAAGTAAAGAAAGAAAACGAATGGCTATAGTCTCACATTGGAGTCACAAAACTCGCATTTATTGGCTGGAATAGCAGTTGGAATATTTTTTATAACGATCAATTTGATGCTTTTCTCCCACCCCACACCGAAAAATGTTGAAACAAAAACAGAAACGATGTATCCACGTTGGTTACTAGAAGCTCATGTTGCCCCACTTTGTGGCAATGAACTGCCTAAGGCGGGCAAGGCTGGACATTGTGTAGCTTTGCAAGGGATTTCCTGGCATGCGGAATGCTTGTCTGGCATAGTTATTGTGCAGCTGATTCTGTGGGCGACGTGGGCGTTTTATTGGTTGAAAACTACTGTCGATGCGAGAGGGTTAAGTCACCTTTGCTGCATCCAATGGCCAGTTTGAGATCAGCGCCGAGTTGCTGGCAGTGCGCTGCAGCTCAGGGGCTCTACGACAATCGCTCAAAGGAAACATAACCACCGTCTGCTGGCGCATTTGGGCGGTGAGTAAGGTTAAAGGCTCTTGATGTCGCAGCAAGTACATATCCACATGCAGTCGACTGACAATCGTCTCGTACTCGTCCACGTCCACTCTACACGTTAGCTGCTTGCTTTGCCCTTCCACTTTGCTGTGGGTTACCTTACTTACATTTGCCTCGCTGCTGCACTGCTTGTCCTTCTCGATTTGCTCCACCAGTTCGGCGTTCTTGATGGCCAGCTCCTCGATCTTGGCCTCGCAGGAGGACAGCGTCTCCTGATGCTCGGCCTGTGCCGATTTCAGCTGTTCCTGGCAGGCTATCTGCCGCAGGCCGGCCTCGACCAGTTCCTGCCTCAAGCGCAGCACCTCAGCGTCCAAGTGCTTTAGCTTTTCCTCCAGCAGCGCTCTGGTGTCTCGCTCAACGGCATTTTCCGTTTCCTGAAATGTCCAAGTGGAAAATAATAATAGAAACTGGCAAACGCTGCCTTTGAGCGGCAACACTCACCTCGTAGTGGCGCAGATGCTGCTGCAGCTCATCGATCAGCGCTTGGCTCTCGGCCTCCGCTTTACGCTGCATCTCCTCGTGCAGTGATATGGCCCGGGCGGCGTCCTTCAGCAGCTCCGTCTTCTCCTCGACCGTCTTGCGCAGCACCTCGGCCTCAATCTTGGCGTCGATCAACTGCTTGGACAGAGACTCGCCCGAATGGTTTGTGCGCTGGTGCCCCAGCTGGCTCTCCTCCATGAAGTAGAGGCGCAGCTTCAGATTGAAGTTCTCCTTGCGCAGCGACGACATCTGCTCCTCCACGTTCCGCATCGAACGACCACTGGCCAGTGGCGAATGGCTGTCGCCCTGCAGTCGGCCCGCATCGAAACTGGCATCTGTGGAAGACGACACCAGGAAATAATTGAGTGGAAAGACCCAACAGAAAGAGTTTTGTGTTTGATGCGCACTGCTATTGAACAGCTTTCGCGACATGCTGCGATTTGGCGTTCGATCCATGCTCTTGTCGTTACGTTTTTGTGTCGATAGATCCGCATAAAAAATATATTATCAAACTGAATGACTGCTTGTGTGTGTTGCCTCGATACTAAACAAGTATGTGAAGCCTTGAACATTAGACGAGCCGCCTACTAGGATCTGTTTGCCTGGCCAACTGCTACTTACATGAGTTATCCATGGTGACATCTTGCAAGACTCCGGGACTGGTGGAACTGGAAATGGATAGAAAGTGAAATGCTATAATTAAGGCTCTGTGAATGATGACCTCTGACCAGCCAAGAGAAACGAAATAACTTAAGCGTTAATTAATATTTTATTTGCACACATATTTCGGCAGTGATGTCATAAATCCCACGACCCCGCGTCTGACCCCGTCAGACCCATCGTCAGCCACAGTCTGCCAGCTCTGACTCACTCTCTGCACAGCTGGTGCTGGTTTCATTGCCCGCCTGGAAGCACTCATCGATGCCAGCAGCGTCCAGCGTGCCGTTGCAGTACTGTCCGTACACCGACCAGGCCGTCCAGCCCTGTTGCTTCCGTATGACCCTGGCACATTGCACGGCCATGGTAATGTCATCGCTCAGCAGCCGCGTGCAGTTCACGTTGCACTCGTTGAAGGCATAGTAATCCGTTTGATTGGGCGGCGAGCACCAGAAGCGATCGCTGATCTGGAAGAGGCCATAGTCCCGGGATCCATCCGCATTTGCCTGCCCCACCGCATGGGTGTTGAAGCGGCTCTCGAATTCAGCAATGCACAGCCACAGTGGCAGCTCCGACTTGGGCACGTCCAGGATGTACAGCTGGCCGGCCAGATCGCAGGGTTTCAATCGAACGGCCAGGGCCACAAGCAGGAAGCACAGGCATAGCAGCAGCGATGGGCAGAGCACTCCACCACTTGTTCGGGCCATTCCAAGTGAGTTCCAGTCACGTACTGGCGCCGAGACATTGGCACTGAGACGCTGGCCATCAGCTGTATCGGAAAGCTGTATACGGAATCCAAACCGGTTTCAATTATTTGGCCCGATCTGTGAGTGCAACACTATTGCTTTGTGGCTTGCATTGATTGCACTTTAGACTGGCGGCTATTAATTAATTACATGCACCTATTTGTACGCTGAAAACTAGATGTGAACTGAATTTCCAAAACAATCCTAGGCTATTTACGCTGCGATTTTAATGATCTCCAACTCTTGTAGGCTCTCAACTGAAGCGTAACAATGATAGCTTGGCGGGTTTAAACTCTTTTTGACTACCGAACCCTCTTCCTTCTCACAGTTCTGACATCTGTTCTATGGGAAACACACCCAAAACCCATTCAAAGTTCGGTTCTGTCATTTATTTTGGCAACTGAATTTGAGTTCAATTCACAGTTGAATGAGCACAAGTCGCATGACAATTAGAAGTAACTTCCGCCCCCTAAAATCTGTTGAGAGACATTTACTTACCAAAATGGGTTGCTGGCCGAGTTCAATGAGAAGCGCTTGTACGGCGACGATCCCTGTGTTTCATTTGAGTTATTTAGAGACGTTGATCGAAATATGCCCGCCATAGTTGAGTTTTTCACGTTTCCTTCCACATTGGGCACTTTTATTTGTAATTATTTATGGTTCACTGTTGCAGAAACTCTATATTTGATATTTAAATTGGTTCGTGTTTTATTTAGTTTTTAATTAAGAGCAGACACGTCACCGCTTGATGTTGTTATGTTGTTGCTGTTCTTGGGTTTATTCCCTAAATACCTCACGATGCTGCACGGCGCACGGCGCACGGCACACGACACAAGTTAGACGACAGACCACAGACTTCGTCCCGTCCAAAGGGGCGGGCAGGCAAAACTATGAGTCATTGGCTGCTGCCGTCTACAAATTAAGAGCGCAGTGAGCCGTAGGACGGAAGAAGCTTCAAAGAACCCGCGAACCCGGTGGATAGGCATGATATATTCCTATGGATTGGATGGACCAAGCACTCGATGCACATTTTAGCACAGAGCAGGCCGGCCCCCCCAACTGTACATAGATGCGCCAGCAGCACTCGCGCACAAAGACCACATTTATTTTGGGAAATTAGCAAAAATTTGCAAAGGAATAGCCGCACGGCACGGCACGGCAATAGAACGACAAATGCTGGCCAGGCCAGAATGCACAGGGCTACGCGAAACTCTGCCAAACATTTGCACTCAATTGTTGTGGCGACGGCTCTGTCCGTGCCATAGCTATGGTTACAGAGGCTCTCTTGAAAATCAATCGTCTCCCGAACAACAGGTGGACTCTAAGCAGAGCGGTGGGAAACGTGTTCGGACGTGTCCTGTTGACACCTGAATATGTGCAGTACATTTCGGCTTTATGGCCCAATACCGCGCCAGGTATCCGAACTAAACGATCCCATTCCCGCCGCAATTGTCTACCTGGCTACCTGGCTACCTGGCGCGACTCTCGAGTGGGTGTCAGGCTATGGATAATGGCACACAAAGGCGCCTGCAGTATTCAACGGAGCGATACAATAACAATAAACAGAAGTGCAGGCAGAGCATATCGAGTGATATGTGTGGGGGAGGGGGACACTTCATTTACCGTTAATGTGGCGACTCTGAATATACATACATACAAACGGTACACCAGACACTGTACTTTATCCTGGCAAGGGTAGGCAGAGTGCGCTTTTACAGCAAACAAAGAAATCCAACCCCCCTCCAGGGGTCATCATCTCCTGCTACATACACGTGTAAATATGCACTACTACATGCACATGTGTCACGTCCAATGTTTGTCTGATAAGGCGGGCTGGGAGGGCTTGGCTGATACGGGTGTGTGGATTGAGCAATTGGGAATCAACAAATTAATTTCTATACTTTTGCGCGACTAAATTTAGCCGCAGCATCGCTGGCGACAAAACAAATTAACAACAACAACGACACAAACAGGGCGCGCGAGATACTCTACATGCATACATACATATATGTATGTATATTTCATTATACATCCGCATACAATCATATATGTATGGGCATGTACTATGCATGAAACAATTATAGTTGCTTCATGGTACTATGTATGCATTTCCTTTACATTTTATCTACAGATTCAATTGCATTTATTTACATGTATATATTCTGTAACTTCACTGTTATCTTCACTTATATATACAAATATGTATATACACACGCACGATAGGGACAACGCTTTTGATTAATTCAACTGCAAGTTTGTTTTCTTATTATTTACATATGCACATGTATTTATGAGTGTGTATATATGTAGAACTATAACGAACAGCGCAAGCACAGCAAACGAGTAGAATATCAGCGCGAAATTAATTCAAAATCTTCTACGTCCAAATAAACCGAAAGCCAGAACTTAAATGACTGAACAAAAACGCGAGGCATCGCCGAGACGGAGAAAATCCAGCCTCATCTGCTCTGAAAAAGGAAAATGCTCGCACACACTGAAAGCAGATGTTACGTTACGCATTTTCCACTGTACCCGGAGCGCATTGTGCGCTGCTCTCGCTTGCTCTCGTGAAACTTTTGGGGTGGGTAACAAACGCGACGGGGGCAGTACGTCCATACATATGTATGTATGGCATATGGCACGTATGTACATAGGGGAGGCTTTCACGGACTCGGAGAGCCACCGCAGAGAGCGAGCGTATTATTCTCCGATCAGCAAATAAATAAACTGCTGGCGCACAGTGGGCAAGATCGGGCACATGGCCATCATCTGTTCTGTGAAACAGAATCCTCCCATATATCGGTAAATATTATTATGCATTTTGGGTACTTACTCGTCCACACTTTTTGACAGTGCCTCTGCCAGTGTTCTCAGCACTTTTCTGTCTATCTCGGCCGCTCCATTCTCCTCAAGGAAACTGGTGACAGTTTCAATAAGTGTAATTTCCTTCAAGGACGAGGCGCAAGTGAGATTTGCATTGTCGCAAATGTCGCGAAGAGCCTGCTTGGACTGATCCATGGCTGTGTGTCCCGTTCAGGGTAAATGTTACTACACTGTGATGATTATATTGCTTATTTCAGCGGAATTACTTATTTGAATTTAACAAGACAAAAACCTCAAAACACAATTTGTTTTTTTTTGGAAAAATTACCGCGCATTCACAGCTGTTTTCGGCGTCTACTATCGGAAGATTTGCAGCCCTGGCAGAACACAGCGTAGCCAGACAGAAGAATTTAGTTTTAAAGGATGGAGTAGATTGGGTTAATTTTATTTTGCAAGCAATTCTATTATCGGATAAAACCATATTTTTATCGCTGAGAATCACAACTAGTTGGTAATATTAAGCAGAATATAAAAACAGAGGTAATGAAATAGGATATACGGTATATTTTGAAAACTAAAAGGTATAGTTTGGTATATTTCTGACGGTTGGGCGATAAACTTTATCTATAAGTCCACGGTCACACTGGTCCCAACCCCCAATCGAGTGTTTACAAAAATTTACATTTTTCTGATAAGCAAGTAGCACACGCTGGAGACAGATATAACGAAATGCCATAAACGCTTGGCAGGCACGTTTACTGAGCGCCCACCCACGTAGCTACAATATTCCATTCCGTTCAAACGCATACACAAAAAGTTTCGATTCGCAACAGAAGGAGGACGACCCTATTGGCCTCGTAATAGTAATCAGAATGTTTGCGACGCTGAAAAACAGAATCAAGGAGGAGACCGGCGAAGATGTGTCTACGTCGGCATCTCAGCCGCAGCAGCAGCCGCAGCGCTATGCTAACAACAATAATTATCGGCTACGGAGCCACCGAGTTAGCATTAATTCCAACTCGACTGATGATGTGGGCGGTGGCATGATCTACAGCGAGGTAAGAGGAAAAAAACGTCTATTTTTGTGTATATAAACACTGGGAGTATGGTTTCACATCTGTTTTCTTTTGACATTCGATGCGCCTCAAGTCTGAACAACTGTGCCAGCTGCGGAGCCAATGCAATGAGCTCACCGCCAAAGTGTCCAGTCTCAGCCAGAACCTGCTGCAGCTGCAGGAGGAAAAGTTGCGCGTCGACAAGACCAACGAGATCCTATTGGAAAGCGTGAAGGTGGCCCAAATGCAGAAGGATATGTACTGCGAGGAGCAGGAGAAGATTCAAAATCTACAGCAAGTGGAGATAGACAAGCTGAAGAATCTGCTCAGCTTTCGCGAGCAAGAAGCCGTGGATCGAATGGGCTCGATGCGTCAGCATAGTCAGCAAATTGAGAATCTGGCCGAGGAGCTGGAACGCCTGCGACCGATTGAATCAGTTGCAGAAGACTTGCGGGACGAGCTGCAGCGCCTGCGACATGCGACACAGCAGGAAAAGAATCTGCTGACCACCACGCTGGCGACAGTGCAGGAGGAGAATCGGAATCTAAAGCTGCGCATGAATATAGTAGAGGAGTCTCGACTGGAATCCCTCACCAAGCTCAGCCCAGAGCAGCAAGTGCAGGCGCTCATACGAGAGCACAAACTGCTCGAGCAGCATCTGGAGGAAGCCCACCTGCAGCTGTCCGATATCAAGGGTTCCTGGAGTGGGCAAAACTTGGCGCTGGAGACGCAAGTGAGTCGACTATCAAAGCAGGTGGCAGAGGAAACGACTGAGAAGCGCAAGGCGCTCAAGGCACGGGATGATGCCATAGAGACACGCAAGCAAGTGGCATTTGAGCTGGAGAAGGCCATCGATGAAATAAAACAAAGAGATGATAAGGTAAGCCAGTCATATATCCCAGCATCAGTGTTCTTATACCGTGTTGTCACAATTTGAGCGCAGGTTAGGCTACTGGAGGAGGAGATCGATGAGCTGAATCTGGCTCTAAAAGAATGTAGAGAGGAGAACGAGCAGCAAGTCATCTTTGAGCGAAACAAATCTGTGAGTATTTCCACTGAAGCTGACGACTTGCAGTGGGACTTGTCGCACTAATTAAACCGCATGATTGAGTACTAACCCAAAACCTGACTAGTAGTTTGATTCGTTTCTAAAAACCCATTAATATTTACCAACTACTTATGTATGTACCTCAGTTGAATGGTTTTTGCTTTCTATTAAACTGTTTTCGAATTCAATTGGTAGCTTCTTTCCTTTAACAATATTTAAACACGAATAAACTGCATTTTCTTAGCAAACTCTGGAAGCAGAGGTTAAAGATCTCAAGACACGTCTCGGCGCGGCCGACGACAGGTTTGACGAATATGCGAACAATGCCGAACAGGTGACAAGGAAGCTGCGAACCCAACTGAGCGAAAAGCAAGACCAACTCGAGGAGACGCTGATCCAATTGGAAGTCGAGCGCGAGGAGAAAATGACTTCAATACTTCGAAATGCGGAGATCTCTCAAAGCGAAGACATACTACGGCAGCAGCTGCGGCTCGAGCGTAGCGAAGCAATCGACTTGCAGGATAGAAATAAGCAGCTTGAAAATGACATGTGCGAGTCCCGGAAAGCCCTGCAGCAGGTCAGCAGTGCAGCCCAGGAAAATATACAGAAGCTAGCAGAGTATGAACAGGTGCAGCTGGAGATCATGGAGAAAAATAAGGTGAGATGGTTGGAAGTGAAGTGAAGTGTTGTTGGTACTTAGACTCAATGTTTTGTATGCTTTGGCGGCACAATCAGACAATAAAGACGCTGAACCAGCGTTTGGTAGACCTGAAAAAGACCCTGCAAAAGGAATTCCGTAGTTCGCAAATCTCCTCAGAGAGTGATTCCCATCATCAAGTGATCACTCCCTATAGGAACCACACAATAGCGCTCGAGTCGCTCGCAGGCGGTGACAAAGCCAACTGCATCATAATGGACGAGGTCAATTTCCAATATCTAAAGCATGTCATTGTGAAGTTCTTAACAAGTCGAGAGGTATGTGGTTACACTGTGTGTTTTCTCATAATCGAATATCCTATATCCATCTGTTTGTGTACGTCCTGTTAGGTCGAAGCCCGTCACCTCATCCGTGCCGTTTCCACATTACTGCAGCTGACATCTGAGGAGGAGAAACTGTTGCACGACACATTAAACTGGAAAATGAGTTGGTTTGGCATGAAACCTGCTTAAAACACCTACCCAGAACCCTTTGCCCTTTGCAATATTTCACATTTCTACTTGTCTACTTGTCTCCTAGTCTGTAGTCAAATTCATATTGTTCATGCATATGTACAAATTGCATTCGCCGCACCCACACTGTGTTATTTTGTTTCGTCAACAAGCATTCCTTTTTGTTATATAGTATTATTAATTTCTACCGTTGTGATTTTTATAAATAAAAAACTTTTGTGCAAACCATATTATCTTGACATTGGAATCGCCCGTTTGCTTTTCCCGGCACTCAAAGAACTTGAGGGTATGTACGATTCGTGTGTATGCATGTGGCAGCCAGTAAGCAGCGTTTGCGACACCATAAAGTATATAAATTCTTGACCAGTGACTATTGGAACTAGCGAGGGCATAATACTGTGCTATCACACGTATATTGGCTCTCTCAAATGACGAGAGTCTGTGGCAAATTAAGCTAAACGGCGTTTTAAAATCTAATAAAATCCAACTTGCCGCCATTTGTCTTCTTTATCTTCTTCGTTTCGTTAGCAACACTGGCACGCACATGAACCAGTCGTCATCGATAACTCTCGGAACCAGCATGGTTGGAACCGCAAAACAGTAACTTAATTCAAAATAAATATTTTCAAAGCCCCAAGGCCATCTCACAGCCGGCAAACATTAAAAAAGACTACAAAGACCAAATGTAATTTTGTTAAAAATACTGGTTTACATTTAAAAATATGATTTGTTGTATATTCTTTTGTTACAATTAACGTTTACTAAAATTACCTATAAATATGATATTTATTGTTGTTTAAGTATTGATTAAAAACAAATAAACACACATGTCATATGAATAACTAACTATTCATTTGTTTTAGCTACGAATAAATCATATAGGATATACATACGCATACATGTAGAATAAACAATAATAAAACACACACATTATTGAGGCACTTTTTGGTGTTTATAACGATTAAGAAGACATTTCGAATTACATACATCATAGTTGAGCAGCTGTCGTCAATATTGCTTCCTTCCTCTCACAAAAGTATCAACTATTTACATACACTTGCCAACAGAAATGCATATTAAAGTAAGTCTCCAAGTGGTACGTACATAAATGCTTTCGGATCAGCGGCTGAAATTATTTGTAGATACGACGAAATCTTTTGTGGAAATTTCTGGCATTCATTGTTTGTTCTTTTTTTTCAGAAAATTTGGCACTCGGAATTTTAAAATTTGTTTTCTTATCAAATACTGTACTTTTATCGTATATATATTGTATCGTATATGTGTCGTATCGTATTTAAAATCTATGGCTAATTTCTAATAATTGCATTTCGCTTACAAAAATGTGTTGCAGTCTATTGTTGGCGCGTATCTTAATGATGCATTGTACTGCAATCTATTTCGGTATCTGGCAAAATGAAACTTAACGAGATCGAGAAGGTCCTCCTCCAGGCATTTTCACCGCCCCAGCCCGCAGCTCGATTGAAGTATGGGGGCATGGGGCGGTGGCGGCGCTCTTTAAACTAACTTTAAAAATAGTTAAAGCCTTAAATGACCAAATTATAAACACACATACATATTTACAAAAAAAAAACATAAAATAAAAATAAAAACGTTACAGAAAGTAGAATTGTGAAAATTAAATTAAATTAAAAATTAAAACACGCTTCCCATCCATCCATCCGTTCGTCTCAATGTTTCTCAATCGCCATAGCCATAACTCCAACTAAATTCATTTAGATGTAAATCTCAAAACGTTACGTAAAACCTCGACTGGGCGACTGTACAGGCGATGGCGGTGGCGGCAGTGGTGAGAAGTATGTGGAGCTCCTCGACGACGGCGATGGCGGGCAGGAGGACTCTGGCACGATGCGCACATCGCTGTGGTAGTGCGAGCGCGGCGTTGGTGGCGGCGGATATGGCTCGCTGTCGTAGCCATACTGCAGGCAGGCGGCAGCCGAGCTAGACGAGTGCTTGGTCGCTCCGCCGTTGCTGTTATTACTGTTCGATTTGCTCGTGTAATTGGAGTCGGACTCGTCGCAGATGTCTGTGGAGCAGGGCGTGGGCGGTGGCGGCTGATTGATGATCTTGTAGTGCCTGTAGGGACGCCGCGATCGGGTGGCCGGCGAGGGCGGCGGATTGATGGGATATGCCACCATGCTGCTGCCATTCGTGGTGGAGCTGGAGGCGCCCGTGATGTGATTGCGGTCATACGAGTTCATGCTGTTCCGCGAGTTGAGCGTGGACATGCGCACCGCATCCGCCACTGAGGCAATCTTGGACACGCGCTGCGACTTGCTGAGCGTCGAAGGCGACAACGGATCCGAGGCCTGGTCATCCTTTGGCTCTGTGCGGCTCTTGCCGATGCGCGTGCGGCAAAACTGCAGCAGATACACAATCGAGAAGATGGTTATCATGGTGGCCCCAATCAGTATCATAAAGGCACGCTTATCCGATGCGGGGGCCATGCGCCGCTGCAGGCAAATATCGGGCGACTCGTCCGCACCGTCGGCACAGTTCTCCCAGCCGTCGCAGAGCAGGGCGGCCGAAATGCACAGCTAGAATAGGGAATTGTTAGCTTAAGAATTCTGCGAGTAATTCCTCCACTCACCTTGTTGATGGGACACTGAAACTCTCCTGGCCGCTTGCAGCAGTCGGCCTCATCGTGGCCATTGTCACAGTTGGTGGTGCCATCGCAGACGAGAGCCTTGTCGATGCACTCGCCCGACTGGCAGCTAAACTGATCCGCCCGGCATGTGGGACAGCCGACCTCATCGGACTTGTCGGGGCAATCCTTTTGGCCGTCACAGCGCCACGAAGCGGGTATGCAGTCCTTGTTCATGTCACTATTACCCGCCACTGGGGCCGCGCACGTAAAGTGATCTGGCCCGCAAGCTGGATACGCGCCGCAGTTCTCCTTGTCCTCCAGCAGCATCAGATGCTTGGGGCACGAGCAGATGTCGCGAGTGCTGCGTGCCACACCCTCCCCGCTGGCTATGCAGATGTGGGAGCACTTTGTGCGACTGTGCAGACACGTGTGATTGCGCAGCACTTTGGCATCCGGTGTCCATACGGCACGGATGTCGGTGATCTGCGGCAGTCGCTGCAACTCCGCGGAACGACGCTCTCCATTGACAGTGATCCGCTCCACGCCGGTCTTGTCGTCCAGCCAGTACACAAATCCCCCCAAGGCGGCAATATTAATAACCTGCGAGATGTGCATGGAGACGAGGGTTTTCCTTTGAGGGAAAAGTGGAGATTAGTACAGACTTCTTCCCATATTCTTTGCGCTGCTTACTTGTTCTTTCCGTTGATGTCTATCATATCGATGCGCTTGCCATGGGCATAGTAGATCATGTCGGACTGTTGGTCCAGGGCCAGGGCCGTTACTCCTTCCAGCTTGTATGCCAGCTCCATGCGCTCGTTGCCATCGACACGGGCACGTATGATGGCCTGATGGCTGCCGACATCTGTCCAGAAGAGCAGACGCTTCATGGCATGCACGGCAATGTTGCGCGGCTTCTCCGAGTCCCCAGTATCGATGACGCCCACGGATTCACCCAGGAAGCTAAAAGAGGCAACGTTTAGGGAAAACCCTCGGATAAATGGAAGAGCGATAGATATTCACCTCGTGACATTAATGCTGTTGGAGTAGGAGCATGTCCAGAAGAGCAGCCGCCCAATAATGTCGATGGCAATGTCGAAAGGCTGCCCGGAGTTGGCCAAGAGGCTCACCTTTGTGCCATTTGCCAGCGAACGCTTGATGCTGTGACTTCTGCCTTCGATCTGCAAGGAGTTTACAAATATTACAGCTTAGAGTTCTCCCCGTGTAGCCGCACTCCCAGTCCACTTACCCAGTAGATGTAATGCGAGATCGGGTCATAGTCGACTGCTCGAATATTCTTGCCGGACACTGGGAGCGGCACATTCGGGCAGTCTGTGGTGTTCGGCAGGAGTCGGCCGAAGCTGTTCCGCTGGCTAAAGATGATGTAGTTCTTGGGCGGAATGCAGGAGACACCGTCCTTGGCCAGTTGGTAGTGGGTGGGACAGGCACAGGTCATGCCACGTCTGCCGGGCTGGGCCAGGCACAAATGGGAGCATCCGCCGTTGTTCATCTTGCACGCATTCGCGCCCACCTGTCGCTTGTCGTTGAATACCAGCAGCGAGGTGATGTACGTCATGCCCGAATGGACGAGGCTGCGGTTCTGGCCCGTCGTCTTGTGCACCCGCTCAATGTCGCCGGTGTTCCAGTCGCTCCAGTAGACGTAATCCTGGTACAGGGAGACCGCATACGGCTCGTCGGTGTCGCTGCTGCCGACCAATATCTGCCGCTTCTTGCCATCCCAGTCGGCGCTCTCGATCTTCGCTGGCCGCGACTGTGTGGCCCAGTAGAGACGCCTCGTCTCCTGGTCGAATGTCAGTCCCGCCGCATGATTGGCACCCGCTATGATCGTCTGCAGCTCGGCTCCGTCCATGGTGGCGCGTCGTATGGAGTCCGAGGGCGACTCTGTCCAGTACATGTAGCCGCGTCGCGGCTCGAGGACCAGCGAACGCGGCTCCTCCACACCCTTCCACAAGAGCACGCGCCGACTGCTGCCATCGAGGCGGGCGACCTCAATGCGACGGGCCTCCGCATCGGACCAATAGATGTTGCTGCCCAGCCAGTCGACGGCAATGCCCTCCGGCCCAATCAGGCCCGAGTCCACGATCCGCTGCACATAGGAGCCATTGAGGAAGGCCCGGAAGATGCACTTGCTCTTCTGATCCGTCCAGTAGATGCGCCGCTCCGCCACCGACACGTCCAGGGCGTGCGCATCGCGCACATCCTTGAAGGGTATCCGCTCGTCGTTGTGGTTCCCCTCGTTGTACTCTATCGAGATGCGGCCAATGTGCTCCTGGCGGGAGAACAGCAGGAAGGCGGCCGGCACCACGCACGTTCGCTTATCGTTGGCCAGCTCATAGTCGATGGCACAGCGACAGACGTAGTCGCGGGGCCGGTTCAGGCAGAGATGGGAGCAGCCTCCATTGCCCACGGCGCATGCATTCTGGCCCCGCACCTCCCTCAAACGGGTCACCTTGAGGCCCATCAGATCGGGATACTGATCCACGACGACAATCCGATTATTGCCCGTGATCTTGTGCGCCCGATCGATGGAGCGCCGCTGCCAGTCCGTCCAGTAGAGGTAGTCGTCCAGGATGCTCAGGCCAAAGAGATGCTTGAGGTTGTCGCTGATCACCACACGCCGGTCGGAGCCATCCATGTTGGCCACCTCGATCTTGTCGGTCTTGCCGTCGCACCAGTAGATCGTCTTGGCCACAATGTCCAGGGCGATGCCGTTGGGCCAGCCGAGATTCTCGGACACGAGCACCACACGCTCGGAGCCGTCGAGGGAGGCACGCTCCACCTTCGGTTTGCGCTCGTTCCAGTCGCTCCAGAACATCCAGCCCAGCGATGGGGCCACGGCAATGGCTCGTGGCTCCTCCAAATGCTCGTAGATGAGCACCTTCCGAGCGGAGCCGTCCAGGCGGCACACCTCAATGCGATCCGTCACCGTGTCCGTCCAGTAGAGATTGCGGGCCAGCCAGTCGAGGGCCAGGCCATCGGGATGGCGCACCTCGGAGGTGACAAAGTCGGTGACAGCCGTGCCATCGGCCTTGGCACGCCTGATCGTGTAGGCCTCCACATCGGACCAGTAGATGTGCTCCTCCACGGGATCGTAGTCGATGGCAATCGCATACTTCACCCGGCCCAGGGGCAGCGGGAAGATGGTGTAGTCCGGCGAGTCCAGCGAGATCTTGCTGATCTGCGTCCGCTGCACAATGAACAGCATCTCCTGGGAGCCATTGGCGCAGCTGTTGCCGCTGATCAGCTTGACGCCCGTGGGGCAGGCGCAGCTGTAGCCCTGCGGATTGGTGGCCAGCAGGCAGAGGTGCGAGCAGTTGCCATTGTTGTGGGCACAGGGATTGTCCTCGTACGGCTGCAGCGATGCGTCCCAGGCACGCACCGAATTCGGGGCCTTGGGCGTGTCGATCAGCTCCTTCAGCTCGCGCGTCTGCAGATCGAGGGCATTGAGGGAGCCCCGCTGCCAGTCCGTCCAGTACAGGCGGTTGTCGAAGTACGTGAGGCTGAAGGGATACTTCAGATTGTTGACTATCGTCCGCCGGTTGCTGCCGTCCAGCTTCATCACGTCGATGAACCGATTGTTGCCGTCCGTCCAGTAGATGAGGTCGCTCTTTAGGTCCACGGCCAGACCGTTGGGCCAGAACACATTGTCCTTGACGAGGGTCATGCGCGACAGGGGATCACCGTCCATGCTGGCCCGCTCGATCTTCGGATACTCGCCCCAGTCCGTCCAGATGAGCAGACGCTTGCCGGGCACCACGGCCACGGCTCGCGGCTGATCCAGCTCCGTCCAGAAGAGTACCTTCTGGTGCTTGCCATCCAGGCTGGCCACCTCGATGCGATTCTTCTCGCCATCAGTCCAGTAGATCTTGTCCGTATACCAGTCAATGGCCAGGCCCTCGGGCTTGTCCAACCCCGTCGATATCACAGTTTGCTTCGGCGCCTTCGACAACGGCAGCAGCGTGGAGGAGTTCGTCTGCGCACACTCGATCACCTCCCGGCCGCAATCCGTCCAGCAGACCAGATTCTTCGCATAGTAAAAGTCAATGGCCATGGCCTCGGCCAGATCCCTCACCAGCACATCGATCTGCGGCCCACCCGTCGGCCGGGTTATGTTTGCCACCTGTATATCATGCCTTGTGGTGAACAGCAGCGTCGCCGGCGTGTTGATGAACGCATTCGAGGATGACGACGACAACGAAGACGACGAGGTGGACACCAGCGACGAGGAGATGGGCCCATGCACTGCAAGTAGACAAGGAAACATACAATGTAAATGTACATACATATATGTAAATGTAAATGTAAATGGTTTTAGTCAACGCTTGCTTCAGGCAGTGGGCCGAGCCCATTAACAATTAAGTAGAAGAGAACATGGCCAGAATAGGCATTGTTGCAGCACCAGCAGCAGCAGCAGCAGCAGCAGCCAAATGCAATGCCAGAGAGCTTGAATTGGCTTTTGTTTGCACACGTGGGTGGGTTGGTTGATGCACACTCCCAGCTCATAGCTCACAGCTGCGCGCTGCCTAATAAGCGTTGCACCGGGCGCTTGGGCGAGCGCGTGCTTGGGCGTGCAGTTGCTGATATATGGGGAGATAGTTTTTATTTACAGAATCTGGAATTACACTCACAAAATGCAAACTTATCGAATACCCTATCGACTGCTAGTGATCACACGCAAGAACGCAGAATAAGTACTTATATTGGCGCTAAATTTGCGTTAATGCGTCTTGCGTTTGTGTGTGAAAACGGCAGAAAAATATACCAAAAAGACGCTGCTTTTATGTCTTTATTATGCTTATTTAGATGTAATGTTCTAAAGATCTGTGTGTAAATACAGAATTTTAGTGCATTTTCAAGACAATTGTTGAGCTTTTTCGCTTTTCAATTTGACCCAAAACGCAACAGAAAGGAAGCTGGCAACCATGGGAGGTGGAGAGAGTAGGCCGGCAGCCAGGCAGGCACTCGTGTTATTCATCACGATGCTGACGATGCAAATGGTGACATTTTGCAAAGTGGGTTGGTTGCTTGCTTGCTTGGGTGCCTGTTCGTATGCCGTCAAGCGTGAATGCTTTCCGCCCCCGGCCACCAGGTGGGGCAACTGAATTAATGTGCCAAGTGTGTGTAGATTGTACACATATGTATGTATATATGTGTGTATATGTATATAATTTTATGTAATAGTAGGAATGAAAATAACTTCCTACTCGCTCTTCGATAATACCATGGCCAATGCGGGAATCCCAACTCTGCTATAAGCTACCATAAATCCATAAAAATGCATTGTAATCCCCGATGAGGATGCTCGCTGAATGATGCTTGCACTTTTCCTCAAATCCTTGCATTTTATTTACATTTTGTTATGCACTCGTCTCTGCAGACGGGCAGCAGCGAAGCGTCAAGAAATCAACCAACATCATTACCAACAAAAACAGAAACAAAAACAACAAAATACACAGAGCAGACATGGATCCTCCATCCAGATGGAGTCTGGAGTACCGCAGCAGTCTCCACACTCGACCGAAATTGAAATGCAGACGCAGACGGATATGGAGATGGAGTTGAAACCGTGGAAGCAGCCAGAAGAGGAGGCTGCTCTGCTCCGTTCTGCTCTTCATTCAAAACTTGGGAAAATATTTTAATTATTAATGTATACAACCATCGCTGGGAGTTGTGTGGAGGTTTGGGTTGGGTCTGGGTCTGCAGTCCAAGTGGGACTGGGACTGGGAGTGGGAAGAGCTGCAGATGGAGCCTGAGTAAATGGATGCCCATGTGAATGATGCTGCGACGATTGGCATCTAGCGTTTGGCTTAGCTCTGCTCTGGTTTGTGGCACAAAATGGCATAATTCGGATGACCGAGTCGACAATTTTAACGCCGCACAGCACAGCTCGACGACGGACTCTGGAGGTACATGCACCTGGTGGAGGAGCAGCAGAGGCACAACAACTGCACTTAAATGCTAAATGAGTGCAAGTGCTGTTATTGTTAGGCAACAGAAATGGGTGTGTGTTGCTGTGGTGTGTGGTTGGCAGCGGAACGGACTGGAATCGGAACGGGTATTGGTGTGCCTAAGGGGAAACGAAACTTTTGCGTATCCGGCGGTTGGCGTGGCTGTAGTTGTGCGGCTTGAAGTGAGCATTGGCCGGTGGCAGTGGCAGGATGTTGCCACTCTGCTGCCTCTAACCAACACTGGCAGCACTCGAGCAGTGCTGATGTTGCTGCTGCTGCTGCTGCGAGTGCCAGAATTATGTGTCCAGGCACGCTACAGTGTGGAGTGGAGGTGGCAGCACCGTTGGCTGCTGTCTCCGTTGCACTAGTTGCAACGGAAATTGCAGCTATTTAAATGTGTTGAAGAGGCTGCCCCAGGCCAGGCAGCAGCAGAAGTTCACCAGGCAGTCAGCCATCCGTGCGGTATGCTCCTGCTCCTACTCCTGCCTTCTCTTCCTGTCGCTCTAGTTGTTTTTGCTCACATTTTGTATTCGTCCATCCGTTGTTTTTTTTTCACCCCCTCTATTCATGGTGGGTGTGTGGCTACACTGGCAACAAAACAAAGTTGTTCAGCACTGGACATGCATATCGCATATTAACGCTGGGAATGTCCTTTCTCACGTTGCTTCTAGATTATTTATTTATTTATTTTATTATATGTAATTCAGTCACTCATTAGATTTTCGTGCAGTGTACTCAAGAGCTTCGCTTCCCACGAGCCATAATTAATTTCGCTCATGAATAATTTTTAATTAAATGTGCAGAAGCAGCAACAGCAGCGAAAGGGGCGGCAAGGGGATAAAATTACGCGGAAAAGGCAGCATTGAAAGGAGCAAGCAAATGCTCCTTACTTATCCCCCTGTCAGCCCCTTTCCCCAGACAATTATGAGAGCACAAAATACGAGTATGTTGCATGCCAATGCCATTCATAATCCAATTGAAAAATATATATAAAAAGAGAGAGACAGAGCAGTGGCATCCGTTTCTCGGTAGGAGCAGCCGCCACTTGAGGGAAATGAGGTCTCAAGGAAACTCCCTCCGTAATGAATTGTGGCAACTGTATAGAGGAAACCCTCAGCTACCGTCCATTGGGATGTCTATCACATTTACACTTTACTCTTCGACCGAGTGAAGCTCCAGTTGAAGGTTCAATCATTTCTGAACGAAGAATGCTTTCTATCAATTACTCGCACCTCCACGCAGCCACCACGACATAACACTTCCCAGACGATGACAACGAGCCAGAGCTGTGTCCAAGCGAACGATGGATAGACAGACGAGGCAACAGAGACCAAGCAGAAGCAGGAGCACCATCATCACCATCGTAAAAAGAGGAAACAATGACAGGAGAGTGTCCAAATGCAATTCCCGCCCAGTAAATGAAGTTAGAGGCAACCATCCAAGTCTCCCTTCATTCCAATCAAGCTGCTGCGTGTCCACACATCCACGTCAGGGAGAGGTCTGTTCTTGTGCTAAAAGTTTCCATTAGCTTCCCATTTCACACACACACACACACGGAGAGGAAGCAGAAGTTTTCACTTCTTTCAGACACTTTCAGGTGGGAAGGGGACCCTGGCACTCTCTGGGCTGCTGTGCTGTGGTCTAAAGTTTCAGCAATCTCAGGTTCTGCCGTATAATATGCGTACCATTCGCAAACTTATTCATTGCTTCGTCAATCGTCAATCAGGCGTTGACATGCAAGTTCCGCCCTAATGGACATACAGAGACGGGCAGGGCAACAGCAACAGAAACTCAGGGAGGATTCGAATCTAACAAGAGAATGACTTGGAGCGGAGGAGCAGAACACCTGCCCCCCGAAAGGCAGCTCCAAAGTTATTCAAGCAAAACTGAGACACGAATACCACCACACTGCACACTAAAAGGAAGAACAAAGCCAAAGCCAAAGCCAATGCCAACGTCAAAACCAAGGCCCAAAGCGAAAGAAAGCAATTTTGTGAAAATGTTGGTGGTTTCTGTATTGCTTTTCACGTATTTTGTTGTTGTTTTTTGTTTGTGCATTTTACCATACAACACGAAGGAAACATGAGAACAACATAACAAGGCACATGGAAAAAAAAACACACAAAAAAAAAAGGGAAAAGATAAAAAGGCAAAGATACAAAGGTAGTTTCAGTCTCAGTCTCAGTCAAGGGATCCCAGCCAGCCATCCAACCAGCAGCTTCAGCTTCTCGTTCACTCATTTAAATTATCAACACGAAGAGGGAAGCGAATGAATGCTGCATGTTCTGGCAACGACAAGCAACAGCCAGCAGCCAGGCAGGTGGAAGGAGCTTCAGCTCCGCTCCAGCAGTGGAGACTCTGGCGAATCCACTTAACTTCAAGTTAACACATATGCTTGGTTGCCTGCCTTTCTGGCTGCCTGCCTTCCTGCCTGCGTAAGATAGTAATAATCATCATCCCCATGATGATCACCAATGAAGTTTGTTTTCTCTGCGGTTCGCTTCGTGCATTCGTGATGCTTTTTTGTGTGTTCCTTTTAAAGTTTTACCAAATTGTTAATGGTTATCAAGGGCAAGGCGAGGGCCTTCCCCGAATCTTTGCTTTCAACCGAAAGAATCCCACGACGACTTAAGCTACAAGATTAAGATAAGGATGCTCCACATCAGCATGTCCTTGCTTCTTGTGCTGTTCCTGTATTATTCCTCACAAGCGACTACAAAAAGAATAAACAAAAACAAAATACTTGTCGTGTGCATGACATCAGTTTCGCTGATAAGTATTTTGGTTTTGTTACTCTCGGACTGCTTCCGCATTAATATACATTTTGGTTAACAAAAATCTTTTGAGCTGTTGTGCCAGCCCTGGTTGGCGCTGCACCTGCAAGCCCATCCCTGGGAAAGCTTTAATTTAAAACCAAAATCACTGAAACGAAAATGTTCACACACCTACTTAAAAATGTAATCGCCGCGTGCTGTTGATGGAGCGGATGGATGGAGGATGCGAATGAAAAATAGAGGGGAGTGGGTGACGGGTTGGGTCCCCCCAACCCCTGTCTGCTCAGCCGATATGACAACTGGCCATTAACGTTAAAATAAATACGCTACACGCCTGGCCTGGCCCCGACGCAACGCCAATTGCCAATTGCCAATCCCCCCCAGCCACGAGTCGATGGAGACGGCCCAGAGACCATAATGATTATGTTGCTGACAGCAAAGAGCCGGACGGATCGTTGCTGGAGGCAGGAGACCAGAGCGGAGGAGCAGCAGTGGCTGAGCAGAGCAGAGTGGAGTGGAGTGGAGTGGAGTGGAGCGAAGCGGAGGCAACGCTGATGGCAAGCGATGGAGCGTTGAATAAGAAAAATCAACAAACCACAAATCGAGAGGGGTAGACGACGAGCATCGGAGACGGATGTGGATGTGGACGCTGCTGATGTGTGGGGATACGGGGGATACAAAAAATGCAAAATAGTCTCTCTGTGGCGCAAACGAAAAATGGAAATCAACGTGTTCGTGGCTTCGCTTATGCTGGGCATGAAAAATAGTGAGTAGCAACTAGCATTGCGAATTTTGATGGCTTGTCTGAGATTTGGGATGTGAGACCTGGGGCATGCGTTCAAAATGCATTAAAACTAGTCAACACCTCGACGAGAGCGTACAACACCGCGTTCAGGGTCTGAACAACGTTGGCATTAACAATTAAAAAGTTAAACATAAACATGGAAGAGGCGTCTAATTGGTTCTGGGCCATCCAGATACTAGCCGTACGAGCTGACAGGCTCACAAAATGGAAAGCTTTTGCTTTGCTCAGTGTGTGTGTGTGTGTGTGCAGAGTGTGACCCCCCCACTACCCAGAGAAAATTGCATTAAATTACAACAGTGTTGTAAAATGATAACGGGTCCAGAGCAACAGCAGCAGCATCTACAGTTTTGACCATCGCAGGCCATTATTAAGTTAAAATTTATGCCGAAACCAGGACAGGCCGGGCCGGGCCGGGCCTCTGTGCTGAATTCAGTCTGCCTTCAGGCTGCAGCCCTCAGCCCACTTATCAGGCAAACATCATCAACTCGACAATACCAAAACCGAAGCCTCCAGCAGGAGGAAGCGCAGGAGGCCGAACTTTTGCTGCAGCTGTGCCGTGCCAAAAGTGGAAATTGCAATTGGGGGAGAGAGGGAGAGAGAGAGGGCGAGGAGAGGAGAGGCTGAAGTAGGAGCTGTAGGCATTCGTGGACAGGCGTTTTGTTTCTGTTTGGGCCATTGTTTTGCTGGTTTTGTGCCGTGCCGTGCCTTGGCTTTGCCTTGGTTCATGTTTTATTTAAAATCTTCAACATTATATTACAATGGGGCGGTGGACGGATGCGATTTTTCCCATTTGCTTGATGGAACATTTAAATATGCAGATGGATATGGACATGGCAGAAAAAAAAGAAAACAAACCACAAAAAAACATCCAAGAAAAAAAAAGTGTAGATATAGTATCTCAGATGGGCTTAAGGTACAAATCCGGAACCAGCAATCACGAGGAGGGCTCAAAACCAAACGAAGACGTGCTTGAGCAACAACAAAAAAAAACAAATTAAAGTCATGAACTTTATTTTCTCTCAACTCGTTAGCATCAACACCCATGCCCCATCCCCATTCCGTTCCGTGCCATGCTATGCCGCTCTGCTCTCTCGTATCCCCTTTCCATTCCATTCCGCACCGCTCGCTTGCTCTCTCTCTCTCTCTGCACTGGGAACAAGCCCCTCCGAAACGCCATTAACTCGCACAGCATGCAATTTGCACGTTCGGAAAGACTTGCCAAAACTCCACTCGTTCACGCTTTGAGGGAACGATGAGACGACGGACTGCGGACTGCCGACATGGGGAGCAGGGGGAGGACAAAGACAACGTTGGAGGAATATGGATGGTGGATGGATATGCTACAGGGATTCAGCAACAGCAGCAGCAACGAAAAGCATTCCCTAGAATGTGGTAGAGAGGAATCGTGCCAAAACTGTTGAAAATGTTGCACAAACGATTGGGTTTGTTATCTTTTCCAAAAGGAAAACGTGCTGTGGGCTCCCAACAGAAAACAGAAAAGCAAAGGAACACAGCGAAAGACAACACGGAAAAGGCGGCAGACATGCTGCAAACTCTGTCCCCCAACCAAAGATGCTGAATGCCGAGTTGCCGAATGCAATTTCGAAGAGTCAAAGTCTACTGAGGAGCAGCAGCCACCAGTATCAGCAGAACACCCCCATTTCCCATTGCCATTCCCATTCCCATTCCCATTGCGCGCCATCTATCACACCCGCCGCATCTCGATGTGGGCCTCTGTCGCTGGTGGGAGGCAATTTTGGAAAATATTTCTTCAGCGCATTGGTAACCCGCCTCCAGGGTCTTCAAATCGAGTGGGCTATCGAGTAGAGCTCTTCTCAACGAGCTTCAGTTTCAGAGATCTCTCTCTCTCTGTCTCTATCGACTGGCTTGGAAATGTCAGTGGCCTAAAAGCAAATCGTCGTCGTTAGCCATCCCTGCTGCTCTGTGCTCCCTCTCCTGCCCGGCAGGCACTACTGCTGCCTCTCGCTTCGCTTTGGTTAGGCGTGGAGAGGTCAGTGCTGCTGCTGTTGCTGCCGTTGCTTCCTCTGACTATCATTAGCTTCTCGGGGGGCCCCAAAGACATTTGCATCAAAGTCAAAGATGAGCACTTGGGCTTCCTTCAACTCAAAACAGTGGAATTTATTCAATGTCTTAGAGCAGAATAAATGGATATTCGAGAGTGCTTGTTATGGTTTTATTGAATGGCCCATTGTTGAATGAGAGACAGAAAAGTAACTGGAATTTAGGGATCATCACCTCAAATATTAGCATTTTAATATAAATAATTTAATGCTGCTGGCACAGGCAATTATTGTGCATTGCATATTGTAAATATACCGCGTTAAGTAACCCCAAAGGAACCCCGACAGCCAGCAATATTAAGGGAATTCCTTACATCAAATACATAAAAAAAGCTATCATCAAAAACTATCATTCCAAAAAGCTGCATCCTCTCGCAGTCTGTACATACATGTAGATATGTATGACTTATTAAGCATGTGGGGAAACATCCATCATATGCATTTGTAGTGCTTGCTTAAAGGCGCTTACACGTAAGCACTTCCTAATTAAATACTTGTCCCAAATACGTGACAACGGCAGCAAGAACGAAATGCAAACGCAGCAGCAGCAGCAGCAGCACAGGACAGGACATAGTCAGCGGCAGCAGCATCAGGATACAAGCCTAGTCAGCGAATAATGTGCTGTGCATCATTATCAGCTATGGCTGCAGCACCACCATAATATGAGCTACATACGTATAAGGACTGGTGGAGACAGTACCCACATGTCAGCAGGCAGCCAGGCAATGGCAACGGTAGGCTGTTGCGATGCGACAGACAAGCACATGACCATGCCATGCTACGCTCCCCATCCATGTTCTGTTCCCATGGCTGCCGCACTCACTCATAATCAAGCAGAGGTACACACCACCTCCTTCTGCCGACGACATGGGGCACGACTGGGGCCGGGCTACCACCATTCATATTATGATAACGATGTGGGTTGGTCAGGAGGAGGTGCAGCAGCAGCACCACCACCAACAAACCAACCAACCAGCCAGCCAGCCAGCCAGCCAGCCATCGTTGTAGCTCGGAAAATATCGTGTTAATATTTTCTGCACCTCTCCTCTGGCTGCTCCTCTGGCCAGCAACCCAGCATCCGTTAATTTTATGGCAATATGCCTCGTTCTGACGCTGCCACGACCGAGCATAGTTTTGTAGTAGTTTCCAGCTCTCAAGTGTTGCCCATCTAGATTGCAGGGCTTTTGCTCCAACAACCTTCTACAGCTCCAGCTCCTTCTCCTTCTCCTCCTCCTACTGCTGCTGCCAGTTCGCTCTGTAAGCCTCACTGGCTTTGAATTACGAGCCAACACACACACAATGCGGGACTAGCAGCAGTGGGGGTCCTGGCCGAAGGGGCCTTGCAGGTGGAGCAGTAAACGTGAACGGCAGAAAAAATAAGTACAAAACAAAGCAAAACAAAAAGTTGTAAATTTAATATTTCTTGCGCGCCTGCTTGAGCTTGATGCTTTAAATTAATTTGCAGACAGCTGGGGCACGAGCTTATTACATTTATTATTCGTGGAAATGCATCGACAGCGGAACAAGTTTCAACCGAAATTGGACAGTGCTCATAGGCCACATCAATAATATCCATCAATAATTCAGCACTCACAAATATGTTCTACAAATTAGAGATTCTCATATATAAGACCCACAGAATGCATTCGAATTTAATTGAACTGAAGGGAATGCGATTTAAATTTGCATTTTTGCATAAGGAAGGAATGTAAATATTTGAAATACCAACAGGCCATTTTGCGGATACTTACTCGTACCACAATAAATAAGTTAAGTCAACAATATGTACATATGTGCGTATACCTATGCAGTTCTGCTGCAGTGGCCTATTATGTAGATTCAATATTGGAATTGTAAAAGGCAACATGTTAATACAAATGGGATTTTAAACGGGACAGCAGCGCCAGCCAAGTGGCCAATTCTGGCTCTGGCCCTGGCTCTGGGTCCGTCGTGACAGGCATACAAAATGAGGCGCGAATGACGGTTTCGAGGGAAACGAAGAAGGGGTAAATGTGGCGAGTGAATGGTTGGGGCTGTGGGGTGGGGGCAGGGCAGGCAACGAACAAATTGACATTCAATTAGTTTCTCGTACAAGCATCCTCGAGTGGAGGCCTCTGTCAGAAGCGATCTCCGGCTCTGGGCTCTGTCTCCCCATCCCCCTCCTATCTGAGGAGGAAGCTGTCAGAAGCAAAAACATTTGCGCAAAATGAAAAATCTATACATATGTATGAATAAAGCAGCGTACAAGAGTACAAGGGTACAAGAGTGCACATAAAACAAACCCAAAAGCCAATCGATGAGACTGCCAACTGGGGAGCCATTGAGACAACTTCTCTTCTCCACTTGTGGCCATTAGCAGGGAGCAGCGAACATCGAACACCGAACACCGAACACCGAACACCGAGCGGTAGCTGGAATTGATTTATATTGAATTATTGAAACTGCCAGGCAGGCAGGCACTACAACATCGCAAGCATTGAAAATATTTGCACACTGATTGAAGGGAATTGGCATCGAAATTGGAACTGGAATGCGAACACACGAATTTAAATTGAAATTTCTACATTTTGAAGCAGTGGAAAAACAGAAATAAGAAGACAACAACAGCAACTGACATCAAGATTTACTTTTGGTTAATTGCCAAGCAGCAGCAGCATCACCATCAGCACTTGACTTGTCTCCCCAGCTGCTTGGCTGCCTGCCTGCCTGTGTCCATGTATGGAAATCGGTTTGTCTGCCAGGAGGAGACTGCCAGCAAACCAACAGTCTCTGTAGTTGGTTGTAAATTACAGCATAAATTATATCCTGAGACGCTCCTCCGGTAGAGTGTTGTTAAAGTAAATGGACCACAAGAGCAGTCCGAACAGGCAGACCAAACAGCACTCGATGAAAACAAATCATTTTTGCAATTGGGTCCCAGTCTCAGTCGCGACTTTAGCAACATCGCAGGACAGGGACAGGGACAGAGACAGAGACAGAAAAGTGGAGATTGCAAATTGATATTTTATTGCCATTTACTTTGCTTGCTGGCTGTTTGATGGTTGGTGGGCATGGGAATGGGGATAGCTGCCAAACAGGCCATTATTTATAAATCAATTTAAGATTTATGCTGTGGTCTTCCCAGCAAGGTGCTGGCTAACTAATTGCTACGTCATCGCGCGGATGCGCTGACCAACACTGGCAAGCAAGTGTTGCCACCAGCGTTTAACATTTGTTACCCTGCCCAACGGAAGGTCCATCCATCCGCCAATTTGGAATTCGAAAATGTTCATTTATATTCAATTTATGTACCACATTTAGCATAACAAAAAAGTTTGGCACGAAAAGTAAGGAAACCCCAGACGGGGGATTATGTACTTTGCATGTCTTAAGGTCTGACTTTGAGCTCCAAGAATTTAAACTTTTGTTCGGATACGGGTTCGGGTTGTGGGGCTTTTCACATTCAAATAAATCGCAAATAAATAAAACAATGTTCGCATTTAGTTGACAAATTTAGCATTTATAATGGAGTTACGGTCGCTCTCTTGTTCAACTGTTGAAAGCTTCTTTTGGGCTGCCTGTCCGATTCCATTTTAATTATTATATTCGCTTGTTACGCCCCTACACGCTTTTATCTATACAAATTCTATACGATTTCTATGCTGCTTATTGTTTAGGGACAAAGACAGCTACAAAAGCCAAGCCAGATACAAAATAAACGAGCTTTTTAGCCCGTAAAATGGCTCGTTGTGTGGCGAGTGCGAGTGCTGGTGCTGGTGCTGGTGCTAGTGCCTCGAGGCGTTTTGGTGGGCGCTGCCCCAAAAAATACAAAAGCAACACAAACCCTAAGCCAAACACAAACACAGCACTGACACAGACCCAGACATGGGGAACCTCTTGGGTTGAACCCGCGTTGGAACCCCTTCTCGAGGAACCACAGGTAGCGCGAGCAGCGAGCAGCAAGCAGCGAGAGGGCAAACAAGCTAAGCCAAACCAGACCCAAAAACAAAAGGAAGGCAACACAGATGCACAGATACACTGACACAACGACACACAGACACACAAATACAGAGGCAGAAAGGCAAACTGAACCTAACACAAAATCCAGTCAACAATTTTTAAGCATGTTGTAGCCGAGCGACGTTCGTTGGGGCATCGCTTCGCATCTCTTTTGGGCTCGTTAGGAACTTTGGTGTCTTGTGGAGCTGGCTCTCCCCTTCCCCCTCTTCTCGTTGCCGATAAATTTTGCCGTAATCTCGATAATGATTGTGTTTGCATTGTTTGTACCCCGTTGCCCGGTTACCCTCCTTTCCCAGCCAGTTTTCTTCTGTTTTGTTTTAAAGATTTTTTGATTATTTTCAGATTTGGGCACGCATGTAATCTGAGCTCCTCTCGCTCGCCCCGCAACATAATGAAGTCGTTCTCTGTCTGTGTCTGTGTCTGTCTCTCAGTGTTGATGTCTGAGCTGTCCGTTGTCCAGTGTCCGTCCAAGGGGTGTAAGATTACCTCGCTAAAAAATAGAATTTCCTTTCTCTGAGGGCGTTTTGTTTTGTTGTGCTTTATGTCCTCCTACGGCCACACCGATTCACACCGATCGGATCATCATAATGAAGTCTGACATTAATGGCGCAAGACAAACGCAACAGGTTATTTACTGTTAGCTGATTTGTCAAAAGCGTAGAGGCATTTGTATTCAAATCCGATGTCTCGTTAGTGTTTAGTCGGAGACTTGAAATGGCAAAACGTGTTTACTCTTTTTTTGGGTTTGAGCTTGGGTTTGGTTTGGTTTGGGAGTCGCGACTTGACACCTTTCCATGCAAATTAAACATAGCCCGGAACACAGAGCGGAGGTGTCATAAGCGAAATTTATATCGATTACGTTTCGATATGGAGAACCGAAGCAATGCCCCCCCCCCCCCCCCGGGCCCCGTTCTAAATAGGAGCAACTAACTCTGAGGAGCTGTCAGCGGGCCAATCTAAATCGAATCTCAAAGTGCAAATGGAAATGGGAAACTTGTGGGAGCCATGCCTCAGCGGCAATCAACTGCAACCAGCACTGTAGTATGTGTAACATGCAAGCGGACTACGACTAAATGAGCTGTTTGCCTGCTTTGCAGCAGCGCGGACGCAGGCATGAATGCAAAATTAGCCAAGCGCGCGATTCCATTTACCGTGAAGGTGAGTGAGCGGCAAGAGCGTGGCAATTCAATTTCAATATGTGGCAAATTATAACAATTGCCCATGATATGCAGCAACGGCAACTCACTCGATATCCCTGGCCACACGCACCTACCTCACCTGGCCAAGCCACGCCCCTGCACGCCACACAAGGCGAGGCGGGATAGCAGCTGCGGTTGATGCCTGAATTGGATTGAAGGTGCCCCCAGGTATCATATTAAACTGGTTAACAAAAAGCACATTATTCCTGATCTAAATCCCAATATGTAACAGGGAAAATATTAAGAATTTTCCATAGCGAAAAACTGAAACCCATGCCCTTTAAGGAGTACATTTATTGCTTCCCATTGGGAAATATACTTTCACATGAGTATTCGAAACATTTGCTGACTAGTGTGATTGCCGTGCGCACCGCAAAAGTTATTACGCATACCAATGGTAATAGGCTCGGCGCACAGGCAATGAAAATTGTTGCGGCTCTGGCTGCAAATTGTTGAAAATTACCCAGAGACACCGACAGCAGAAGATGGACTACATTATTCATGCAGGAGAGGTAAAATATGGTACAGCGTACATGACATGTATTCATATTTAGTAATGGACAGATATGTGGCATGTTTATGGCTGGTGGAACTTTCTGTAGTATCTTAACACGTTACAAATAAATGTAATTATTAAGATGCCGACGAGTCATCATGTCATGCCATGCCATGCCGGGCCGACCATCTTAATGGCATTGTGTGCGCACAAGTAAGAGAAAGATAGAGACCGAGACGAAGATAGAGGAAGCGTAATAGAAAGGAACGGATGCTGATGTTAATTCTCTCGTTTGCTGCTAATTAGCATGCATAGGCAGCACAGCATCAAAAGCGGCAAAGTGCAGCATAAGAGAGTAATTACATATAAAGACGAGGGGAAGGGGTGGGCAGCAGCAGGGGGCGGCAAACGGCCAACAAGTTGTATATCAACACATTAATGAAATGAATGATTTCTTGCTGTGTCTTGCTGTTCCTTTGTCTTTCCTCGTTGTCTCTGAATTTCTGTCTGTTAATGCTCCGTTGGTTGAAGCGGGATGGCAATGTTGTTGTAACAATTACAAATTCGTTTATTGATAGATTTACATACACACACACACACACACACACTCAAACACACATGCAGAGAGTGAGACACAGAGGGGAACATAAAGCAGAGGAAGTAATAGCTCCAATACAAAGGGTACGCGAAAGGGTATGATGATTCTAGACAGATGCTTGCCCAGCTGCAACAGATGATTTAAGAATACGAATGTGCAGGGTATCAAACGCTTCGGCACCCGCAAAGCTCTAGTTTTCTTCTCATGTTTTGGCATCTGTTTACTCGATTTACTTGATTTTTGCGTTGGCGTTGCAGTTAAATTCTGCATTCAATTTTTATTTAAATTTATGGGCCACAACTCTGCTTCATAAACAATTTGCAGTGCCATACTAGTACGCGTACATAGGAATGTGTATGTATGTACATATGTATCTATTATGCATGTATGTACATATGTACTTTGACGCCCTCGGCCCATGGTCATTAACATTAACCTCACCAACGAACTAATTTTACTCACGAGAAGATCGACTATTCTGCAATGGGTATCAAGAGTCTCGGAACTGACCCTAAAACTAGTTTGATTTATGGCTATTTATCTGTATTTTTTCTTCCCCTTCAGTGCTGGTAAATTCTTTATTTTGTTCATCAAAGACCATTCAACCAAAGCAAGGAACGATCAGTTTGATAAATTAATTTTTGTGGTTTTCTCTAGTTTCTCTGGTGCTTGCGGTTCAGCTCAGGGTTTCGACATATAACTAATGATATTGATGGATATCAGATTGCCGAAATACTTGTTCTCTTTCGATGCTTAATTTATGCGTTAGCAAAAGAATGCTTGTGAGATCGCTAAACTTAATGATAGCCCCTGCCCCAGCCCCTGCCCCATCTCATTGTCATTCAGGATACGTCCTATAAAATGTCAATAAATATGTATTTAAGGAACCCTAATTTATATTCAAGAAAAGTTAATTAAAAAGTCAGCAAGGGTGTTTTCTCTTGGCCAACAAATCATTCAAAAGTGCCACTTAAATTATAGAGACAGAAGACGACGCTGGTCTCCAGGGATAGCCAGAAAAAAGCACAAAAACAAAAACCAAATATGTACGAACAAAATAAAAAAAGTCTCGACAAATTAGTATGCACAACAGGTTAAAAATTGACAAACGCCAGTCGAAGGTAGGAAAAAGAGCAGCAGAAATGCCAAAAATAGAAGGCATAAAATAATAAAAGCCATAAATAAAGTTTAAATTGGTTTTTTTTTTTTTCAGATTGGCGGAAGAGAGGGCGCAGGGAAAGAGCGGAGGAACGGGACATAAATTAGCGGGTCAGTCGGGGCCATGAGGGATCCGAGATCCTGCCAACAAGCTGCGAATTAATGTTTCCTCTCAGCAATATTAGATAACGCTTCAGCGAAAGAAACTCGAGACGAGACCGAGAGACCCCGCCTCTCCTGACCATATGGCGAGACTTTTGGCCAACAAATAAACCTCAGGAGCCAACGAAATGAAAACAGCCCTGCTGTTGTTTTACTGAGGATTCGAAGCTTCTAATACCCTGCAGGTTGATATTTTGCATGTCAGCTATGCCTGTGGCTCTCTTATGCTCTCTTATTTACCTTGCAAACATTTGCCCAAAGTCATAGTAACTCGTCTGCAAGGGTATGCGAGGCGGGCCAAAAGAACGGCAGTCAGAACAATTACAGGAAAACAAAGAGCAGTCAAAAAACAAAAACAACAAGATATAAGAGAAAACATTCTTTTCCATGTGTGTTTCTGTTTGTGTGTTCTTGAGAATGTTTGCTGGGTGTGCGTTTGTGTGCGAGAGCATGCTCATGCTGATGCTGATGCTGGGGCCTGGCCTCTAAATGACCGGCTTGGAAACGAGTCACCGGCCGAAACGAGATGGTAAGAGAGTCGGTGGTGGCTTAGCGGAGCAGGAGACGACCTGGCCCCCAAAAGGGTCTCTTAACGATGTGCATGTTTATGCGCTGCGCTGCGTTGACGTCGCAGCATTGCAAGCAACGCACGAACGCGCCGACATTTAAAGCAGTGGAATAAAAACAACAACAGCAGCCAGCAGCCAGCAGCCAGCAGAAACTCCAACAGGAAGGTAGACAACAACAGTATCGTAAAAAATAAGAAGAAGGGAGTGGAGTGGAATGAAGGAGAAGGAGAGAGGGAGAGCTTGTTAGCAAAGGCCACGGAGGAGATGCTCTTTAGAGATGAGCGACTTCGCTGTCACGCCCAGCTATCGAATAGATACTACAGATACCTATGCAAATATGTAGACACTCTACTCTTGGAGACTTTCTGTTGCAGAGTACACGAATATATTCCTCTTACTACTTAGAATATGTTATGCACTGTGATTGTAAACGGTGACTTATTCCCCAAAATATTCGTATTGCTCATCTCTAAGTGGTGTTGCTTTCGATTCGCCTTGTTTTTATTTTTGTTTCTGTTTCTGTTTCTCGTTCGGTTCGTTAGTTAGCCAACGCCAACGGCTATGTTAAGTGGCTCGCACAGACACACACACCACCACACACAGGCAGACGGACACAACCAAACTCATACAAGCACAAAGAGGACGGGCAGGGAAGGGTAGCAGTTGCCTGCACTGAACGCCTATAGATATGCAAATTGTATAAAAATTTAATTACTTGCTGACATGTTTTGGGTCTTTAAATTGGCAACTTGTTGGGTAAATTATTGTCATAAATGTACATACATACGCATGTACACATCGCTTTAGCTGTGAGCGGCAGCAGAAGTTTCCTATTTCAGTGTTGGAAAGTTTAATTAAAACCATATGTTTGGAGTTAAAAGTTAAAACTTATTAATATTTAATAGATCTAATGGATGGATGGATGCAAATAAATGTATAAAAAATTACATTATAGTGCTTTAAAATGATGCTTTTAAATTAGTTATACTGGTTGGGTGGGGATTCTGCATAAATACTAAATGGCTGATTAATTTCGTAATGCCTTTGAATTGCTATGAAATGCAAACCATCCCGATTAATTAAACGTTTAATGCTCCGATGTCTCGTTTGTACCCAGGCAGAGAACGGGATGCAAAGGGATGGCTGGACATTCCTTTTGCCTATCGCCGTTTCCCTTTTGCAATTAACATTTGTGGAACACACGTCATTACAAGATTACGATAAATGATAAGAAGGAGAAGCAGGAAAAAGCTGGTCAGACGGGTCGGTGCTCTCCTTGCTGCTGTTTTTGTTGCTGTTGTTGATGTTGTATATTTGCATATGGAGAGACCACGCTGTGTACGCAACTGTAAACGGCAGCCAATTTGCTGGCATTTCCAATTCCGATTACGCACACACACGCACTCCCTCCTTCCATTCATCTCCACCTCTCCAGGCGTAGAGGTCAGTGGCTAGGCCAACAGCACACCCCCATAGGCACACACATCTGAATGTGGCATCGATGTGCAAGATGCGAAGGATGCTGCATTGAAACCGATTGCATGCGGTGGCAGGCAAACACACACCCAACCACCCACCCACCCACACACAAACATGAATTACGAGGCCCCATACAACACAACATTATTGTTTAAATTGCAAAGTGATACTCGGTGCATCTGTGCTGCGGGGCATAGAGCGGTACCAGTAACGGGGGGTGAGGGGTGATATGGTTTACGGAATCCATCTGTGCCACAGAATGATTAGGTTAGTTAGAGCGAAATTGTGTTTGCGATGAGTTTGGGGCATTTGCTTTGCCCAGTTGGGGCCTAAATCAATAAATAGTTTAGATTGGAATTTTGGCCAGTATGCTGTTCGTTCTTAAAGCCTTTTGATACATTGTTAGTTACGGTAAATTCTACTACTGCAGGTATGAAAGAGGAGATGAGAGTATAAATTTGAATAGCTCTCTCGTCAATTTACAGCTTTGCCAAATAATCCAATAATGTTTTAACAAATATGTATTTTCTCATTGCTTCTGATGACACAAAATGTTTTATGTTAAATTTAGAAGTTTAAAGGCTGCTGTATGGACTTCTCCCATCATATAATATTTATATTTCATCCCAAGAAATTTAAGACTTCATTTGTAGCCCTCTTCAAAGAAGGATGAGTGTTGGCAAACGTGTATGTATGCATGTTTTTCTTTTTTGTATTCATTCGTTTATAATGTACGTTTGTGTGTGTGGACGGCTTAAAAGTGGAACTGCGTGCACACTCGAATGAAATCAAAATCAATGTCAACAACAGTGAAACGCTAGTCCCCGGGGCAGTGGGAGATGGCTCGGAAAATTCCGTCAAAGGCGTTTTTCCTCCTGCTTTGAAGTGCTCCTTTTACTACACTACTTACAAAACGGGCTCGTACTACGGCGTAGTAAATAGAAGGAAAAGCAAATTGCAAAAGAGAGCGAAAGACCAAATCTCCTACCATACAAGCCCCCTGAGCCACACACACGGAATACCAGCAGCAAAAACGTCAGTTACTGCAAAAAAGGACAAGGCCTAGGGGGGCTGAAGCGTGCGGAGCAGTGGAATCAGCGTAGGCAAAAACACTTTGTGCGCGCGTCAAAGTGTTAAAGAAAGTAAATCGCACACGCACACATACACTAAGAGTGAGAGAGGGGCAAGCAAAGAGAGATGAGAATGCGGAGCTTTTTTTTTTTTGGTGCTGCCTTGTGTACATATTTGATGCGCTTTTTTTGGAAGCAACTCCCTGCCAATCTTCTTCCACATTCCATCTCTCTCTCTCTCTCTCTCTCTATCACTCAACTCTCTACTACTATGCCCGTCGACAATTTTAAGTTTTGTCGGTTTATTTTTTATTGCACATTGCTTGAAGCGCGGGCAGGAGGCTGGTGATGTGCAGGCAGCGAGGCACTTGCTTTGCTGGCGCCCCAATGCATGTTGGAGGACTCCGGACTCCGACAACTTCAGTGCGGACGACCCCGGGCTTATCTTTCAACCAAACACTCCACCGTCCACTCTCAAAGCTTGACGATACTCGTGCCTTTGTCCATTTGCCATTTTCCATATTAACTTTACCAACGGGAATGAGCCAACTTTTCCGTTCCTCCAGCACGACTCCCGCTGCCCCACTTGGGAAAGGCGCTTTGTGGCCAGCCTTATTATAGACTTCGACGCTGTGCCTGGCAAAGGCCTTCCCCCCAAAATTTGTGTGCTTGGGTCAATGCTTTGTGAATTTGAAATGTGCAGTAGCAGAAGCAGAGGAGTACTCGGCTGGCAATTACCCGGGGAGTATACTTGTACTATACTATTATAACTACTAAATTATTACTATGCCTCTTTTTTCAGCTCATTAGCGTCCCATCAACTTGGAAAAGTGGCAGGCAGGGGACGGAGGGAGTGAAGTGAAGGCACTAAATTATGCCCAGTGCAATCAAGTTGAGTGCGTACTACAGTCTAAATAAGTAGTTGTTCTTGTTGTTTATTCATAAAGGCTTCCCGCGCACAGAAATTGTCAGCCAAAGGCCTTTGACAAGAAAAAAAAATGAGAAGAGAGCTTAAGGCAAAGCTTGCAGCGGGAAGAGTGTGTTGGGGAGAGGGAAGCAGAAAAGTGCAGTTGAAACCACACACACACATACACACACGCGTACAAAGTCAAACGATGTGCTTGCTTTGAGAGGTGCGAAAGGGATAGATGTAATTTTGTTACTCCTTCTACTTCTGCCTTGGTTCTTTTCTCTGTATGTGTTAATGAACTTGCGGTGCATCATCTGCCTCCTCCCTCACACTCATTCTGACTAGTAGGCAAAGTCGAACACTGCCATCAATAATAATGGAATTTCTGTAATTACTTACCATTTTTGTACTGAAGAGAATCTGAGACGCCAAAGCACATCAGGAGAAAGCCGATCACCAAGGGTGGACTCCATCCACCTCCATGAGTACTAGAATTTGCACATTTTTTTGCTTTCGTTGTATATTTGATTGTAAGTTGGCACAGTTGGAGTTCGGTTTTAGTATGATTTCTGAATGGCTCACGGGCCATTTTCTTATGGACACAATCTCAGAAATTCCAAGACATTTGGAGTAAAAATAACCGAAACGAACCGATCGTCTCCACGGGTTTTGTTAGGCACAAATAATCATTATCTATAGCACACAAAAGTACTGCCAGAGAAAGAGAGAGAAAGAACAAGAGGGAACAATTTAAGACCAGACACATCAAAAAAACTTCAGTCGGGTATTAATTACACTGTGCAGCAAAATCACGAAACGTTTTTGCATTCGGTAAAGTTTCTATTATCTATTTGTTTACATAGAAACAGTTATGGTGTACTTGTATATATTTATTTTTGCGAACACAAATATGTTTTTTCTGTTGTTTTGTTGCGTGGTGTGATCGACATTGTAGCTTGAGGTTTGTGTGTGTGGGTGCTTTGGACAATTTCTTTTTAGTAGAGTAGCGGAGTGATAAGCAATTATGCAACTGTGTAGGTGTCTGTTCTGGTTGCTAAATTGAAATATTGTAAATGATAAGGGAAAGGCGGAGCATTCGTAATGAATGCCCATTTTGCCTTTGATGCAACAAGCCGGCAAATGCAGCAGATTGCAACCCCCAATGCAATGGAAAATTTCACGAAAATCAAAACATCGGACAGACGGGACCCGCTAGAAAATAAAGCAACGCAGCGAACGGTTCGGTTCGGGGCGAACACAACACATCTTTCAGGCAGGCCATAAATTTAGATTCCCAAATCATGTGGAATTACATTACGCACGTACAAATGTTTGCTTGTGTGTGCGTGCAAGAGGCGAATCGTCCGCGTCTTGTTATGTTTTTAGAACCATTTCAAGTATATTTACGAACACAAAACACACCAACTTGCACGCCGATGCACATTTATCACAAGGCGGACACGCACAACACACAACAAACTCCACTACACACCAATTATAGATCATTTCTCTATTAAACTTTTTTAATTAAACACTTGTGCGTACAGCGGAGTGTTCAGCGTACGCGATTCGGCCTGCGAGTAGCCATTTTGTTGGTAAGTTTTATTTGTAAATATTTTATTTACTTTTCACGGATTACACCTTGCGCTGCTTTGTTTTTGTGTGCGTCGAATTTACTGCCAGTGTGACTGCAGATTTAGGGATAAAATATATCTTCAGACCCCCAAAAATATACCAACAGAAAACATCTTTTTATAATATACCAAGAAAATACCAAGGAAGACCATGTTCCTCAATTTTGCTATTCTATTTAATATAACTGGGTTGTTAAAACGTTCACCGCAGCACATATATTTTAATACGATTGATGAATCAGTTTTCTACACAATTCGCTATTTTCAAAATATAACAAATTACATTTTTACATACTAAGTACACCGTGACTACACAATTTCTACATATTCACAACATATTTATGGAGCATGTATGCTAATATACCTACATACCGGATGAACGTTTTCTGTTTATGCCTTAATTCCTAAAAAATCTTTTTACAAGGTGTCCTCAAAACTAACCAATCTTTTGGAAAATTCATTTAATAATAAGATAAAATTATATTTTGAGGGTGAGACTCTCAATCCAACAAGTAATATTAATGCGAACATCAAAATCGAGGAATATAATCGGAAACACATCGGTATATTTCGGTATATTTTGATAATCAGAAGGTATAGGTTTCGGTTTAGTTTGGTGGTCGCACTGATTGCCATCAATCACAAAAATAATGGCCACTGAAGAGCACCAGCGTCTTGCGAATATAGTGAAGAACTGCCATGAGAGTCTCCGGCGGCTGACAAAGGAGCATGGAGCCCAGGTGGCCTGGCAGGAGCACACAAGTCCAGAGAATGCGAAGCGTCTGCTGGAGTACGCCAACGCCATGCGGGAGCTGGCAGCCATATGGGAAAGGAACGACAGCAACATGGAGCTGCAGGCTCGCAGCCGCATCAAGTGGGCGATTGACTACATAACCAAGTACTTCTTCACCGAAGGCATATACATGCAAAAACGACAGCGGGAACAGAGACTGCTAAACTCATACACCAGCGACCAGCAGCTGGGCGAAGTGACGTGCCAGTTCCTGGAGGAGCCACCAGACAGGTTGCGGGTGCTGGACGTGGGCAGCTGTTTCAATCCCTTTGCCAATTCGCCGCATCTGGAGGTGACAGCAATTGACTTGTGCCCAGCCACCGATGACGTGCTCCAAGCGGATTTCCTGAAAGTGGATGTTACGCCAGGTCTAACAGGGCCAAATGTGTGCGAGGGCAGCGTGAAGAGTCTGCCCGCCAGCCACTACGAGTGTGTTATATTCAGTCTGCTGCTGGAGTACATGCCCAGTGCGGAGCAGCGGCTTCTTTGCTGCCGGAAAGCCTACGATCTGCTACGCCCCGAAGGTATACTAGTTCTCATAACGCCCGACTCTCAGCATGTGGGCAAGAATGCGCATCTAATGAAGAACTGGCGCTACTCCCTGGCCAAATTGGGCCTGCTGAGGGTGCGCTTCGAAAAGCTGCCACACATCTCCTGCATGGTGTTCCGCAAGGCCATCAGCCTGGAGCTGTCTCGCCACTGGGCGAGCATTCATCGGGAGGAGGGCATGTGCGAAGCCATAAAAATACCGCAGGACGAAAGCTAGATAAGGCCGGGGGCCATCGGTGTTGTTGTAAATATTATGTGTGTCGACGTCTACTTATTTATGACTTAACTTATCTGTGTTAAATGTGAGTTAATAATAATAATGGTTGACGATTTATCTATATCGTAAATATTCAAATGCTATTGCTTAAGCAACTGTGCAGCAGCTGTCTCTGGTTCCGACTGTGCGAACATCGACGTGTTGGTTTGACGCTTCTTCATGACTGTGGAGGCGCCCTGCGAGATTTTCATGATGTTGGGCGGCAGCGGCTTCTTGCGGTCTGCCTCCCATTCGGCGCGATGCAGCCGCTGGCGGTGTTTGTACATGTTGGCATTCGAAAAGAAAGTCATGGGACAGTTGGGACAGGTGTAGAGTACCTCTCCGGTGTGCGTGGAAGTGTGTTCCTACAGAATAAAGCTGGATTAGGCATCCAATTAGAAAGACTTTCTAAGATAAACTTACTCGCAAATCTTGGGGTCGCTTGAAAGCCTTTTCGCACATTCCGCACTTGAACTTTCGTTCGCATTGATGATTGTGGTAAATGTGTCGCTTGAGTGCTCTGGAGTTGGTCGAAGTCTTGTTGCAGATGTGACAGCGATGCTCACCACCCGGCGGCTCGTGCACCGTATTCATGTGCTGCTTCAGGCCGGACATATGCCGCAGCCAAGTGCCACAAATCTCGCACTGCACGGGCTCGGGCTTGGGACGCGGCTCGTCGGAATGTTCCAGCTCGTGATGCTTCTTGAGATTCGTTTGGGAGCGCACGGTCTTGCCGCACTTATCGCACATGATGACCGTCTCTGGGTCATGCATGTAGCGCATGTGCTCCTTCAGTTTGCGCGCTGTGGGAATTCTGAAACGGCAAAGGAATCAACATCAAGTTTGGAGTTTAAATAGAACATCGTAGAAGCAACTAACTTCTTGTTGCACTCGGGACAGGTGAATTTGTAGTCGGACTTGGCCACATGCTTGGACACCTTGTGATATTCGATGGCTGCCTTGGTGGTGAAGGTCTTTGGGCACTTTTCGCACTGATAGACCTGCTTCTCCTTGGGTTCCGCCTGGTCGGGCTGAGCTATGTGCGTTTGCTCATGCACCTCCATGCTGCGCGAGTCCAGGAATACTCTGCCACATTGCGAGCACATAAAATGGTCTGGATTCTGGTGAACCATGACATGTTCTGCCAGGTTTTTGCGTATCGTGAACTTTTTCCCGCAGCAGGCCACGTAGCCCGATTCGATGTTGTGCGTGAGGCGGTGATGGCTTCGCATGTCGGCAAAATTCTGCACCAGAAGATTGCATATATCGCAGGACAACTTCTTGAAGAACTTGATGATAATTTCATCGTACTCATTTTGCTGCAGCTTGCGCCGTTCGATCTCCTCGCGGCTCATGCGGACGGGCGGAACCAACGGTTTCGGACGCTTTCGGTACTTTTTGGGCTTGACTACGACCCGCTTGGGTATCTCAGCGTATCGCTCTTCCGGCTCAAAATCCGGCAAACTGTTGTCCGAGTCCCCATCGCTGCTGTCACTGTTGGATGAGGAGGAGGAGCTGGCGCTGTCTTCCGTGCCCAGAACAGCCTCCGCGGCCACAAAATCATTGTCCCCATCATCGTCATCTGAGGCCAATTCCTTTTTCAGCCGCTCGGTGGGCTCCAGCTTGGGCGCTGGCTTTCGGCCACGCCGCGTACTCCTTCTCAGCTGGCGGCCGTTTCTCTCGGACGATCCATTCGCTTCATTCCTTGCGTCTGTGTTGAGGAACTCCGCCAGCGGCACGTCTCCATCTGAATCACTACCAACGGCCTGCTCATTTTTAATCCGCCTCTTCGCAGTGGTGGGCCAATCCGAGTTTCCACTGCTCCTTTTCGTAGCAGTTTTTGGTCCAGTGTCCACCGGATCCTCCAGAAACTCCACCTTGGTCAGCGGCTCCAGTTCGTTGACCTCCACCTTAACCGCTTCGGGAGCAAAGAATCCCTCGGACAGGGCATCCAGCTCAAACAGTGGATTGATGGCCTCTGTCTCTCCACAAAACTCGATGGGCACACTTTTGGAGTCGCTCAGCCGCTGCTGGTGCAGAATGTACACCCGCTGGTGGAACTCATTGAAACTGCTCACGTTTTGCCAGCACTCCCGGCAGATTACCTCCGAATTATTATCCGCAATGGGTAGCTGCAAATACGAGACATTGTAGTTACAAATATATTCAAATATCCCCATTAACTTACCTCAAAGAACAGGAAATGTTTGCTGATGGTCTCCCTGATGTTGAGCCGCATCCCTTCATCGGACAGCAGGTTGTAGGTCGCAGTGGAGGTAGCCAAACAAAGTACACAGGCTGCCATGATGCTGTGCTATCAAATGCTCCGAATATTCTTCTACAAATCGAGTTCCATTCAGAATTGTATTTGTTTATTAATTTTTAGCAAGAATTTGTTGTCAACAGTGTGGCCGCGGAATTCACGAAATAATATACCATCTGATCCTCAGAAATATACCGAAGATAATTTCTTAAAACATCCTGTGAATACAACAATGGAAAACATGTTTGAAATTCTTGTATTCTTAAATCTATTTAAATATAATTTACCTCAGAGATTTCCCTTACCTTTGTAAATATATACACACAAATAGATCAAATATACTGTAAATATACGCCAAATCACTTTCGATGTCAAAAAGTAACGAAAAGTATTAAGTATTAATAAAAATTTAACTGAAACATCTAACACAAAAATACCGAAGTGCACATGATCCACAAAACCCACAAAAAACAGCTGTGCGGATTTAGCGTTTTATTAAGACTTGCAAAAATTAATAGTTAAACCACTTAATTAATACCCAACGAATCCTTTTGATGGCTAAACGTAAGAATAAAAGGACGCCAGGGCAGATACATCGCCATCGGCAAAAACATGGACTGCCTTCATCCAAAACCACGCGGATGCTGCTCAACAGGTCGGCCCAAGGACCTCAGGTAGATAATTCGCGCGCAAACACCAGAATAACTGTAAGTGCTAGTATATAAGAACATAAGATTATATTATGATTAAAAAAACGACGCGCATTTCCTCTTGTCCCGCGTGTGTTGGATTCATTGTGTTGTTGATTGTTGTGTGAAGTGAATTGTTGTGGTACCCTTTGGCAGTGCGCAAACGCCGTAGCCAAGCAGCACCCGAAAAGTTAAGTAGAGACAAAAATTGAGCAAGTTCCAGAAAAACCTTGACACGAATCGCACCATCGAAGGCAGAAAAAGTCCCAATCGAATCCAAGTTGCCAAAAGCAGTTACACAAACCCACCAAAAGTCAGCGAAAAATGGAAGAGATCTGGAAAAAAGTGTGCGCCCACTACGATGTGCCCGAGCAGGTGGCCAATGAGTGGTTCACTCGCATCCAGCAGCATCTGAGCACGGACAGTCCCGCGCGTGCCTATCACAACTGGCACCAGATGATGCAGCGCAAGGAGTCCCACCTGGCCGAGTGCACAAATCCGAACATTGTGCTGGCCGCATTCTTCCAGTACTACCACTTTGATGGCAACCGCAGCTGTGTCGAGCAGAACTGCGAGGTGTTCCAGGAGTTCTGCAAGGCGGCCACCATCGAAGACGTGAGTAGCATAAAGAGTGCAACAACAATTGACCATTGGCTATAGCTGTGTTGGCTTAAACAGGACGATACGAAGAGTCTGGTGTGCAACCTGTTGGGACGCAAAACACCCGAAAACGAAGTGCACTGGTGCCACGACGATGAGGCCAACTTGTTGCAGGACGTTGATCTGGTGGTGCTAGCGTAAGTATTTGCTTAAACGAAACGAATTTATTGCTCATTTGATGACTCACAAGTTCCTCGCCGGAGGAGTACAAGCACTATACGACGCTGCTGCGCTCCGAGTACGCAAATCTGAATGATGCGACATACAAGGCCATGCGCATTAAGGTGCTGGAGACTCTGCTGCTTATACCCTCGATATATGCAACTGGGGAGTACCATGATAAGTACGAGGAGCAGGCACGCGCCAACATACGCAGCGAGATACTCGAGCTGAAGAAGTAATGCTCAGATATTGATTCCAAAGGGCGCTTTATTTGCTGCTTAGCTGTGTATTTAATTGCTAGTTATGACCAACACTGCTCCAAAGACAGGGGACAGATTGGGGCGTGCATGGGGTCTAGAGAAAATCAAAAATGTGTCTACTAGTTAGATTTTATGCCAATGTATACGTAAGCCCTTTTAAGCTAGCCAATAAACCATTCCATATTCCCACAAATAAACAAAATAAATCCAAAGCACTTTGTTTTACTCAAAGCACATTTCGAGTACTAAGGGTTGAGGGGGGACCGGGGCTCACAGTAAGTATAAAAGGTTTCGTAGCATTATATTTCAATCATTTTTAATACATTTCTCTCCCTTGTCATTAGGTTCCACCACTCTCTGCAATGGCACCAGCAGCTAACTTTACTGGGCCACGGGCAGACCACCGCTTCAAGAAATTTAAAGATGTTCGCGCCAAGGTGAGACGACTAAAGGTGAGACGACTCATTGCGGAACTTAACTAATTGCATTTCGATTATTTCAGAACTCTCCGAAGCGACTGCAGCAGAATGCACAAAAGAAGAAGAAATCGAATCGCGAATACATGAAGAAGCTGCTCAGCTCCATCAAGAAGAAATACAAAATGAACAAAAGTCCACACTTTAAGCGCAGGTTGGACTTTCGAAGGGATCCGCCCGTGGAGACAAAAGTCTTGCCCAAGCCAAAGTTTTATAGGCCTGCGAAGGTAAGGCTCAGATTGATTGTGTTTAGGACCATTGATCACATATTTAAAGGCAACGCAGGCGAATGGAAACTCAGCTCCAAATCATCGCAATGAAACCATTGAGGATGGAGAAATAATTGAGGAGCTGCAAAGCAGCGATGATGATGACTGTGTGCTGTTGGATCCTCCAACGGCTTTCATAAACATCGATGAAGATGATGACAGTGATGGCGACGGGCCTTCTACCAGTGACAGAAACTTCAATCTTTGCAAGCGTCGCGCTGAACTGCTTACCTCACCCCATCAAATATTGTTCAAAGACTGCCGCCGCGAAACGGCTCTTCAATACACATCGACACCACAGAAAAAGCTATTGTATTCCACGGTGGCCCAAAAGGCCCTTTCGGATGCTCCCCCAATCGTTATAGCTGATAGCTTCGAAGAGCCCAAGGCGGAGAAGAGCCTACCAAGCTCCGATGCTGTCATTGTAATCGATGATGCTGCCTCAGAGGACGACTACATTCCGTTGCCACCCAATGAGCCCAAGGAGAACGGCTCCTCCAAAAAGAATAGGAATAACATCAAGAGGAGAAGCAAGAGCAACCGGATGAACGACAGCCTGTTCACCTCTGCCGAAAAGAAGGTGCTGGGCAAGTACAATAGCAACACATTCAACCCCACCGACGCATCCGAGGAGACTGACAACGAGCCGAAATCAAATAAAAGAGCGGTGATCATCGATGGCAGCAATGTGGCCTTTGCGTGAGTGACCCACAGACATGGGATGTGTCCTAAATAATGCCCTAATCCCCTCAATCCCCTGACAGGCATGGCAACTCAAACATATTCTCCTCGGAGGGCATCAAATACTGCCTGCAATACTTTGATAAAATGGGCCACAAAGTCAAGGCTGTGATTCCGATGTTCCGCAAAAATGCGACAAAATCCTCGAATCCCGAGCTACTGGACAAGCTGCACAAGGAGGGCAAGATTGTGTTTACTCCATGCAAGAACTTGCCCGGCCAAATGTCCACCAGCTACGACGATCGGTAAGTCGTTGATTCAGTTGTTACTTTCCCCATATTTAATGGCTTGCTTTTCGCCACCCTTTAGCTTCATTTTGCAGCTGGCATACGAGTGGAATGCAGCTGTCGTGTCGAATGATAACTACAGGGATCTGATCAATGAGAATCCAGCATTCAAGAAGATTGTAGAGACGCGCGTTCTGGGCTATTCGTGGTGCGACAACATATTCATACTGCCAAAGGATCCGTACGGAAAATGGGGTCCAAAACTCGATGAAATTCTAAAATGTTAATTCCTTATTATTACGTTTGTGTTAATTCGTTCTGTTAAGTTAAAACAGTTAAATCAGTTTAAAAGTCCATGAAGTGATTTAGTTTTCTTGTACACAACTTTCCCAGCAAGAACTGAAAAGTTGACAGAACATCGATAATTCTTTGTTTATTTCAGCATTTAGCTGCTCGATCAAAGATTTAAGTAAACTTTTATAGCTCGTAAGAATTACTGTACAAATTTCTCGTATATATTTATGTATATAAGCGCGTATAAGTATGAAATATAATGTATAATTTCGGCATCGAGTGTTTAGATTACATCACAGGCGGCTGACCGTTGACCCGGAAGGTTGTGGTGGTTGTCGTTGTGGTGGTGGCCACGGCACCCGCCTCGTAGACTGGCGGCGGCTCATTGATGCCCACCTCCAGGTTGGTGGCAATGGTCAGTGTGGAGGCTGCATTGCTGACTCCCTGCTTATGCTCGAGGTATGCTGCCTCGTCGTAGCTGGGCGGCAGATCCAATGTCTTCGGCAGCACTGTAATCTGGTCGCTCTGGTCGCCTACACTGACGCTGCTGATGCCAGCGGCAGTTGCGGATCCGCCATTTATATTGTTGTTCGTCACACTGATTTCCATCTCACGACGGGCTGTAGGAAGAGAAAAGAAAAAACACATTTAAATGTAATTTTGAATTAACGATAGACGCGAAAGCACTATTAACCGATTACTGTCAGGTAGCTTTCAGCTGTTAAAACAATAACATATCGCTGTTAAATAACATTTAGAAATAACGATAGCTGGCCACTGTGAACTGATGAATGTCTGTTAAGTAGCTTTTAGCTGTTACCCTCAGCTGGGTCTGCTGTGACGTCATCCGAGCAGCTGTTGCTCGTTCGGCGCGTTTCTAAATAATTTCCTTGCTTCTATAAAGTTTCTGTTTGTTGTTTACCTTACGCGGCTGCACTACCAGCAGCGCCAACAAAAGCGCACAAAACTCTAGTAAGTGAAACTATTTGCAGTAGTTCGAGCTGTGCGATCGTCTCACCTTCAGTCAGGTTTATGTAAGTCGGGTTGTCGCCACGCTGGGGTGAAAGTTAAGATGCATGCATGTGGCATACCGATATCGAGAGATATGTAAATGAAAATGTACGCTCTGTGCTGTTTGGACCAGCAAAGTTTCCGCAGCCCGCTGATAGATCAAAGTGCGACTAAACCTGTTGCATTATCCAGAGCGTACATTTCATTTACATAAATCTTACATATCTTACATATCTTAGTACAAAGTGCAAAGATCGAAACGAATGATTGAACTCTGGCTTGTGGCTCAAGTGCCAACTAACTAGAACTCCGGGGTAATTAAACGTGTAAAGCCCGCCAGAGCACAGCTCAAGGTTTAATCGGCATTGACAACTTGTTGACTTCACACCTGACTGACTTCTCCCGCGCTGCCATTCCATTTCACACACAAAAAACACTTAACAAAACCTCTTCACGTTCCACAGCAGAAACTGCTGCTGCTGCCATAGATGTTGCTGCGTCGCGTTCTGGGCTATGGCGCCTTGGGCGCTGGCCTGGTCAGCGCCGGTCTGAGTCTTCACACCAACGACTACGACCCGAACTCACTGGGAATTGTGCGGCTGTCGCGCTCCGCTGCTGCCGTCGTGGATGTGACGATGACCTACAAGCGGGAGCTCTACTACAGGGACTGGGACAAGGAGTCGCCCGAGTACAAGGCTGAGAAGAGTCGGGTGCACAAGATGGCGGCCGAGAAGCTGCTCAAGCTGATATGCACCAACAAGGGAGTGTACATAAAGGTGGGGCAGCACATAGGCGCCTTGGAGTATCTGCTGCCCAAGGAGTTTGTGCAGACAATGAAGGTGCTGCACTCGGACGCACCCCAGAATCCCATCGAGGACCTGTACAAGGTTATCCGGCAGGACCTCAAGTGCAATCCAGAGGACATATTCGATGACTTTGAGCGGGAACCGCTGGGCACCGCCTCCCTCGCTCAGGTGCACAAGGCGCGCCTGAAGACCGGCGAGGTAGTGGCTGTCAAGGTGCAGCATCCGTATGTGAAGGGCAACTCTCGTGTGGACATGAAGACGATGGAGCTGGCGGTCATTGTGATGGCCCGAATATTCCCGGACTTCAAGATCCACTGGCTGGTGGAGGAGTCCAAGAGGAACCTGCCCGACGAGCTGGACTTCATCAACGAGGGCCGCAACGCCGAGAAGGTGGCCAAGCAATTCGAGAAGTACAGCTGGCTGCGCGTGCCCAAGATCTACTGGCAGCTGAGCTCCTCCCGAGTCCTCGTCATGGAGTATCTGGAGGGTGGCCATGTCACGGACCTCTCCTACATCAAGCGCCACAAAATCGACGCCTTTGCGGTGGCCAATCGCATCGGCCAGCTCTACTCGGAGATGATCTTCAGCACGGGCTTCGTGCACAGTGATCCGCATCCGGGCAACATTCTAGTGCGGCGCACTCCACAGCACAGTGTGCAGATCATTCTGCTGGACCACGGGCTGTATGCCAAGTTGACCGACAAGTTCCGCTACGATTACTCCAAGCTCTGGCTGAGCATACTCAATGTGGACCGCAAGGCCATGCGGCTGCACAGCGAGCAGCTGGGCATCAAGGGCGATCTGTACGGACTGTTTGCCTGCATGGTGACTGGCCGGCCCTGGGAGACGGTCACGCAGGGCATCACCAAAGTCAAATATTCCAAAGAAGAGGTGCGTCCCTCCATCGATTTCTCTCTTTGTCTGCTAACGCTAATGTGATTCCATTTGCAGAAGAACACGCTTCAGAAAAATACGTCCATGGTGCTGCCTCAACTTTCGGATGTCCTGGCGCAGGTGGATCGCCAGATGCTGCTCATCCTCAAGACGAACGATCTGATACGGAGCATCGAGACGACGCTGTGCACACAGAACCGCATGCCCGCCTTCTGGGTCATGTCCAAGTGCTGTGTCCAATCATCGTATGCGGAGCAGCGGACGCAGCTGGCCAACACGCGTTCGCGCGTCCTCTGGCTGCGGCTGCGCGAACGCTGGGAGCTGCTCAAGTTGAACTGTTACTACCTCTACCTGGGACTGATTAACTTTGCTTTCCTCGAAGCACTCAAGCAGGTCATATAGCGATAGCTGAATTAAAAGTACAAAACTGTTGACAAATTACCTCGCTGTCTCTGCAGAGCCAGGGCCCGCACCTGCGCCTCCCGCTTGCGCTTCATGGCACTCTTCAGTGGGGTAAAGTTTGAGGGTTAGAAGGAGCAGCAGACCCGTGGCCGATCTCAGCTTACCATAATCACAACCAGCGGCAGCAGGAAGACGAACAGAAACACCAGCGTTATGTACATCACATAGTTGGGATAGTAGTACACATAGGGACCATCCCAGGCAGCGGTATATCCGTTGGTCCACCCAGCGGGAGTTGTTGCCAGTGTGGCATTATTAAGCGACCTTGTGGTGCTTGTCAGATTTGCCATTGGGGGGGTAATGGTGCTATTAATAGCGGGCGCCATACTTAACTCGTTTTGTTACTCGATTTTCTTGATTTTTGCGTAACACGAATCGAAGTGTATCTCAATATTCCTTCAAAGGCGACGCGGCGAAGCTCGATCGAACTGACTAACTAGACTGGCCCGCTCCGAATTGATGGCCCATCCGGGCATGGGTCAGACCTGCACCCACACACACGCACACACACCCGGCACATATTTGCTTTGTAATCATTAGCTGATAAGGTGACAAAAGCAGCAACCCGAGCCAGGGGCTTACTTACGGCTGGTTGTGATTTCTGTGCCGTGTTGTGTTCTGTATCTAATGAGGCGATATGATAAATGTGCGCAAACAGATATATATCTATGGACAGGGACTACCATTTATGCGAGTGTGTGTGTGTGTGTGTGTGTGTGTGTGCCATGATTTATGGAGAATGGGTAGGGCCGCCAGTTCAGTGGCCAAACTCTTGCAAATATTTATGTTTGTGTCCCGCACTCACCTGGCTCATCCTTGAGGCTCTGCGACATCGCATAGGCGCGCCAGCTAAGCAGCAGCACCTGCAAAATATTCATACTTGATGGCTGTAGTTTGTGGCAAGCAGTCGGAGCCGGAGCCGGAGCAGTCGGCCACTTACGCGCAGCAGAAAGATCATGAAGACAAAAAAGCACAGGGCCAGTAGCAGTGCCCCAAGATTATCCATTATGTGTGTCCAAATGAGTTAACACTCGGTTGGTTTTCTATCTACCGGATGAGTAGTGGTTGCGCCGTGATTCACACGAAAGCCTTTGGCATATGTCAAGGCTCAAGATAAGATATGGCCCTAACCGAACTTGATTACATTTTAAGCGTTTGATCGACTTTTCAGCGGCATTGTCTTGTCTTGGCCGTGACTGTGACTCCCCCGAACTCTGGAGCGATGCGAAACGTTGCAGCGGCAAACTGTGGCAAGCGTCAACTGATTTGCAAATGGGCCAACCCACAGATTGTACTCATTGTGTTATCTCCGCCAGATTGCTCTTTTATGCTTGCGGCCGCCGTGTCTTTGCTTATCTCGTATGAAAAGCGGAGCAAAAGCCCACAAAGAGATGACGACAGGCTAAACTAAGGCCATTGGCCGCTTGTTTGGAACGCTGAACTGTGCCTCTGACCTGCGGTATCCCAAAGATAAATGTGCAGATATTTTGTCATACATTTTCCAACATATATATTTCGAATGGTTTCCTTTTGATTTGAAATCAATTGAACGAATAATACAAAGCATCACACGGAAATTCTTAAATACTTAAAGACTAACAACATATATGTATACATATCTTTACATACATATGCGCATACATATGTACATCTATTTATTATTCATTGAATTTGCAAATCGTATTGGTTTCTGTTTGTTTTTGTTTCTTAGCTTTGTTCATTGTTCGAATTGGCACATGACTATGGGTTACAAGTAGATAATTTATATATATTTTTATTTACTGACAATAACTGAAACGTTTTCCATTTCCACAGTTATTAATTGAATGCAATTCACGCACACGGTTGGTGTCGAATATATATAACAGATTTCAACATCTATATGTGGATGCATATTTATGTACTGTCGGAGGAGCCTTTTTGTTAACAAAATCATTGATTACCATTTACTGTTGTTTGTGTCCTCTTGCCCATTGGGCGTGTCGGAACTTGATTGAAATCAAAATAAGAAATTAAATGAAACGCAAACAGGCCACGGCTCGTGTGCATGCAATTGGCAGCCACTGTAAAAGGTGTCAGTGGAAATGAAAGGATTTTTGTTCGCTTTTCCCACATTTAATTAGCTGCGGCGTTCGATCTCGATTTCGCTTGCGTTTCCTGTTCAAATACGGAGAAGATATGCGAAACATTTATTATTTATTTAGTTAGAAAATATACATGAATGCGGGAATATGTGCATATTTGAGTGCTTGGATAAGGAAATGGAACACTCTGGAAATATTTAAATTTGTATGCACTCATATTCAACATTGCTCCTCCCCTGGGCTGGACTCATAAAAAATTCATAGACCGGCTCTGCTTTGTGGCCTTAAATTATGCCTGCTCGGGCGTCTGCCTGGGAGACCTTGCCTTGGGGGGCCTGAAATCTTATGGACTTTGTCGGAATTGCCTTTGGCAAAGAGAAGGATAAACTCAGGTTGACATTTTAATTAATTTATCCGACCATTTCTTGTTAATAGTTTTGTGTTGATTCAGCGTTTACAATGTAAACTGAAATGTCAAACATATAAGACCTTAATCAAATAAATAAATACATAAGAATCTGCACACACACACACACACAAATACCAAGCCACAAGGTGAAATTTTGGGCAAAATGTTGCAGAAACACACGACACAAATCAATTTGCATAAGGATAGAAGTTTCCAACTTTTGAGAATTGAGAGAAAACTTTGCTTTGCACTGCCCTAGAATCGCGCCAGACACGGGGTATATCTAAGGAAGAGGTTGGTAATAATACCTATGGGCAACTCAAATAACCAAGCTGAAGGCATTCGTGCCAGGAATTGCTTCAGGCGAAAACTTTATCTCTAAAGTTCTGGCAGAAGGGCAACATACGGTCGAGACTCTTCCCTCTACATGCAGATTCTCTCTCTGTGTGTGTTTAATTTAAAATTCAAATTTATGAAACTACAACAGAGGCAGAGGCAGAGGCAGAGGCAGAGGCAGTGTCGAAGTGTGGCATTTGCTTGATGCTTTAACAATTAGATAGCCCACTCTTTGGGGCGCCACGAGCACACACATGAATCTTTAGCTTTAGCTTTTTTGTTGGGCTCCTGCTTTTATGTGGTGTCGGATACGAGCATGAATGAAAAAGCAGACTGCTCAGCTGGAATCAAGTTGTTGGCACAATTAGTAGGGGCGTGTGGGATGCAGGCAGGGGGGCGTGCCAGTTGCGGCTTTCATTATCGAAACGTGTCCCGTTTTTGTCCGTGAACGTTGAGCAAAATTAATTGCCGCCAGGCAGGAGAACCAGGCCCGCCCCTCTGCCACACCCACCCACTGATAGGGATGGCTCAAAGTTTTGTTTGAATGATTTCATTAAGATTATTTTCGGCAACAAAGGATCTGGAAAATTATAATTTATAATTAGCAGCGACCGAATGCCGTTCGTTCTGTTTGTTTTTGGGGGCGGGTCTGAGGCCTCTCCTTATGGAAATTCTATTGAAAAGTTTAATTATGATTTTTGTGTATTTTTTAAATGTTGCCAAAAGTTTCGTTCTGTACATGGGCCATAAATGGGTGTTTCCTGCCTCAATTTCGAATTAAAATTGAAGTAGAACTCAGAGCCAAAGTGGTGCTGGGTCCGCCAAGCAGGAAGAGAAGGCCAGCCCTCATGGAAAATGTTGTACAATAAAAGTTTAATGAATTACAATTCACGCTGGGCGGATGTCGGCGGTGTGGGGCCAGCTGCCAGCTGGTAATCCATGGAGGAACAGCAAAAACAGAAAACGAATCAAAAAGCCAAAAGGAAATGAAAATATGTCGACGGAAATGAGCATTGACGCCGCCCGATGGCTGTGACTTTGTGACCCAGAGTGCCGCACATCCAGACAGCCATTACGGCCTTGTCCTGGTCAGAATCTCTTCCTCTGGTCAAGTTACATGCGCTGATTTAGCCAAAGGAGTGGGCGTGGGCCCTTAAGTTGCCATTTCATCATTGTCAACAGCCGCAGAACGATCCAGCGAACGAACATCGAACAAACAATAAATATTGTTAACAATTTGTTTGCTCTGGCTGGGGAAATACGAATAGAAAGCCATTGCAAATATTTGCACACGCCCAGGGCGGCCCAAAGCGGAAATCGTTTCCTCTAAGGAGTACGCGTCGGACAGAGACAGAGACAGAGACAGCGAAAGAGAACGAGAAAGGTAGTTGGAGTGGGTAGCTTTGGCAACCCTTCGGGGCAATAAATTATCATCATCAGCAAATGGCAATGTGGTGCTTTACCCTCCCGCAGCAGACGTTTACAGTTTCCAATTGCTATCCGGCCCTGGCCTGGCTCCCAATACTAGGGCATAAATGTGTGTAGAGTACGAACTGGTTGCGTCCCCTGGTTCTGGCCACGTAGGTAATGCGGCATTAATTAAATCAAGCATCATTAGGCAGCGAAGGACACAAGCGGAGCTTGTGGGCGTCACGCGGTTGGAAGCTTAATGGGAATTATTGCATTTGGACTTGCAGCTGCACAGTGGTTAGCTTCACCTAAGCTTTGCATACTTATTGGCCGACAATTTAACGTATTCAAATTCTTGTAGTGCTGCAGCAGTCATTTACTGTATTCTTATTGTATACATTTCGTACTTTTGCTGGAAGTTCAAGAGTACAGAGAAGCAAACTCAATAAATAATAACGGATTGCTTACTGAGCGATGCTCTCTTAAGTGAACTTATCGTACAACAAGTAACATAAGAAAGCTCTCTCGAGCTTTGCTCACTGAGCGCCAAACGTAACGGATTCTCTGAATTGATCGTCTCGCTCGCTACATCGCGAGCTTTCTGGAACTGGCTTTCATTGAACGATTTACACAACGAAGTTTTGAAATCAATTTGTGGCCACTGTCCATCCGTTAAATTGAAAAACCCACACAGACCCAAACTAGTCCAACTGCTGTGGCCATTGCGTAAAATTCCATTTGCTGGCGAACAGTTTTATGGCTGCCGCTTTTGTCTAAATGAGTATTTTAGTGTGTGCCTGTGAGTGTATGTATGCATGTGTGTAATGTGCTCAATTGGCCATGCGAGAATCTAAGGTAAAATGATTTTTCAATAAAGCAGACCTTCGTCCGGCCAGGGCTTGCATAAGCAGCACACAGTCAAAAGCAGGGAGCGAAAAAAAGAGGAGAGGCGAGGCGAGGCGGGGAGATGGAGAGCCCAAAGCTCCCTTTCGCCCTTTCACTGGTTTTGAATCTTCTTTAGTGCATTGTCTCTGCTAACGGAATTTAGTGTGTGCCTGGCAGCTGGCCAGAAGTGGGAGGAGAGGAGGGAACAAGTATGTACATGAGCAGCCGCTGAGCTCGCGCTGCTGGTGGATGGTTAAACAACGGCAAATGCACTTGGCGCACACTCTCACACACAGGCATGCTCATGCTCGTACATCCACACACAAAGGCTCTGCTCTATCGCAGCTACTCACACGCAGCAGCCGTGTCCGGGGCATTAAGCCTCGAGGGTCTTAGGCGGTGGCAGGCTCTCTGGCTGCCATGCCACTGAGACGGACGGGCAAGCAGCCTCTTTATTGCCTCCGCTTGTAGCAGTCGTTATTCACTTGGCCCAGGGATTTGGTGGCCGCCAGCTCTTTAAATTTAATTTGCTAAATGTAATTCGATTCAAGTGGCTTTCACCTTTTGCCATTTCGAACTGACGCTGAATTTTTCATAGTTCTATGCCCTTGCAACAGAAAGTGCATGTTTTGCATATTGCTTTGAGCCCTCAACAAATATGCGAATATGTGAAATTTGCTGCTGCCTTTTTTTTTTGTGTGAAAATGAAATTTGACGGCCCTTTCCGCCGGCAGCCAGCCGGCAGCCCTTTCCTGCTTTCATTTGTTCGCAACAATCGTCCGTGGAAACAACAACAACTAAACTTGACTAAATGCAATAAACTGACCAAGTACCGGCCATTGCCACTGTTGCGGTGGCAGCTCGTAACCAAACTCGGTCCATGGCACAGGGTCCTCCCACTGCCCCAACCTCCCCTGCCTCCTCCCTGCACGCCCCACTGAGCTCTGCCAACTCAGCGGAATTTTCAGTGCTTACCATTCGTTCCATTTGTTTCCTTTTTGTGTAGATGTACGACTATGAAATGCAATTTGCTCATTTTTGCATAAGACCCAAACAAATTTCACTCTCCTCTCCTCTAATTGTTGTGGCCAAAAAGGGATTTAAGACCCTTCTTGGAAGCATCTCGAGTTACTGTTTGACAAGAGTCAGCCCTTTGAATGGACCAGATGAAAGGAAGACTGTCAACGCTTTGACAACTCAACCGTTCATGTGTCCACATGCCAAAGGATGCGCTTATCATACCCCGAATACCTCTGCGAAATTTACAAAATTCCCCCAAAAATGCCACCCATGAGCACGCATGCGGTGCGGACTCCCCCGACCCTCCGCCTACTCACCTGTATTTACGTAAACGGACGCTGCTCGGTGCCGGCGGCATCCAGCAAACTCAAATCGTTAAAGGTTTCACAATTTTGCAACACTTGGCTGCAAGTGGCGTTAATTAAATCAAAATCGATGGCCACACGATGGGGTCCGGAGACCCCAACATACTCCGGCTCTGGCTCCACATTCCCCTGGCCAGCTGCTGGTGGCTCCTGGGCTTCGTCCTGGGGCAGGTGGCAGTTCTGCTGGCAGTCCACGGCATAGCACAATGTTTGCTCGGGCCCCTGTCCCAACTGATGCTCCCTGGTCAGCAGCATCTGCAGCTCCTCCACGCTGTAGTCGTAGTCATCGTATTCATCGTCCATCAACGACTGTTCCGAGTAGCTCTCGTCGTCGTCGTCGCAATCAAAGTAGCCGCTCTGTTAACGATACAGTGAACAAGTGAGTGAGTGAGTGATTGGCTTACGCTTGTTCTATGGCAGGATCTCCATCCTCCTCCATCTTACTTGACAGTCCAGGCAGCGGCAGTTATCACAGAGACTGCAGCTGAGGCCCAAAATGTCGGCTGCCTCCTGGTACAGTTCGTAGCTTGATTTTGTTTGTTCCTTCACATAGCTCTGATGTTGCCGCTGCTCCTGCTGCTCCTGCTGCTGCGGGTAGTTGGTCAGTTTGTTGCTGTCCTCATTATGCATGCTCCAATTGTTCAATTTATTCTGCTGGTGGGGCTGCGTCCCAGTTCCAGTCCCAGCTCTGGTTCGGGAGGAGCCAGCTTCCTGACTGTTGCTCTGATTTTTCAAGTGCCTGCCATTGTTGTTCCGCCCCTGCACGCCTGAGTGGCCCACAAACGATGATGTTGTCGACAACGTGGCCGCTGAGCTGGGCTCCGCCTCATTGCTGTCGAGCATGGTAAATGAAAGTTTATTTAGCTTCTGGTTGACTAAACTAAACGCGCATCAAATGGTTGCAAGTGGAGCGGAAGGAGGCCAACGATTATGAAGTGGTTGTGGCTGGTACATACATATGTACATAGTGCTAATGCAAAGAAAGTGTGAAGGCCGTGAGACTGTATCGATCCTGAGCCCAGACTCTTATAAAATATACAAATTCCCCCATAATCCAGGGAATATTTTCACTTCAGGCCACAATAAATTAAGCCCCGGACAGAAAACACCTTCTCATTCCCGACCGGAGGCCATTAAAGAAGACTCTTGACTGCTCTCTCTCTCTCTCTCTCTCTCTTATCGGCATACAAAAATACTGTGAAAAAGTGCAAATGCAAATTCTTGCCAAAGAAAAGTTTGTGAAAAATTGTGCAAGTTATTTTGCAACAAAAGTTGATGGAGTCATTCTTGTCGGTGTCGCAAAAGTTGATGAATGTTCGCCAAAGAATTTGCACCAGCATTTGCTCTCGGCACGGAGGAGAGGACATTTTTTGCCTTCTGCTGACGCTTACTAATTAAATGTGCACCGGGTACTAATAAATCAAAGCAGAAACGCCTCCATCAGCAGCAGGCGTCCCGTAACACCCTCAGAAACTGCAAATTAATGAAATTTTCCCGGCCGCCTTTGCATCGAAATTTTCAGTGAACGAACTTTGACATCATTATTGCAACGGGGGAGAAAAAATAGAGGCTGTGTGTGTGTGTGTGTGGAAAGAGACACGCGTTGAGCTACGAAAAGTTTAGTTTAGAGTGATGGCGGGGCGTACAGGGAATGCAGCGGCAGCTTTGGCGGCAACTTTTCTCTTTTGGGCGTCGCTCAAGTGTTGCCGTCTCGCATGCGTGCCGTGCCGTGCCGTGGCGCACCCGTAAAATATGATTATTGCACTTCAATATGCACAGTTATGGGAATCCATTGAGGCGTCCCCGGGCCACAGCCGCAGCCACAGGCAAAGCCAGAACCATAACCGGCGAGGGGCTGGCATGTTAATCAACTTTTGCCGCCTTTCAGTGCCACTGCGTTCATATCGCTTGATGTTTATGGTGAACGCGTAAATTTTTTTCAATTTCGCAAATGGCCGCATAAAGGCGACAGAGCGGGAGGCATTGGCAGGGGAGGGCAGCAAGTTTGCTAAGCGATGGGGGGATCAGAACCGATTATGACTTTATGAACAATGCAGAAAAGTTTCGCCGAAACAAAGTATCCGCTGGACAGCTAATTGAAAGCAGGCAAGCGCCATTCAGTGCAGCATTAAGGGGGCCAAACTGGGACAAACAAAAAATGACCCACAATGGAGCTAAATCGATGAGAAAGAGCGTCTAACAAAGAGGGCATTGGGAGTTTGCAGCAGTATCTAGTTGGAAAACCATTTCTGCTCTTGCTGCCACCATTTATACTTTTTAGTTGGGACAGTAATCGATAACTAACGAGATATTTCCACTTATTTCCAATGGAACTTGTTTCATTTTTCATCTCTGTCGAGTTAATGAGAAACCACTCTAGCGCCGGCATGTGGCAACTTGGACGAAAATACCGTTTGTCCAATAAACCCCAAGAAGCTTGCCACAATCTTCAATGCCGCAAAGTAACATTTATGAGAATTTATAAGTTTCTTTTTTTTGCTTCACCCACACACAAACACACACTTGTGTACAAGCACACATACACACACACACATATGTATGTGTGTATATATGAATCCTTGACTGCCATACATACCTGATGTCTTCCCTTCCTTCATCCTCCGCTGCTGCTGCTGCTGCGGCTGCAGCGTTCCTCCATTTTTCTTCTTCGAGAAATTTCAGAAACTTTGTCTTCTTGGCAATAAGCGTCGATTTGACATTGGTGCATTTCTTCTTGGCCAGCAGCGGCTGTGGCGCACCACCTGCTGGGACTCCAGCACCACTTCCACTTGCATTTGCCACCCCGGTCGCTCCCCCTTCGCACAGGTTTCCCCTAGTCGCTGACAGGCAGCCATTGTTATGGCCGCTCCCGTGGAGTGTGTTGTTGTTGTTGCTGCCGTTGTGAGTGTGGGTGACATTTTGGCAGGCATTGCCGACGCTGCAATTGAACAGTTTTTGCAGGGCCGTCGCTGCCGGTGAACACATTGTGGTTGACATTGATGTAGCGACAGGATTTACGTAGTTTGAAGCGCATCCTCCTAAAGATCCTGTTGTGGCACTGCCAGAACTTTTGAATTTATGCTGCACACCCACACCCACACCCGCAGCAGTCGTGGAGCAAGTTGCCTCAATTGGATGCGCTGCCGCTGCTCGGCTCTGGCTGCCATTTATTTCACGCTTTGTTGCCGCATATGTGCCCAGGTCCTGCCAAGGCAAGACAGAATAGGAGACGGTTGGACAGTTAGGAGAATAGGAGACCACATGCGGGCGGCTGCTAGCAGGGAAAACTTACCCCATATGCATTATAGCTGGCATTAAGCACATAAATGGAGTTCTGATTGCTGCACTGATAGACCATGTCGTCCATGGTTTGGGCTACACAGAAAGAAAGAGAGAGAGAGAGAAAGAGAGAGAATGAGTGAGACTTTTATAGAATTATGCAAATGTAGCAGTCAAATCAAACAGCAGCAGAAGGCGCATTCGAAGCTTACTAAGAATAGGGTAAGGCAGTTCAGGAACTGCCAGCCAGAGAGCTGAACTGCCTTACCTACCCTTTAGTATACCTTGGACGCCGCTCCATCTTCAGCTACGCCACAGCTGCGGGAGTCAGTGTGTGAGAGTGAGAGAGAGACAGCTCAAGAGTGAAACTTTACTTTAAATTTCTTATTGCTGCTGATTGTTCATGGATTGCTATTGGTATTGGTGCTTTTATTTATTGCTGGCTTACACATTGAACTTTCAATAAATTTGGTTTCTGCTGCTGCTTCGCAAGTTTGCGACAGCCGGCGTCTGGGCTGCGAATTCTGCTGGGCAAAAGAGGCGGAAAGTGTTGATTTCTGTGAAGGATGGTTCCTGTCCAGCTCCTCCCGCTGCTGCTGCTGCTGCTGCTGGTGGTGGTGGCAATCAAAGCTACAATTACCACCGCTGTACACGTCCAATTGAAGCGGAAATTTATGCGGCTGCTGGAGCGTGTAAACGTTGACGGCGCGTTTATCCTCACCACCGCTGCTGCTGCTGCTCCTCTTGTTTCTCCCGCTGCCGGAGCTGAGCCAGCTCGTTAGCCACAGGGATTGGATATCTTGAAGCGAGAACGACAAGAAAAGAAAAGGAAAACATAAGCAAATTGTGTTCCACTTTCTTTTGTGTTGTTTTTTTTCGGTCCACGCACTCGGTCCCAGCCGTGGAGATGCGGAGTCATTGAAGAGCGAACGACTGCCTGGGCAGGCATGATAAAATTTCGTTTGAAAAGCGAGTTCATTGAAATGAACGGCCCTGGCCCGACCCTCTCCCTCTGCTGCTGGCATGTAGCCACGTAGCCAACACGCAAAATAATCAAAATAATCCTTTTTTTGTTGGCCTGGCTTTGGGCTTAGTTACGGAGTCCGGGATAGCACCGGATCGGACTGGACCGAACCCCTCTATAGCTGGCTTTTGGAGAGTTTTCTGTTGTTTGGGCTTAGTCCGACGATTGTTTTCAGCTTGCAACAATTCGCACAATTGTGCCGAGACAATGCGCTGAACGCAGTTCCATGAATCATGAAATGAAATTGTAATCCCTGGATGAGTGTAAACAATAATTGAAATGAAAATATGGCTGTGCACAATTGAAAGGCAATCTATTATTAGGCGTATGGATGGTTTTAAGAGCTTATGCTTTTAACGCAAACGATTCTGGCATTGTTTTTCTTTCTGCTCATAACTGCGTAGCTCAGGTCAAGCAGTGCAGTGCCATGCAGCTTATACGCACTGCTTAAACTAACTGTTCTACTCGTTGCTCTCTTGTCAAGCACAGAGCACGCTCTCATTAAAGCTTTTGGATGGGCCATCTCTTTCTCACTAATCATTCACAGTTCGATCGCTAGTAGTTTTTCTTAACATTTGTTTTTTTGTTGCCACACTTGGGGACAGATGATTGTTGTATGTGTGAACTTCAATTTGTAAAGCGTTTAAAATTCGTGTCCCGCTTCCCTGCACTCTTGTACGTACATAAATATATATCCTGACGGCCACAGCTCTGGCGAGGACACCATTCATCAAAGTGTCAGAGCAGCTGGTGAGCAAAAAATCTTTTGTCACTTGCTGTCAAATCCCAGCACCAACCCGCACAGAAAGAGTCAGGGCGGAGGTCAGGGCATGGACAAAAGAAACAAAAAAACTTATGCATATGTGTGGGGAAATCCAGAAAGCAACACCCAAAGAGGGAGAGGAAAGAGAAAGGGTTCGCTTCGGTTCGGTTTGGTTCTCGTTGTGCTCGCTCCTCGTTGAGCATCTCTAATGAGCGGCAATAAAGCAAATGTGATGGCAGGTGACAGAAGCGCACAAACACGCACACACACACGCACGCACACGTATCAAACAATTTGCACATTATAATTGTTGACACACTGTCCATGTGTCCATGTGTGTGTGTGTGTGTTAGGTGTGCGGGTGTGCTTGTGCGTGCGTGTCATTAGTGGCAATCATGTTGGAGCCAGAAATCCTGCTTTGATTCCATTTTATTTTGTGCTATTTCTGCCAGCCACCCTCTGCTGCACCCCCCACACCTGTACACATGCTAATAATAAAACTTTTATTTATTTTGGGATTTTCGTCAACTGGTCGAAAGGCAAACAAAAACAGACCTACAGCAATAATAAGCCACCCAGAAGAGAAAAGGATGGGTAGGGAGAACGTGAAGCAGAGCCAGAAATGGAGAGCCAACCAGAACCAGTGGAGCATGGCATATTTGTCATAATCAGCGTTTAGGCATAGGCATAAATTTGAATGAGTGCGCATCGAAAAACAGAGAGTGGAAACGAGACACAGACATCCTTATCATATATTAGGCGCAGTAGCACTGTTCCACCAGCTGCCCGCCAGAGATGCTCTCCACCAGCGTTCACTGTCACAGTGACTGGCTGTGGACAATAGTGATTTGATGCAACAGCAAATTAGCCGCAGAACAGGCTGCTCGTCTCCCATTTCACGTGACAGGACTCGCATTGCAAATATTTGACTGAAAACTGAAAAATCGGGAAATCTGCCAGAGAAGAGAGTGCTGGAAAAGCGGCTATCTGGCAATGTCCATATTTGCGGAAGACGGGACGGGCGGGGCGAAAGCGAAGCTGGCTGGGCCATAAATTTGATGCGTGCATAAAAAATGTTATTCGATTTCCTTCGACACACATAAATACTCGTATCTTTGCCTGAGTCACGTACGGCCAGGTGTCGGCCCTGGCTATGCTCAGTTCTTGCCTTGGCCATGTGCCCAAAAAAAAAAATCTTCGGTAACAGGACGAAACGATTGGAATGGATTCGAATCAATAGGCTGCTCAGTGCTGTTTTTCATGTTTTATATTGTTTGTCCTTGTTATGTGTTTTTATTCTTTCAAATATTTATTGCATTTTGTTGATTTTGCCAACCAAAAACCCGCAAAATTGTGCCAAAACGCTATCCGTTTCTCATAGAGAAATATTCGTTCATTTCATTGTATTGTGTTTAGTGTTTTTCTGGTCTGTTTTGTATGCGATTGCATAATAATATCGTTTGTGGAATAGCCCACAATGGCAATAAATTAACATTTTATATGGCATGTACGCCCTCCCTCCTCCCCCAGTTGGCGTCTCCACTATACAGTTTGGTTAAGCCTTTTATGGCGCGATTATCGGGGAGAAACATCTTTGGCATTCCAATAAGCAGTTATCCAATGCCGTAACTGGTCCCAAACTGGTCTAGATGATGCATTTTATTTGCTGAACTTCCATGCGAGCATCCTTAAGAAAGTGATACGAATATGCAGCATACCTTTTGGCGCACGGGGATCCTTCTAAAGAATTAATGCAAATATGCAAGTATCTTGTCATTCAATGTTTTACCAGTTATTTATTTATTTTAATTATGAACACAGACAGCAAAAGAGCACGCAAACAAGCAAAACAAATCAAAATGTAAGCTCTCCAATGGCAGGATAACCAGAATGGAAAAACAAGCACCAGCACTGGTAAGCTCCAAGGCATCTGGAGAGCATTTCTTTGCAAAACATACGAGTATATTCGTCTTGTTCTTATTTTTGGACAGCTGGAGAACACTTCAAGTGGGGTGGAACAGATGGAGAATACACACAAGTAACAGGAGAGGGAAGCCCGTTAAAGCTCAAGGAATAATCCAATGTCTCTGCTTTCTCACTGCCACAAAACACACACAGCACACACACACACACACACACACACACACAAGCCCTAAGCAAATGTTTTCTGCTGTCGCGGGAGCATGTATAGGAGCCCTCTCGTAGCATCTTCCATATCCGTTGTCGATAGGAGAAAACACAAGAATTTGGACTAATTAGAGTCGAAATGGTAAAATATTTACTCTGCTTGTTTGATTTGCCCCGAAACTGGACACCAGAGATATCCACAGGGGAGGAGCAGTGCAGAGCAGGGCGGGCAGGCAAGTGGCAGTCGACAAGGGGATATCTTTCAAGTTTTGCGGGCGGCACTTGAGTTGCAATGAAAAGGCCACGGCAGAGCATGGAAAACGAAAAGAGAAACCGAAAACAGAATCGAAAACAGCAAAAACAAGCCAGAGAACATTAAATTCAAATGGTTGATGCCTGCAAAGGAAATTAATGCAAAAGAAAAGAAAAAACCTGACTTCAAGTACATGGCCATTTCGGTATTCAGACTCGCCCCCACCCCCACATCCACGCCCTGTGCCAGTGTAAACACATTAGAAATTGAATGGGGGAAAAGAGGAGAGAATATAGAGATTCAATTCCCGGGTGTTCCACAGCAGACAAAATGTTTGCCCACCAATAAGAGAACAAAAGGAAAGGAAAAGAATCCAAGCTTGACACTAGAATCCCAGCCTTCAGCAAAAGAGTGCACCAATAAAACGGGTAAGGCAGAGCACGTCTCCACGGATAAACTTCACTTGTGTCGCCAGAGTAACTGTAACCGATTCTCCGTGATTGCCTTACCTTATTGCTGGCATTAGTGGTACACCCTGCAGTCACTCAGCTGAGCACACAGCTTAAGAGAGTAAAAGCTGAATGCGATTGATTTAGCTCTTCTCTGATATTCCCCTTTCGAGCACTATTCGCAGCGGGGGGAGTGGCGAACATTAGCATGCGCTCAAAGATAACTGTATTTGTCCGTGGCGTCTGTCGCTCTCGCTCGCTCAGCCATGCTTCAATGCGGCTCACTCTCACTCTCCTTCTGAGTAGTGCAATAATTTCTTGTTAGACTCCAACTAAATGCAAGCAAATTTTGTCATTTGCCTGAGACGTGAGCTGATTGCATAATCAGTTATGGGGCTGGGACCGAGGCCATAAACGTCTTTGCCTCCTATCGCATTAGTGAGTGGGAGACCTGCCACGGCCACACAAAAGTTTTCCAAGCCTGCTAAACTCTCTGAGCAATTTCATTATGCTTCCACCACTCCAACAAACACATAATATGTACATATGTATATGCACTTGGTAGATTTTGTGTACATAAGGTGACAGAACTTTAATTTCTGTGCCTGTTTTGGGCTCCCATTTGAGATCTAAGAAACAAACAAGAAAAAGCAGATCCCCGGCACGTGCCCCGCCAAGTCCTTTATAATAAATAGTTGAGTCACTTAAGGGGATTAATGCTGAAATTAGTTTATGCCAATGTGATTAGCCATGACATGCCAAATGCCAACTCCAACTCGAACGTACGCTGAATCTACTGCTCGTTGAGTTTTTCATTAGCGCCCCGTACGCCCCCCCACATTCCGCATGACGTGTAATTTGAATAACATTATCATTTTGTTATCATATCAGCAAACTACAAGGGATTTCCATTTCAACATCGACACTGCAACATTGTGACCACAATAGAAATTGGTTTGATAATTCATTTTGCCGATACACGGCTTATTCGTCCCATGGTAGTCTCTATCTATTCTACGCTCTACGCTACAACTAAATAGCAATCAAAGTAAACAGAAAGAGAAGGAAATAAATATATATGTTCTGTTAATGCTCCCAAAATATAAATTTGGGCAACAATATTGCAAGTCGAAATTCGGTCTATAAGCCGCCTGCCTCTTACGTCATGGCTTTGCTCTCTTTTAGCAGAGAGTTATAAGAGTATACCCTTGCAGAGGGTATTATGATTTTAATAAACATCTTGCATCATAAACCTAATAGAAACTCCAATCAACTTCATTTTACTCTCTAACATTTTTCTTTTTATCATGTTTTGGCTTCTTTCGTTTATCCATAATTTCATATTACAAATATATTTATTTCCTACTCCATTAGATTTCAACATGCTCCAGCTAATTGATAAGCTAACACGCTCTCCCGCTCTCTTTCTCTCGCGCTCTTTCTGCCGTTCTGCACACAAAACGTTTCGCTCACCAACACATGCTCACACTTTGCCGGTTCGCCGGCACACAAAAAGCTTTGCATATAAGAGAAGAGAGCAAACATTGTTTATTTCAGTGGCATTTCAGCATTCGGGCCGGCAGCGACACTTTTCAAGTTATTGGAGCTATCCCCCCCCCCCCCCTGTGAAATCAAACTAGCACGCACCTCCCCCCTCTACCCACTCTAGCTACCCGTGAAATGGCCTTCGAGGTGCTACTGGCCCTCACGGCGCTCATCGGTTACTTGCTGTACAAATGGGCCCAGCCTCCAGTTGGATACTTTTTGAAACGGGGCGTGGTCCATGAGGCGCCCGTTCCGCTGCTGGGCAACATTCCGCTGCCCATGCTGTTCGGCAAGGGCTCCTACCCGAAGCAAAGGTAAGTACCAGAAATGCCATAACTTCGATTAGTGCAACATTCTCTCCCCCTGTTCTCCAGCATTGCGGTGCACATGCGTCTGAAGGAGCACAAGGTCTATGGCGTCTTTAGCATGCGCGATCCACTGTTATATATCGCCGATCCGGAACTCATCCGCCAGGTGGGCATCAAGAGCTTTGAGAACTTCACCAACCATCGAAAGGGCATCAGCGATGGGGGTACCGACAGCAGCAGCCTGTTGTCCAAGAGCCTGCTCTCGCTGCGCGACCGTCGCTGGAAGCAGATGAGAAACACACTGACGCCGAGCTTCTCCAGCCTCAAGATTCGTCTCATGTTCGAGCTGATTCAGGCCTGCAATGTGGAGGCGGTGGCATACCTGGAGCGGAAGCTGACAGAGGATGGAGCCACAGAGCTGGAGCTGAAGGAGTTCTTCACACGCTACACAAACGATGTGATTGCCACGGCGGCCTTTGGCATACAGGTGAACTCCTTCAAGGACCCCAACAACGAGTTCTTCACCATCGGACAGCGAGTCTCACAGTTCAGTATTTGGGTCATCCTCAAGGTGATGCTCTTCATCTTGCTGCCCAAACTCATGAATGTAAGCACAGATTTGACTTCATTGCAGACTTAAAGCTGAGATCCATTTTTCTCTTGTCAGTTCCTTCGAGTTCCCGTGATGGACATGAACAACATAGACTACTTCAAGAAGCTGGTCTTTGGCGCCATTGAGCATCGCAAGGAGCACAACATCGTACGCCCCGACATGATTCAGCAGCTGATGGAAGCCCAGAGGAAGTTCAGAGAGGAGCAGGAGGCGTCCCAGGAGACGACCACACCGGAGGATCGTGCCGAGTTCAACGACGAGGATCTGTTGGCCCAGTGCCTGCTCTTCTTCTCCGCTGGCTTCGAAACGGTGGCCACTTGCCTGTGCTTCACCAGCCACGAGCTGCTCATGAATCCCGAGGTGCAGGACAAGCTCTATGAGGAGATCATGGCAACGGAGGAGCAGCTGGGCGGCAAGCCCCTGGACTTTGACACTCTAATGGGCCTGAAGTACCTGGACTGTGTGGTCTCCGAGTCCCTGAGAATGTGGCCACCGGCCATTGTCCTCGATCGCATGTGCGGCTCGGACGTCCAGCTACGCGACGAGGAGGGTAACCTCGTGGTGGAGCTCAAGCAGGACGATCTCATCAATATTCCTGTCATTGCCCTGCACCACGACCCGGACAACTTCCCCCAGCCCGAGCAGTTCCGACCAGAGCGCTTCGACGATGACCACAAGCACGAGATAAAGCCCTTCACCTACCTCCCCTTCGGCATTGGGCAGCGCAGTTGCATCGGCAATCGCATGGCACTGATGGAGGTGAAGGCTCTGCTATATCGACTGGTCCTGCGCTTCCGACTGGAGCCAGCCGAACGCACCACAACGGACATGATGGGCAGCATTGCCGGCTTCCACCTGATGCCCAGGGAATTGTTTTGGTGCAAGCTCGTGGCCAGGGATGGCCCGGATGGTGAGGTAAATGCCCTGGGAAATTAATTAATCACTGGCCATGGGCCATGGCGGTTCATTCCAAAGGGCAATTTACCTAAGCCTATAAATAATAATAAAGTTTAAAGTAACACAAAAAAACAGAATATAATTTAGTGAAATTATTATATTTACATACCCTGCAGAGAAGGTGTTGCCTAGCTGAAGCCTTATTAAATTGAAAACAAAGTAGAGCGCTGAGTCTGCCAGGGTATGTGGGGCTTCGCCTTTCCGTTCCGTTGCCTTTTTCGTTGACAAAGTTGACAAATTTGTCGCGGCAATGCTTCAGTTTTAGCATTTTTCGCTTCGTTTCATGCTGCTCCTTTGGAGGAAGAGCGTGTCGCAGTCCGAGATTCAAAGTCTGGGGCAGGCGACAAGCCACGTCATAATACTGTCAGGGCGTGACGTGGCCCCAGCAACATCAGCAGCAACGACAGCAACAAGAGATGCGACCGCAACACACAACAAAAACGGCACAAAGAGTGAAAGGAAGAGAGTGGGAGCAGAGTCGTGTGAGTGTCGTGCCACGCCTTGTTTATGGATGGAGGAGAGCATAGGTCAGGAGGGAAGCGGCTGAACACACACGACACCCACCCACACACACTCATGCATACTCATGCACATGGGACATTAAGGATTATTTATTGGGAGTTATTTTTCAGGGGGCATTAAATTTTTTGGTACAATATGAATTATATTACACTTGTGTCATAAAATGCGCCAACAAAAAGGAGCGTGGGATGAGGCAAGTAGCTGCGGCAAGTGACAGGCATTCTTGTCGCTCCGCTTGCCGCTTGCCGCTTGCCGCTCTCCACTCTCCCACTGCAGTGGCCAGCCATCGATTGACTCTGAAAAGTATGCTGTAAAGCACAGAGAGATAATTAACCTCCAGATTGGCGTTCGTTCTTCCTCTGCACACCCTTGGGGATGGAGCTCAGTAGCGGCTCAGCGAATGGACGGTAGAGCGAAAGAAAGCCAGATAATTAAGCTAGGACATTTGAGAGGCAGAAAGCAGCAGATTACAGCGCTCTTCCATGTTTTTACCAACCCATGACAGGAAGCGAAGAGATCATAAGCCAAGGAACTGAACCTGCCAAGATCCTCTTCATATTCTCATCAAATTTAATTGATAAAGTTTTGTTTCTCTGCACCCATTACACCCAGTTACTCCCCATACCCCCCAGGGCCTGTGACGACGCTCACTTGACGACCCTGGAGCCTGGGGGGCAAATCCTGGACACGCCTATGGTCATTAAGCTGGCACCCGAAAGGCAATAAAAAAGGCAAAGGCAATTACCAGATATGGCCATTGAGTACACCCTCGCACTCGCACACACGAGCAATTATTCACACAAAGTAACACACGTAATTAGTTGCATACAACCGTGGGGCAGGGCAGCGAAGGGCAGGTCAGTGGGCAGGGGTGGAAGAACTTTCAACGCGACTAGAATTAGTTGAATGTTTTTTTTATTGGCCACCTTGTTTGTTGTTGCCCAACGACTCTGTGAGATTGAGTCACATGTGGGCGGGGAGGGCTGTAACCTGCAACAAAGCTGCAGGCAATCCTTAGCATACACAATATTTGCTTAAAAAGAGGCAAAGCGAAAGGCAAAAGCAAGGGCAACAGCAACGGTAAAGTGGAATTAAAGCGAAAACGAAAACTTTCAGAGATGCTGCCGGGGATAACTAAGCAAACGTTTTGCGGTTCTCTTCCCCTTTGCCCCGTTTGCTCTTATTTACCCTCAGCTCATTTTATGTGGAAAGTTTTTGAGCTTCCCGGCCCGCCGCCGGCCATTTCTCTGGAAGCTTCAAGCTTTTGTCTGTATTTGAATGTTGCCTTGTCCTGTCATCATCGCTGTGCGTGTGTGCCCAATCTTGAAATGCCAGCGTAAACATCATAAACTGTGGCGACACACACACGTACACGTACAGGAGGAGGAGTTCCATTTCTATTTCTATTCTACTTTGTTTTGCTTTGTTCACAGAAACCTTATCAATCAATTCAGCAGCGCACAGTCACCCACGCATAAGACACAGAGGAAGAGACGAAGGAGGAGCAAGACATGTACATATGTATGTATCTGGGATATAGAGCAGAGGTCATAAAGAAAGTTTGGCGCCGCGACCGCCAGACGCCTGCAGAAGCATTTCATTCTCCGTCTCCTTCTCCTCATTCGCTGCCGACTAGCCGACGACCGACGCGTCGGCAGACACAAAAAACAACGTATAGAGGAATAAAATAAAAATGTGAAATGTGACCAAGGAGCAGCTGAGGAGTAGAGGTGGCAGAGAAGTAGAAGTAGAAGTAGAAGATGACGATACAATGATAATGCCAAGAACAACAACAAGCCACGCAGAAGGCAAGGTCCGCCGTAGGAGCGGACGAGGGACCAAGCGAGAGACAAAGTCGATAGCAGCAGAAGCAAACGGCAAGCAGCCGAAGCAGCAGCCAAAAGAAAAAGCACAAGGCGAACGAAACGAATGCTGAGCATTAACAATTTGGCAAACTGTCGCACACGAGTAAGTATTCCCCTTTTCACTTTCAGCACCCACAAATCCGAAGCTGCCTGCCTGCGCTGCCGCAGCGATGCGTTTTGCGATAAGCACGAAGCGATAACATTTGGAGCGTCTTCTCAAGGCTTCTCCCTGGCAAGAGCGTGAAATAGAGATGGGAGCGTGACATTTTCTAGGCGATGTTATTCGGATGCATCAATTTAAAGGGCATTTTGGGAACAATTTGATGGCAAATTTATTCAAAGAAATATGCTAATGTTTCCTGATGCTTCATTAATTGCACAAACAAACACAGCTACGAAGGTACCACATCATCTTGCATCCAATTAAATGGCATGTCATTTTTCCATTCCTTGTACATGTACATTCCCACACCATAAAACTTGAGAATCTTTACAGTTGTCCCCCCCCCCCAGTTGTACTCTGTTTCTGTGCTACTTATCCTGCAATACGTATATTCTATATAAATAAAAGGAAGAACGGAGAACGTTGTTAACGTCTCTTGAATTCGGTGTAAGCAAGTTTTTCCCCCACCCATAAGAACATAAGAAGCACACACAGAAAACACACAGAAACGAGAGAGGGAAAAGCATAATTTGAAGAGTGCTCGAAGGGAAAGTTTCTTGTGTCGTTGGCAAGTTTGCGAGGACCCTCTCCTACAAAAGAGAAGCCACACTCGAGCACATCCACCACAAGAGGGGATGTGGAAAAATAAGCATAATTTTATTTTTGGTTTTTATTTAATGTTTACCCCCGCACCCGCCCCCCGCATTACAGCATATTCTGCAGCATGCCTCAGCCATGAGAATGAAAATGAAAATGAAAATTGTATCTGGGGGAGAATCGAGTGCAGTGTTTTTGTTTGGTGCTCCGTGGTTTTTGGACCGCTTTATGCTGGGAACATTATGTATTGTCTAGTGCACACTGGGCCTGGCCGGGCATAAATTTGCATGGCCGTCATTGTCATAAGAGAGAGAGAGAGAGAGCACAGCCACACGATAGTGGGAATGTTCGTGCACATAAATCCCCTTTGTCCATGGATGTGCGACATATTTGTGTGACATTTTTCGGTTTTTCTCCGCCCATCCCCATCGTAGCAGTAACATCATGGTGAGAGGATGTGGTGCCATGTGGCAGGATGCTGTAGGTAAAAAACTTTTAATATTTTTGTGCCGCCAGCTGTTGCCATCGTCGCCTAAGGCCCAACCAAGCGAGGCCATATTGCTGGCGCATGCAGCGTACCGCATGCACCTGCATCCTGCTGCATGTGCGAATGCAATTGCCTGTGAACAGAAACAAAACCACAAAGTGCGCCGCAAAAGTGTGCTACGAGCATCAAAAGATTCTGCTGCCATCAGCTGACGAGTATTTATTCCCCCGCGCGTGAAATTTAATTAGCGAAGCGACCATTGTACGATATTCAGTGCAGAATTAACGGAAGGAAGCACCCTGGAATGCGGCTCCGACTGTACTTCCTTAGTGGCGCTTGGCTGAAAGGAATCCCGAGTCCCAGAAATAGCTGACATCAGCATTACATCCGCTCCACTCTGCTCCACTCTGAACTTTGCTGCTCGCACAAAACAATGCCAACCGTCCAAATGCCTTCGAGTTGGCTGCTCTCTCCCGTTCTCCCGTTCTCGTGCTCTTCCACTCGCTTACAACAACAGCTGACAACATCTCACCTAACCGTTAATGAGAGGCCAGCAGGTAGTCGCCGGCTGTGGGTGAGAGAATGCTGCGAACGTAAACTGCTTGAGGGGTAACTGTATAGAGAGAAGGGAAAGAAAAGGAAAGGGAATGCGTAGGCTTAACTTACTTTTTAGAAAATCCGCCAGCGTCGTGAAGTCGTTTATTTCAACTGCGTTTTCAGACGTAAATGAAGTTAAGTTACTGTTAGACCGACCACCCGCTGGCGGTGTCTCCTGCTCGCTCTTCAACTTTCTTAATTCTCTTTTCGGCTTTTGCTTCGCTCGCCTCGCCTCGCCTCGCCTTGCCTTTGGTGTCGCTGCTGCTACTGTTGTTGTTGTTTTAGTTGCTGTTGCTGTTGCTGTTGCTCCTCCTCTCTGTCTCTGCAGCAGCAAAGTGCGCATAAAAATTAACAAAGAAAAAGCAAGTGCTGAGAGGAGGCAAGGATGGGTGGGAGATGCGTTAAAGTGGTAGCTCGCAGAGGCACAGATAGAATGTGACAGATTCTTGTTGTTACTTTTCCTCTTTAGCGCCTGGAAAAAGGGTTCGGGAATGGTCAAAAGATACGCTGGCTGGCAATCTGTGTACGATTTCTGCCTACGGCCTGTCCCCGAGCTAATTCAAATCTTTGAAGCTAATTCAGATTAAGTGTTATTTTGGGTCTCTCTGCAGCTGCCGCCGCTAATGTGCCAGCAGGAGTGGCTCTCAATGGCCTGCGTCTGTGTTAATGTCTGTGTGCAGGTGTGACAATAAGTACAGTTAATGACTGGCCGCCAGGCGACAGCTGAGTGTGAGTACCGTTACCAGTATACCCTCACAGAGGATGTACAACTTTTGATGACACACTTTTGTCTTTATTTCATCTTTCAAATTATACTTGCGGCTGGGCAGCTGCCAGCTGCAGTTTAGGCCAAAATGCAAATACAACCAATTTGGCCACCACGAGGCTAGCCAATGTTGGGTGTAATGTCTGGCCAAGGCCACAGCAACGATGGGAGAGCTGAGATAATAAATTGCTAAAGCGTTGGCTCGCTCGCTGAAAGGGAAGCTGGGGGAGCACTTAATAGTTGCCTTGCGTATCCATTAAGTAAACATGACTCGCCAAGCTGGCCAAGGGGCATGGAGAGTGTGCCAGAGGGAGAGCGACTGTGGGAGAGTGGAGCTTGTAAGTTTATAGGAGCTGCGGTCACACTGTCGATAGACATTGGGATTGTTTGGCTTTGCCCAATGTTGCGAAAAAGCAACATTTTGTGTGTTTTTTTATCTCTGCTTGTTCTTATTCTTTTTGTTTGGCGCACGAATGCGTATAAACGCTGAATATTTAATAAATGCAAACAGGGATGCGATACACACACTCACACACGCCTGGGGAGCTCATTCGCTGATTATAACTGGATTGTACGCAAGCGATGGGGAGAGAGGGGATTGGCTGCGAGGGGAGCAATGTTTTGAAGTGGAAGCAAAGGGGGGGGGGGTACAAAATGCTTTTGATATTTTATTCATGCTTCCCCAAAGCTCCCATTGCTGTCAATTGGTATTAGGACATAATAATTTATTGATGAACGAGAACGAGCAAAAGCAGCAGCAAAAGGAGAATCAGGAGCAACAGCCAACCACTGGGGAGGGGGGGATATTGTAAGCGGCTTAGGCCGTTTATAATTCGCATTCAGTGTCAAGAGTCAAGCGCACAATTAACGAGACACACACACACACACACACACAGACACAACGAACCGTTTGCCCCACTCAATGAATGTCTCACACGACGTATACGTAATATTTTTGCATCCACAAAATGAAGCGCCCGCGCACGTGCACTGTCCTCGCCGCACTTGATACAACTGCCACATGCCACAGCACTGGGATGCTGTCTGGCCTGCCACAGCTCTGAGTTTCGGACTCCGAAACGAACTCCGAGCTGCTGCTGGTGCATGCAACTCGTGGCACTGGGCCAGTGGCACACGCAACCAGCGCGCAAGCGCGGTGAGAGCCCAGTGCCGTACCCCCACTCCGCCACACAGCCACACCACTCGTAGTGTGAAAACGCTTCAGAATTAATATGCAAAAGTGTCGCTGATGACGGCGCCTAGACGGGACTTGCCGTCGTCATTGATAGATTGTCGTAATGAAATGCAAATTACTTGTCAATAATTTTCTGACAACTTGCAGTTCTACGACACATTAGTGTGTGCCCTTTGTGTGGGGCTCAATTTCACATCTACATCAGATAATATTCGTCTCGGCTTTAACCCATTGCCTTCTGCTGCGTTCATGGTTCAAATAGCAAGTGAAACTTTCTACTTGCAATACGCTGAAAACTTTTAATAGTCTACTTTTAACAGGTAACTGAACGGAGATGTCCGAGGGGGCATTTAATTAATTCGCGAGCCACGAGTTTGCCTCTCATTCGATGTGGCATTTAATTGCCAGCCGGCTGCCAGTCGCGGTCAGGTCTAATAATTTGTCCCCTTGTCAGTGGGAATAAATATTTATTTATGCGAATGCCCCTGGGCAAGCTCGTAAATCTCTTGGCAACTCTCTCCCTCCACCCAATCCACGGTCGAGTATCTATGACAGCGACTATTATACACTTTATTATTATTATTAATATCGGCTGGCTTCCCCCCAGTGCCATAAATTGCATTTGTCCGCGAATGTGGCACAGCCACGTTGACGGATTTTAATTGAATTGAAGCCGCAACAGAGTGCGGCATAAATCCATTCGATGTGCGACAAATGCGAACTGCATTGTCTCTAAGCTGGGAGGTGACTACAACAAACTGTGGAGGAGACTACGTTTCAGGCGTTTATTTGCACAATTGATGCGTGAAAATGCTCGTTAAAGCATTACGTGGCCTGTCCCTCAATAAAATTGGCGACATTCTGCACCGGGTTGGACGTATTGAGAGCCTTCTTGTCTAAATTCCAGGTGCTTTCGTAGTCCAGGCCCATGACTGTCATGTCATGGGCTAGGTCCTTGGGGGGCTCTGCCTCGCAGCTGGGGACCCGCTCGAAGGCGCTGCACAGATTCTTGTGATTGTGATCGGAGCCGCAGGTGCAGTGTTCGGCCGGAATGCGGGACAGCTTGTAGACGGGCACCTTGGTCGGCTTGGAGCAGCTGTAGGCACAGATCAGCGCCTGATAGTTGAAGCCAAAGTGCCTCGATCTGAAAATGGCACACCCAATGCGATCGCTTAGGCCCGAGACAATCTGCAGAAAGTGTCCAATCTCCTGGCTGCAAAAAAATATCCAACGAATCAGTATCCCAATCGGTGGATGCAAATGCATTGCGCTCACCCGCCGGGTGCCTTGCCCGTCACTATGCTCTTGGCATTCGAGTACTGGTACTGCTCGTACCAGGTCTTCAGCTGTGCCCGCACAATCTTCAGGTAGTCCTGCTCGCCGGGAAACTTGTTGTACGCCATGTTGTAGCCGGCACCCGCGTACTCCATGGTGGCAAAGCATCGATACACCTTGCCAATGGAGCAGCGATACGCGGCGAAGCGTGCCAGCTCGGCCAGCTCCTCGTGCCACTGCATCTTGAGCATGCGGCCGGAGGGCGGCAGATCGTGCAGCTTGCCCCTGGCCACAATGTTGCGGTATGTGTTGTGTTGCCGCACAATGAAGTTACGCGTCGCGGCGGATATATTGAACATGTTGCCCACGCAGCCAGTTATGAATTTCTGCCAAAAACAAAGAGCATCAGCTGGGATCCGATCCTGGTGCCTGTGGGCGACTTACCATTTCATTTTTGCAGCCAATATTGGCCTGGCCCGCACAGGAGGCCACGCTGCAGTAGTCCGTCCTGGTCTTGCTCGGCCGCTTCATCCGCTTGCAGTATTTTGGCATCTTCTTGGCACAGACCTGGACCAGAAGCAGCAAAGCGGCTGCGTACCACAGCATGGAACCCCAGCGCTTCATATTCGCAAAGCAACTAAATGGCAGGAAGCAGAAATCTCGGGGAAAAGCTGCCACTTGCGGCCACATCGAATTCCATTTTGTATGTGACGAATTGTGCAAATCGTTTGTATTCAGCTTGAAGCTAATGTTTCGCGGTTCTCTTTCGTGTTTTTAGACCAGCTTTGGTCCTTTTTTGCAACACCTCCTTGTAGGCAGCCCTTCGGGATCGGCCCAGGGGCTTGCCTGGCATGGCAAAGTTCCTGTAACGAGCGGCTATATTCTGGCTGTCGTGCGCTTCATCCAGTGGCGCGCTCTTTGGATCCGTGAGATCACAGCAGTCGGACTCGTCGCACATGAGACGCTCCTTGTCGGAGCACAGAGCCCGGTAGGCCTGATTGATGCCAAAGCGGCACAACTCGCCGGGCAGGTGTCCCGTGGGATAGATGGGCAGACAGTCGTGGTAGCAGCTGTAGACGCACTTTGTCAGATGGTACGTCCACTTGTCCTTTGTGTACAGCGCCATGGCACAGCCTATGCCCTCGACGGAGGCGGTGATCATCTGCAGATAGTGTCCCACGTCCTGCCTGGAGGAGCAGCAAGCAGATGAAAGCGATTGAAAGAGATTGACTGGCGGCAGACAGACAGCTCACTTGGTTAGATTATTGCCACCCAGAATGGTGGTCAGATCCACATAGATGTACTCGTCCTGCCACGCCTTCAGCTGCGAGCGCAGGATCTTGAGGGGATCCTGATCGCCGCGGAACTTGTTGTAGGCCTCGTTCTGCCCGGGCAACTGGTAGGATGGCGAGCGAATGCAGCTGTGCCGCTGCAGCAGGCACTTCATCACACTGAGCTCCGCCAGCCAGGCGAGTCGCTCGTCCCAGTGCACCGTCAGCATGCGCTGCGCTGCCGGCAGCTTGTGGAACGTGCCACGCGCCACCTGATTCCTCGCCACATTGTGCTCCCTGACGATGTAGCGCGCCAGCGAGTTGTCAATCCGCAGCAGCTGTGCGCCCGCAGGACACGCTGCGCTGTCGAATGTCTGACAAGGTTTCAGCAGGGCTCGCCTCAAGTCGAAGCCCCCCGTCGACTCCCACTTACCCGCGAGTGTGTGCAGGCCAGGTGTGGTCCAGTGCCCTCGAAGCAGGCGCCCTGCGCGCAAAAGTCGAACTCCTGCTGCTCGCACAGGCAGCAGCGGAGGCGGAGACACAGCCAAATGCAGAGCCAAAGGTGCAGCCGCCTGTCCACTGCCATGTCTACTGATGGCCGCTGTGACAGGTTTCGCTTCCCATCCGCTTGCGGGCCATGCAAATCGCCATTTGCCAGCCGTCGGCGTGTCGCGCAAACAAACAAATTGCGACTGCAACTGCCGCCGCACATCAGTCCGACAGCATCAGCATGTCTCGTGTGTCGCACATCCTTTTGGTCGTCCTTTTGTGCCCGTTCTCCGGCTGTCATGGCTGGGACTACTGCCAGCAGCACTGGTGCTCGGGCTCAGCACTCGAGCACGTGGCCTGCAACAATAATGGCGTAGGGAGCAGCCTCAGCTCATGCCTTAACCCGTATCCTTATCTGCTGGTTTTTCCTCCCCCCAGAGCTTGGGCGCGCAGTGCAGGCGCGAGGCCCGACTGCTGCCGCTGAGTGCCGAGCTGCAGGAGTTTATTGTGCGCCAAGTGAATCTCTATCGGAATCGTGTGGCCTCGGGCACATTCCGCCACTTTGCGGCCGCCGACCGCATGGCCAGCATCCAGTGGGACCCCGAACTGGCGACGCTCGCCGAGCTGGCGGTCAGGCAGTGCACTCTGGACACGGACAAGTGCCGCAACACCAGGCGCTTCAAGCACGTCGGCCAGATCGTGGGCCACGTCATCTTCAGTGCGTATCGCTTCAGCGATCGCCAGCTGATCGGCCACAAGATCTACAATTGGTTCAAGGAGTACAAGCGGGCCACAGAGGGCCTGGTGCCGGACGATCTCCGCGGAGCCACCGCCAGCTTCCGGCAGCTCGTGCAGGAGCGTGCCACCCACATGGGCTGTGGCGTGTTGCGGCAGCCTCGCCTGCGCTGGCTGCAGCAGTTCATCGTCTGCAATTTCGCCCGCGAGAGTGTCTACCACGAGCCGCCCTATGCCAGCGGCCACCAAGCGGCTGCCGGCTGCCAAACGGGCCCCAATCCCCGCTTTCCCCATCTGTGCGGCCTCGAGGAGCCCTACGACGTGAATGCCGTGGATCGTTTTGCCACCAGCCAGAATGATTTAATCTATGGCTGACTCTCGTTCAAAGTCCCAACCCCAAACAGAAGTGATTCCTCACTTTCATACACTTAAATATTCAATTGTTTATGGGTTGGAAATGCATACAAAACTGGTGGTCTAACTCAGATTCTCCTGTCGATTGGGTTCGATGGTGACGCGCGCATAGGGACTGCCAGCACCCACCTTTCTGCGCATGGTGACGCCTCGATGTGGCCGCAGACCCATCACAATCAGGTAGATGCCGACGGCGCAGAGGGCGATGAGGGTGAGCACCACCAGGCCGTAGGCCCAGCGGGGCCAGGTGTCGCAGCTGAAGGCCTCGTGGCGGGCCGAGGTGACGAGCATGCCGCGGATGCGGGACGGCTTGAAGCAGCGTCCGCCAGTCTCGACGGGCAGCCGCTTCAGCCAGACCAGCTCGCAGTCGCAGTGAAGCGGCAGACCGTTGAGATCCAGCTCGGCAAGTTGTCCAAAAACCGGCGACAGCGAGGCGTTAAGAGAGCGCAAAATGGTGCCACGAAAGGACAGCGAACGGAGCGTGGGAAAGGACGAGCCTGCCTTTGGCAGGGCCCCGAAGGCGTCGCCGTCGAAGTGGTTCATGTGTCGGCTGTTCTGGAAGCTGAGCGACTCCAGCAGCTCGAGGCGTGCCAGCGCATTGGCGGCCACGCCCTCCAGCAGGGACATGTCCTCCACAAACAGCTGGCGGACTTGCGTGAGGTTAGCCGTGTCCTCGGGCAGCAGGCGCTCCAGCAGATTGTCGCTGATGTCGAACTGGAGCAGCGTCAGCGGCAGCTGGGCAGGCACACGCCGGAAGAGATTGCGCCGCAGCGAGAGCTCCTTCAGTGGAGCCCCAGCGGGCAGGCGCAGCTCCCGCAGGCTGCAGGCATCCAGGCGGAGTGTGTTCAGCTGCCAGTTGATGCCCAGATCGCTGTACAGATCTGCCGCCTGCAGCTGCGCCGTCTCGTTGAGTCTGCGGTTCCAGGAGAGGTCCAGCGAGCTGAGCACCAGCAGCGGAGCCAGCAGCTGGCCCGGCAGCGAGCGCAGATTGTTGTGCGCCAGATCGAGCACCTGCAGATGGGGCAGACCCGCAAAGGTCTGCGGCTCCACCTGCGAAATGCTGTTCCAGCTGAGGTACAGCTCCCGCAGGCTGACGAGCTTCGCAAAGTTGTTGCCGCTCAGCTGGCTGATGTTGTTGTGCATCAGATTGAGCTGGTGCAGGCTGTCGCTGCTGAAGACTGGCGCCCTGTCCAGCGCATTCCACGACAGATCCAGCGTGTCTATGTAGAGGGGCAGCAGCTCCGAGAGCTCCGCCGTGCGGTACTCCTTGTAGCTGCAATCGATGCGCAGCGCTCGCATGCCCCAGGGCGCGGCACTCACATTGTTGCACTCGCACGAGTGCCGCGTGTCCCGCTTGGAGTCTGGATAGCAGAAGCGATCCACCTCATCGGCGTCCGCTCCGACACTGCTGGACCCCAAAGCCACCAGCAGCAGCAGCAGCAGCAGGAAGCTCACTCCGGCTCTGCTTTTACACGTATTTCTTCCCATGATGAAGGTTCTTGGTAAACTGAATGCTCCAGTTCGATGAATGGTCTGGCTGCTTCCACTTCGCTTCCATATCTTATCTGCAGGGCAGGCAAAAGCTTCGCTCGGTTAACCCAATCAATTGCCTACCTTTCGTGTTAGTCACTGGCATTCATTTTGCGTATCGTAGTAAGGCATTTCAAATGGTTGATAAGATAAGCGCCGAGCTTTACTTTACGTTACTTTACCCCTTTATCGCGGTGTCTCTCTCTCTCTCTCTCTCTTTGCAGCTTTGTTATCTCTGTTGTTATCTGTTTGATTAATCATTTGCAGCTAGCCATGCGTGGGACACAGATACACAATATTGATGGACTTCGAACACCCCAAACCCTCACTACACACACACACAGAACAGCCTCTCCAGAGAACTCGCATTTCAGTTGAAAAGTCATGCACAGACGCTGCCTCCCGTCTTCAGTCTCAGTCTCAAGTTCAATTTGTAATTACACTCAATGTCTTTGGCTGGGGATTTGGCGACAGCGGATAGGCACACGAGTCTTGTATTTATGTGTGCTCTAAGCTTGAGTGTTTGTGCCAACTCTAGCCTTAACGACACAACAGGCAGAGTATTTTCAATGCTCCGCTTCCCTACACACATTTGTCGCTTCCTCTGACTATTCTGCGACATTTGTCAGTGCCTTTGGCAGTGTCTTTTCTGGCCAATTGATGGGGCTTACACACACTCGAAGCATTTGCATAAATTAAAGACTTTAAGTTGTATTTTATTGGCGCTTTCGTCTCACAAGCTTCACTCGAATGTTCCCCTCGATGCGCAGTGTAATCCCATTCTTGGGATCGAACAGCGGCAGGCAAACTTTTGAGCTGGAAAATAGGTGAGTAAGCCCCAAGTAAAGACTGTTCCATGTATGATTGTTCCTTTTCCACTTACCAATACAACTCCTTTGGCCTTTCGCCAAGGAAAAGGAAAGTTTTGAACTGAAGTAAGTTAGAGTTGAGCGTAAAGTTGAGTGTTATGAAGCTCACGTCAGGGTGTCATCCTCCTCGCATGATCGATCAATCCATCCTGCTCCGCACATATCAGAGTATCGAGCATTGCAAATCTGACAAAACTGCCAAAAAGATGAAGGTAAAAGCACGGCTAACTCACGGAGAGCTTGGATTTCCCTACATCTCATCATCGGCCGTCTGTCCACAGTCCGCACTCTGGGGCTTCTCGCACAAAACTGAAAAGATAAGTGCGAACGGACAGACGGACATTGTACTCTTCAAGTACCGGGTATTAAAAGGGGATATTTCAATGGCAAATTGATGAGGCTCACATAGCTCCACACACGCTCGAAACGCACGGACGGCACACACATGGAACGCGTCATAGACATTTGCATAAATGGAAGACTTGAAAAGTCGAACAGCCCGAGGCTCGTGCCCTGGGGTTCGAAGGGATCCTAAAACTCTCTCGCTGTGTGCGTGTACTTAATTGTATTTCAATTTCAATATGCCACCCACATGCTGAGGCTCTCGAGTCATTGTTGGCAGGCAAAAATGTATTTTTAACTAAAAACTCATTAATTACATTGAGCAGAGTGGGCCGCCTCGGAGTGCGTGTGCGTGTGCGTGTGTGCCTGGTATAATTATGGCATTACAAGCAATTTAATTAAAGCCCAATTTTCGCACATCTGCAATAATGGAATTGTTAATTAATGGGCCAAATCAGTCTGGACTGGACTGGAGTGGAGTGGACTGTGGCTGCGTCACAAATTGAAATATAAAATCCGCTCTAAACGTGCCCCGCAATCGGTGGCAATCGGTTCGGTTATGGCTGGCAGAATATTTATGAAAATTGTAATATTGAATTGTTTTCTGATTCGCTGACTGCTGCTGCTGCAATCAATGGCGGAAAATGCAATTTCCCCCGAGCAGAACATGCAATCATTAAAAGCGCTTGATTATCCACGGGCAGGCAGACGGAATGGCATTGTCCCTCATCGTCTCTATCCTGCAATTGACTTTAACGAGGACCCCCAGAGGACTGACTGTCACAGCAAGCTGGTGTGTGGCTTGTGCAGGCTGGAGGGGCGTGTCCGTGTCTCTTTGTATGACAGTTTATGGCGCACTAATTGAGTCGCGCTTGTCAGGCATTTGTCTAATAATGGCGCATCAATTTGGTCCAGGCTTCAGCAACAGCTTGAATGGAGTTGCTGCTTAGCCTGGCTATTAGCAGTAGAGCTGCTGACTGCAATTGTGCCAAGAGAGAGTGGCTGTGGCTGTGACTGTATGCTAAACATTTCATGGCTCGGGGCCACCACGCCGCAAAGTATGCAACAAAAGCATGCAGCCGACACACATCTAATTGCGTTTGAAAACGTTTCTGTCACGCCATTTAAAGCTCGTTATTTAAACAGGCATCGGCTGGATCCATTAGTCGGGCTTTAAGGGCTCCCACACATGCAATTACTTCTTGTGGTTAGCCTTTGGGGTGCTCAATTAAATCGACAAATTTAAAGAAAATGATTGCGTCTAATGGGCAGAGGGACGTGCCCGCCCACAGAATGCGAGCCGTCAACCGCAACCAGCCAACGGGTATGCCGATGCCCCAATGCTGTGTGTGTTTACTCGCACTGTGGCTTAGATCTTCTCCACTGACAACAGTTGAATAATGAACAAATAATGGTGCCTGGCAGCAGCTTCTTGTCTGCTGCGGATATTAAGTATACGCAGGGGAGTGACAGCAGAGAGAAACGTTAGAGAACAAAGGCAACCTAATCAAATTACAACTGAAACCCATACGCAGTGTGGCACACAAGGGTTGCCCATCTGCCTGCCAGCATGGCTGATAATAATATTAGTATTCAATGAATGTTTTAATCCTGGCTGCCCATCTTGTGTTGCTGCTGCTGCTGCTGCTGCCCAGCAGCATTGTTTTCTACAGCAAAAGAGAGCTTGAAAGTCTGCTGTAACTTTTGTTTTGCACATCGAATGCCTGTTGTGGCCGTCGGATACTAATTAATTTTCAACCTGTGCAGCAACGAACCGATGCATTGCTATGCATTGATTTCAGCACAATTCAGGACTGAAGGCCATAAATGTTGACTGTAGCTGCAGCTGCCCCCAGCCCGCCCATCCAGCTGTCAGCTCTGTTTGGCTGTTTTTGCTGAAGATTTATTGCCTGTTGCCAAAGGCCCACAAAATTAATGTTGGGCTTAGCAGAGTTTTGGCCCAGGGTTCGACAGCGACAGGAGGCGTGGGTTGCCCAGAGCGTACTCTGTGGCCCTTAATGAAGCTGTTAATGCGAGTCCTGTGCCATGTGTGTGAGCATCTAATAAGACGCTTATGTCTGTTGTCGTTTCGTTGGCCATTTCACACACCCTTTCGAGGGCTAAGCCATTAGCCCGTGACAGTCATCTGCCTCGGCTTGTTTTTTTTGTAATTTTATTGCTCGGGTTTTTTATGGTCAGACGAAAGCCTCAACTAGTACTTCATCTTTTGCCTGGGCAGCATTTATTTTGATGTGCTCCACTTGATTGGATCGTAAAGTTCGAGGATCGGGGAGCAGCGACAAAGAGTTCAGTCTGAAAGCCCCAACTGATTTCATTTTGCTGTTGGTTGTGGCCTCCAGAGGGACTGTGGTGAGAAAGTATTGTGGCACGCATTGAGCGCTTGCCTAATTAGATAAAGTGAAAGCGAGCGAGCCGCAACAATGGCAGCTGTCATCCTGCAAGTGGCAGCCTGGCAAGTGGGCCATGTTCTGACATATTTTAGGAGCAATAAGTGCAGTCTAATTTGATTACGGGCTCAAAACCTGAAGTCCTCCAGCCAACAAAGGATGCAGCGCCAGCGCCCAGCATCAGAGAGCCAGAGTCGAGGCAATCAGTTGGAAGGATGTGTGTAATTGACAGCGCCAAGCACACTTGACAGGCTCGCTCACACACACACACACACACATGGCCCTGGGATGTAGGCAACACTTTTCGCCCCTCTCGAAGCTCTGCAGAGTTTTGTGTTTAAGGGCAAAATGAATATTAAGCATTCGCCTGCTCGCATGAAATGATTTTCGTAATTGAATTGAAACGTCCTCATCGATGGCATGGTGGGGGGGGCATTAATTATATTACAAGTGGGGCACCGGCATGGGGGCGGTAATTGAAATTTGTGTGCCCTGCAAGCAGAAGTTCATAAAATTGCGCATAAAGCACACAGAGAACTGTCAATAAAAGTGACACACAGCCGGGCAGGCGGCGGCTAAGAGCATTTGTCCTGATTATTTATGTAACGGCATTCCGTTACGGATTTTGGGGTGCCTGCCAGCCCGCTGCCTGCCTGTCATTGTGTCTGTCTAAATAATGTTTAATGCAGAAGCCAGATAGACACACTCTTAGGATACGCTCAAGTTCAGGAGCCAAGGACACGCCTGGTTCATTGACTGACTTTGACTGGCAGGGCCTGGGCTGGGAAGATCAAAGCAAACACATTAAGCCAGGTGTTCGTTCGTTCTGCCTCCTGTTGATATTGAAGCCGGGAACGTCATAAATCTTTGTATGCTCCAGAGGCTGTCGCCTCTAGATTTGTCCTAAACAGAAGCCCCAGCACACAAATCCACTCACATCGTATCCAACAAGTTTTCAAATTGACCCAAAACATGGCCAAAAAAAAAGAAAGATTTTATTTTTATTATTTTTTATTTTTATGATGCATTTAAAACTTCTTGATTATGCCAAAGAGAGAGAGAGAGCGAGAGGCAGCTGCAGGAATATGTAACTTATTTAATTTCCTCTCCACCTCGTAGCTACCCCAAGCACCCGCCCAAAAGTTCATTTCAAGTTTTTGTGTTGCAGCCATAAATTCTCTAGGCCGAAACCTAAAATATAAACATCCACAGCCGAATGGCTGTGTGTGTGTGCAAAAAAGTTAGATATGGTCGTAAATCTAGCATTTGTCAGTCGCCTGCGACCATAGGGCACTGCCAGAAAACCAAAAGGCACTCAAACAGAAGTAGAATTGAATTGGAAGACAACTCGCTGCCGATTTCTGCAAGTGTGTGGCGCAAAACGTGCATCTCTGCCGTCCTCTAATTGGCCTTTTTATGCACACTGGCACACTGGCACACTCGACATCATTGCCATTTCCAGGGCCATTTCCGTGCCAAAGCAGTTTATCACTCTAACTATGCGCATTCAGGGTGTAGCTACTGCTGCACCTCCTGCTGCTGCATTGCGATTCAATATTTCGTATGGGTTTGCAGTATGGCTGCTGTCTGCCGTTTCTGGGTCTAGCGATTGCCGCCGGGCTAACGAAGCTCTTAACGTGACACACACACACTCTCCACAGAGGTTCCACCACTCTGTCGTCCAGATTTCAGCCCTTCCCCTACCCTGCCCTACCCTCTTTCCAAACTGCAACAAAGTGCTAATCTAGTGCGAGCGGAGGACAGTCGCATTGCAGTCCCTGCACACACACCCTTTTCGTATCAACTCTCGCAGCGGTGTGGCTGCGCTTTCCCCGCCTAATCGCCATGTGCGACAGGCTTAACTTGTCAGCTTTGAGTGTCAGCGTTGAGCCTCGTTTAGCCTTTGAGTGGTGGAGATGTTGAGCAAAGAGAGAGAGAGAGAGAGAGAGAGAGAGAGGCCTTCCTTCGTGTGCTTTGGTGCGTAACTCGGTTGACATGTTATTAGTTTCATCAGCGAAATGGCTGCTTTTTGTCCCCTTCAATTAATTGTGGCCCTAGGCAGGGCCAGGCAGTGCCAGCAAAGCGGAAAATAGCGAATGATCCAGCTGCCTGGGGCTTCTTAAAGGAAGGATCCAAGGCGGATTAATCGTTGATGGTTTCCCAATCACGATTTAATTTCCAATCAGAGGCGGCTGTTCGGTCTTTCTCTCTCTGTTCTTAGCTTTAGGGTTTTTGGCTTTAGTATTCATAAAATTGAGTTTACTGCAAACATTTACTGCAACGAGTCTTCATGTATAAATCGATTAATTAGAGAGCTGTCATCGTGCCGGGCTTTTCCTTCCGTGTGCAGGCCAAGCACAATTGAACAATAATGGGACAGCCTCATTAAATGCTCAGCAGCAAAGAGACAAGGACAACGACAGCAAGCAGCAAACAGCAAGCAGGATCGTGAGTTAAAGGAAAGGTCGAACTTTAGGTCTGTGCCCTGCTCTGTTTAGAGCTGCTTTCGCCTTCATTGTTCGACAATAAAAAGCTGTTGTTCATTTTTATGGAGTAACGCCTTGCGCCTCCTTGTGGCTGGCGCTGAGACGGTGCCTGCCCAGACGTCGTCATTGTCCTTGCCGCCATTGTCGCCAGGCATTATTGTGTGGGGAAACAACAAGCAGGCACTTGCCTTGCCTTATAGTTATAGCCGGTACGGGGCATGGTGTTTGTGGATGACGCACATAATGAGTCTGCGTGGCAAGTACAAAAGTTTATAAATATGATGGAATAATTAAAACTTGGCGCCAATTTGAGGGCGTTCCCCAAGTCAAAGGTGGCCAAAAGGCTGTGTTGGCTGTTGGCTCTTGGCTGTGGCTTGGCTCCCCTTTGGGAGCCAGCCGCAATTTTTCTTTCCTGCCATATTCTGCGGGTCCCCTGGCCGGGGAGATGTGAGAATTTGTATGCTTTATGTTTTGCAAATGCTTAGAAAAGTTGTTGTTTTGTTTGGCTTTGCTTTTTCCTGAACTTTGTTTCGCTACCTTTTTGCCCCAACCACTTCCTTGGGCGCTTCTCCTTGCTGTGTTAATTATGCAACATTAATTAAGAGCTGATGCGAGCATAGAGGCTTTAAGCAGGTCACAGCAACGCTTTAAAGACACTTTCTCAAGTGTGAGTCTCCCATTTCCCATTACCCATTACCCATTACCCATTTCCCTTTGCATCTGTCAACGCTTTAGATTCAAAGCATTCAAAGCAGCAGCAGCAGGCACCATAATTATGTGCACATTTCTCAAAGGCAGGACACGTCTGCAGGCCAGCCACTCAGCAGAGTTTCTTTGCAGCCAGAGAACGACCTCGGTGCAGTGACTCCAACTTCGACTGCGACTCAGACAGGGACATGCGGAAATGTGCTCCGCTTTGGCATTTGGTTCAATGAACCTCAATGACAGCAGCACCAGCAGCAGCAGCTTTAACCCGAGCAAGATGAATCCGCCAGTCCACTTAAAGTTTGCTTCAGCTTGGGGCAATAGAAGAGTTAGTAGAGTTTGGGCACTCGTCGGACGCTGTAACACATGTTGGCTCAGATTGGCTTTGATGGGCGCCAAGGTGAGCCTCAGCTCCTGCCGCTGCCCCTGCCAAAAGGAGAGTTCTTCAGCCACAGAGCACAGCTCTTCGATTTGTTTGAATTTGTTTCTTGAGGGAGTGCCGGCTGGCGAGGCAAACTGAAAAGTTTACAAAAAAAATCTCTAGCAAGAACACGAAGTAAGCTCGAAACTTGCTTGTCTCCTGTCCTGTCCTGTCCTCGTGTTGTCCTTTTTGTGTGTAGTTGTTGGCCGTAAATCCTTTTGCCTTAAAAATTTGTTGCTCTCTCGCTCGTGTGACAGCGCCAGGCGTGCCATGATGAATGAGTGAGGGGCGGCCGCATATTTTGCATGTGTTTGAAGAAATGCAACCCAGGCACCAGGCACCAGGCACTCTAACATGACATGGCCAAGATATGTCAATTTCCAGGCTGATGCACACACACACAAGAGGCGCAGAAACAAAGCAGCCAAAAAGGTGAAGGTGGCAAACAAAACGCCAAACGAATTGGGCTGCTGAAAAGCCAAAGATTCTCATCCAATTTGCAAAAGTGGCGCCTCGCATTTGGAACACACATACGCAGCGTTGGCTCTTCGATGGGGTACTGGCGGCACACTGGCGGGAATACACTACGCGATATTTGCAGTCAGTGTCGGTGGATGGGGCACGTGCCTGCTGGCAAGTCAAACATTACAACATTACGCGCTTTCCAATTCACCTGTGAAAATCATTTTCTTCGTCGACAACACACAAAAACAAAGTCAGAGCCAGAGCCAGAGCCAGACAACGTGCCGAATTCTTTTCTCTTTATTCTCCTTTTTTTTGTACTTTTGCGCGAATTTGCCTTGTCAAATGTTGAAGGAGACGTGACAAGCATTAGCTACAGCTACAACCTGCGCCACGATAATGTCGATGTCGCCGTTGACGCCTGCCTGCCTGCAGCGCCACACCCCAACGGCCCCCTTGAATTCCGTGGGCTCTGCTGTGTTCTGTCGTGTAGTTTGGCATATCATTTCGTCGCTGTAAGCCGAGTGGCAGACCTCACGTACAGCTCATGTATGTATTTGTTTGGTACATCTGCTCTCAGGTGCGAACCGCCAAAAGTTTGCCACTCCACAAAGTGCCTTTTGATGTTTTTCGCCCGCTCCACTCAACTCTTTTAGTGGCTGCAACTAGCGAACTGACTAACGAACTAACTAGCTAAATTTGATGCCAAATGGAAGTAAGAAGAGTCAGAGTCACACACAGAGCAATATGCAAATGAAATGATTTTACTGCAAATAAAACTACAATTGATTCGCATTTACATTTCATTGAGTAAATTGCACAATTGCAAATGGACTGGGACTGGGACTGCGACTGGGACTGGGACTGGGACTTGCTGGAATACTCTAAATAAATGGCATAACATTTTCCCCATTTGCCATTCAATCTCACATGAGAGCACGCTCCGTATGCCCCCCACCGATAGAAGATGGCTCGAGAAATCACATAAAAATACACAAAGTCAGACAGACTTGGCCGGGCAAGGCCAAAACAGCAACAAAAAACGACAAGAGCGCCTTCCATTTTTATTGGCATATACTCGAACTTATGGCATAACAAAACGTTGGCATCTCTGCACCAAATTGTGTCTCAAATGAAACCGTTTTTAAATTTCCCCATTCAATAAATGTGCACAAATTGTCGCGTAAGTTAGCACAGGATCAAGCGCACAACTCTTAAGAGTTCTTTGTGGAACTGATCTGATCTGCGCATTTGGGCTCCATTGGCTGTAGAATAATGCAAATGACTCTCGATGCCAGTGGAGCGCAAATGGCGTTGAAATTGAAAATCAAAATGACTACTTCAAGCGTCAGCGGAGCCAGCAGGAGGGTCATGAATACAGATGCAAACAAAAACACACACACACACACATCAAAGTGCGATGAGTATTCTGGTGCGTGGGGGGAGTGCGGCGTGCGTCTTACACATTTCGATTACATTTTGAGTGGTTCCTTTTTTCCTTTAAATTGCTGCATCCGCAAAGTTTTGGCCGCCCGCCCTCATGAAATATGTAGACCGGAAATGACTGGAATGGGACACGAATGGCGTTGGTGCTAAAGGTAGCGCAAATTACTGAAATATGCATGCGGCTCGGCCCGGCTAGGCCATTATCGGGAGCTTCCTTTTCTCTAAGAAGTACCGCAGCCATGGATGGACATTGGAACTACGTGCCGGGAATGCCCAAAACGATTGCCTCGACACTCGGACACTCGGACACTCGGGTTCGTCTATTGGCCATGGCTTTGTGAAGGGCATTTGCTTCCTCTTCTCTTCTCTTCTCGTTGGGCTTTTGTGGTTTTGAAACTGCACGTTATTTGATTGCGTTATTGAAATTGACTGTGGCTGGCTTCATTACTATAATGTCCAGTTGGACAGGGCAGGTGGGTCACATTGTGGTAGCTTTGACTGGAAGTCTACGCTGGAATTCAATTATAAATGCCACAAGATTCCGGCCATGCCTTGGCTTATGAATATAAATCTGTATGCGAATGCTGTGTGGGTAGCCCACACTTAATTGACATCGGCATAGGCATAGGCATAGGCTCCTCCTCAGGTGACTCCCCACCACAACCTCCACCCGCACTGCTTTGTAATTACTTACTTGATGATTTTGCCGCTGGGAAAGTTAAATTAAATGGGGATTAGTTGAGCATTTTAATTAACAAAAGGCAAGTGTCCTTGGCTGATCCTTCAAGTTTGAAATTCGACTGAAATTTATCTTTCTTGGTTGCTGCTCTGCTAAGATTTAAAGTTCACAAAATTTCGGGTGTTCTCTTCGATCAAGAGAGGGGGGCTTATCTCGCAAGGCACTTTGCGTTTGTTTAGTATCAACCTAGCAGCTGATTTAAGTCTGATTTAGACTTTTCTAACCAAACTTTAAATCACTTTAGGGAATACCACTAATTCTTGTGGCAGCTCTTTTCGCGAAGATCTTATTATATTAATGTTTAGGAGCAGCTTGGCAAACGAAATTTCAATATTAATTAAAGAAAATAAAATATACAATGCCTCATACCGCTTGACAAGCCACAAGTGGTCAAATACGTAACATTCCATATCCATTAACCTTTTCAGTTTTAACCTTATTTTGCAAGCAATTCAATACAAAAAAAGTCATGAAAACTAACCTATCTTATAGAGAATTGATTAATGAATCGGATAAAACTATATGTTTAGCGCTGAGAATCCTAACTAGCTAGTAATATTAAACAGAACATCAAAATTAAGTAAAGTGATTTAAGCAGATGAGAATGTATATTTTGGTATACTTTGGGTCTTGCGGTATATTTTGCTGATAAATCCGCGGTCACACTACTGCGCTCTTGTTTATTTTTAATAGTTAATAGTTTTTAATAGTCTTAAAACATATTCGTATCACGATGACACTCGACTTGGATGCAATCAAAAAGGAAGATAAGATCCTGATCAATCAGGAGTACAAAATCCTGGCTGAATAGTAAGCGCCTCTGTTTTGTCCTTCGAGTCTCTGCTAATCATTTCCATTTCCAGCAAAATGATTGAGTCGGAGAAGCTGGGTGGCATATATACAATACCCAGTTTAGCCAATTCCTTGCGTTAGTATTGCTACATGCATAAATATGAACACTTCACTTCAATATTCCACTTCTTTTCAGAATGGTTTGGTGTCTTCTTTGGACGCCAGGGCTTCTACGCAGAAAGCGTATTTCGGTTCTCTCTGCTGCTGCCCGAACGTTTCCCGGATGATAAAAGTCTTCCAGTAAATGCTGCCAACTGTGCAGGCAGATAGCTTTTACTAATCTTTCCCTTTTAGACTGTAATTTTTCAGCAAAATATCCTGCATCCCCATGTGTGCCCGTACACCAACAGCCTGGACATTAGTCATGCCTTTCCAGAGTGGCGATGTGGCGAAGATCACCTCTGGCAGCTCTTCAAGTACATGCAGGCGATATTTTCGGACCCCTTGGACAGCATGCGAGGCATTGAAATTGACAAACTAAAGAATCCCGAGGCCGCCGACCTGCTGCTAAACAACCGTGAGGAGTTTGCTGCCCGCGTCCTGGAGAACATCAAGGAGAGCAAGGAGCACATCTATGACCCACAACCTACGGAGGATCCGCATTATATAGCATTTGAAAAGTTTCAACCAGATGTGCATGGGCCGGTCTTGGAGCGAATCAAAGCGGGCAGGTGTAACCAGACGGACTCCAGCCTTCAACAGGCGAATGGCGGCGCTGCCACCGGCCTCTCTTGGGTGAAGGAGGGCGAATTCAAGCCGTTGAGCATTGAGTAAAGGTAATCTGTACATATAGTAGTTCAAATGTTGTCTCAATTATATTCCATTAAAGTTTAATGTTACACTATTCAGCTACTGACACTCCTCGCTCATGGGAAACCGTTGAGTTCCGGTAACCCAATCATTCTCCAGCTTCAATCGCTCGCCGTGCCATTTGAAATGTGTCGGAGACGCGTCTCCGGCTGGAAACTCAAAGTGTTGGCTAAGTTCAATGGCCAGTTTGGAGCGAACGAGGCCAATGCCACCCACTTGTGGCGTGGCTGGATGATAAACCCGTCCATTCTTGGGATCCATATACAATTGATGCGGTTCAAAGGGCAATGTTAGAACTTGGCCTGCATGGGCATAGCTCAGAACTTCCTCGCCGCCGTCTACCTTCTTCAATTGTTCAGTGAATACGAGCGGCGTGTCGTCGCATCGTATAAAGTTGCGTTCGCGTCCGCAGAGAGAGATGTAGGGGAAGTCGCTGAGGTATCGCTGCGTTTTGTTCAGACGTAGGCGAGTAAAGAAAAACTTGAGGAAATCCTTCTCCTTGAAGCAACTGGTAAAGTTCTTCATCCTAGCATCGTCCAAGAAGAGCTGAAGGGCACACATTCCATTATTAGTAATTAAACGCCAACTAATGCTTGGTGCAACTTACCATTCCCTCATGATCAATGTAGTAGAAATATTCTCGTATTTTCGGCTCTGGCGACTGTCCCTGAACATAGTGCAAATTCCGGGCAGACAGTAGATTAAAGCGAACGTTTTTCAGGTTTATTAAATGTCTAGGCTGTATTTTAATCATATTTTCATGAACTGCAAGATTTGAGAACGCGAGAACAGCTGATTTCATCAGCTGTCAAAGTGCAAGTGTATGTGTGTATTGTGTGATGGGGGACAACTATAAATTGAGAGACTATTTTCCTTTCTTTTTGGAGCCCCCGCCAGGCGTCTTCTGCATGCGCCCAACTTGCATATCCTTCAACTTGGCATCCAGTCGCTTTTTGGCATTTTTGACATCCTCCTCGTGACGCACTGTCTTCAATGGTTTGGGGTGCATAAATTTCTTGCGCTCTTCCCGCTTGATGTCCTCCCCACAGCCATGGACCTCGGGCAGACCATGCTTGAAGCAGAACCGCTTCTTGCAGTGCGGACAGTCCTGGCCCATCAGACTCGTTTTGGTCTTGCAGCGCGAATAGTCGCAGAGGTTGTCCACCTCCTTAACAGCGGTTAGCACATCGTCCAGCTTGAGATCCACCACTTGGCTGGGTATGCGCTCCAGAAGCTCCAGTGTATCATTTGTGCCGTAGTCTATCCGTTTGCCAGGCTTGGCAGGTGGAAACAGCGGCGTTTTATCCGCTTTCGTCGAGGTTGAGGGCTTGTTTGGATCGTCTGTCCAAAGGCAAAACTTTGTAATTGAAGAGCCAATGGTGTTTGGATTAATTGCTTACCCGCCATTAGTATTTGTTTTTCTTTTTACATACAAATTGTGGGATTTAGCTAGTTAACATTTTGTGAAATCAGATTTGTTGTTGATTTCTTGGTCAGCTGTTCTAACTATCGATAGTCAACTAAATTGTATCGAAACAAAAATCGATGCAAAAAATATCATTGCTTCTGCTGTTGTGGGCGCGTTTCGTTGTATTTAAAGTGTTCAAAGCAAACAGGTTAAAGTCATCCAGCAGTTCAAATTTGTCAAAGGAATTAAACGCGCATTCTGAATACTTTTGTATTGTTATTGTCGCTGTAACTAAGGACTACACACAAGTCAATAAAGAGTAGTTATTATGCTAAACATTGGTTAACCAACAGTAGATAAGGAACTCTAATGTGCAAAGACGTGTACATTGTATAATCCAATTAGGTAAAGAGTATGTTGTACATGTTGTATATAAAGGCCAGGTTTAAATGTTACGTAGTTGGGTTGTTGCTGGGACAACAGTTTCGTTTAAATGCTAATTGCCTATGGGTAGCATAATTCAGTGTATCATGGTATATCCGGTGCACATTCTATGACTGAAGTTACATTTTATTACAATTTGTTGTCGCAGGGGCAGGAAACGTTCGACCCGGCGGTGACCGAGGCATTGATGGCCTTGGCCACATACTCAATGTTGCCCGTGTTAAGGCCACACATGTTGATGCGCCCCGTCTTTAGGAGATAGATGTGATACTCCTTGATGAGGTATCGCACTTGGTTCTCATTGAGGCCCGTGTACGAGAACATGCCAATTTGATTGACAATATGGTCCCAGTTGCCAGGCGTTCCCAGAGCAACGAGCTTGTCCCGCAGCAGTGCACGCATTTGCCGGATGCGACTCGACATTAGCTTGATGCAGTCCATCCATTCTTGGCGCAATTCCGGTGTGTTCAACACGGTGGACACGATGCGAGCGCCATAGGCCGGTGGGTTGGAGTACATGCCTCGGATAATCAAAGTCAATTGTGAGTGCACCGCAGGCTTGGTGGATGCGTGCTGTTGCACCACCGTCAAGTTGCCAGCCCTTTCGCAATACAGGCCAAAGTTCTTTGCAAACGACTGGCACGTTAGGAGCTCAAAGCCCCTCGACACGAAATACCGCACAGCCCAAGCATCGCGATCGGGGTCACCGCTGGCAAAGCCCTGGTACGCCGAATCGAACAGCGGGAAGAGTTTCTTGTGCTCCATCAGATCGGCAATTTCCTTCCACTGCTCCTGCGTGGGATCTATGCCTGTGGGATTGTGTGCGCACGCATGCAAGATGATCACTGCTCCGGGAGGAGCCTGGTCCAGATCAGCCAGCATGCCCTTAAAGTCCAGCTGACGCTTGCTTTGGTCCCAGTAGCGGTAGGAGTGCAGCGAGGTGAAACCAGTGTCGGCAAATATCTTGTGATGGTTCTCCCATGTGGGATTCGAGTAAAAGACAACATTCCTGTTCAACTGAGTGTGCAGGAACTCGGCAGCCACGCGCAGCGCACCTGTGCCGGAGATAGTCTGCACGCCAAAAGCCTGCCAAAAATAATCAAATGAAATCAAGATCAAGCGAAAATTAAGTCTGTTTTACTTACGCGATTCTCCTTGATGGCAATGGAATCGGCACCCAGCACCAATTCGGTGGCTGCACTTGTGAATGATTCAAGACCTTTGAGGACAATAGAGATTCTTGCATTAAAGTGATATAATTAATGGAATCCATGAGCTACTCACCAGTCACTGGCAAATACTCGTGGTTAACAGATTCGTCGCTGGCGATTTTTATTTCGGTTTTTCGCACCACAGGCAGGACCCAGGGCGCCCCGGAATCTGTCCTGTAAGCTGTAAACGAAGTAAAACAATTTATCAACAACAGAAATTAACAGAAAGACAAGCGCCTCTACAAGTGTTTGCGGGAATCCATTGTCCAAAGTGCTAAATTGTATACTATCTGATATCTTATCTGGACGGACTTAGTATGCGTAATCAATAGTTAATGCCGAACGAAATCCGATAGTGTGAAAACTCTTGTTTCTAGGCCATTACGTATACGCTCGTCCGGTTATTTGAAACCAATTTAAGTAATTGCTCTGGAATTGCTTGTTTTTGTGGCGCGTGATAGAAAAACGAGACGAGAAAACCATAGCTGATGGATTGGCCACAGTAAAACCAGCCAAAAACAAACACAAAAATTAACAAATTAAAGTTTATTACTTTTAGCATTGTAAAGGTATAAGAATAGAATTTATGTATGGCTACAAGCCACCATTAACATGAGAATAAGAATACACGACCGAGGAGGCAAAGGTTATTGACTTTCAACTTTGAGAAAAACAAAATCAAAATACGCAAACAATTCGCTGGTGGGGAGTTTTTATTTAAATTATGCAACAACATCCATAAATCTAAAAGTTGGGACCAGCTGGATCAGCCAAAAAAATCCATAAATATGGTATACAAAAAACAAAACAGGTGAAATGGCATTCATCCAAATCAGCAACGACCTCGCTCTAAGCTGATGGAAAGAAAGGTTGAACCCTAGCGGCTTATCGTTATGCATACTAGTACATAACTAAATACTGTACTAGCTGACGTCAATTAGAAGCAAAAACAGGAAAGTGATTTGCCCTAGCTGGCACTATTATCGTCAGTCAGCTGCGAATGTGTCGCAAATATATAAAAGATATATAAAATAGTGTAGGAGACAAATTGCATTGAAAGCGGAAGATGACAGACCACCCAAAGGAAAGAGAATCACACCAATTAATATTGCCCAGTGACTTCCAAATGACCTCCAGCAGAGAGGGGGACAACCAAGTCATGCGAACAAGAGGTGGCTGGCTGCAGGGCGGCAGCTAACAAATGATAGAAAATTGTACAAGTGCTTATACGCTACACATTTAAAGTACACAGCACATGCATTGCACACATATGCACGTGTATGCATTTACACATGTAAGTGCTAAAAACAACAACGCACAGACGGACAGAAATATTTACTTACCGCCCACAGACAGATTAACTTTGTTTTGGTTGGAATCGTCTTTAAATGCTTGCGTTAAGGCAAAAACCTCAATTGCGGGTCCCTTTTCGACTTTGGCGTAGATTGACATCGCGAAAAACTTGTACAACACGCAGCGAGCAGTAATAACAAATAAATTTAAGATTTTGAGCCAATTTTGAGTTTTGAGTTAAAAGTTGAGTGCAGTGTGACCTCGGAACTACCGATAAGATATACCGACAGACCCTCGGAAATATACCGAAATATTAACTTTCATTTTCAAAATATACCGCAAATCTAAAATCATTTTCCTTGACTTTCATCTTCTGTTTAATATTACCAGCTTGTTAAGAGTTCCAGCGCTAAAACTATGATTTATTACAATTGATGATTCAATAAACTACAAGATTGATTAGTTTTCAGGACTTCTTTTTATTTTAATCGTTACCAAATTTAGTTCAAATAAAAAAGTTCGTATATAATTCTTTTGGAACACGGAAAAAGATTCGATTTTTCGGTGCCAGGTGGCTCTGTTGCGATTTATACATTCTACTACATGTAGAATTTAGTACATGTAGCAAGCATTGATATGTAGAATTACAACAATTTAACGGACATACAAAACGTATGAACAATTTTGGCCCTTAGATGCCCTTAAATAAATTCCAAATCGAGGCAAAGTATCTGCATTGTGTTTCCATATCATCCATTGTGACAACCAAATACACAGCCCTTCGCTCTGCCCAGCCCAAAGAAAACGAAGAGGAGAATTAAAAGAAAACATGAAAGCAAGAACATTCTCGGCACCACGATCATTCTTTATACTGAATACATGTGTCAACTAATTCATAATATTTCCGATATAATTAATACTATCTTGGATTAATTTTACCCCCAATATCTTGCTGTACTTTGCACTTTGATTCGGTCATTCTTAGAAACTGATATATCGCCTGGGAGGAAGGTTCAATTGGATAAGCTTTTAATTAGACACCGCAGCAGCTATTTTAAGGAAATGGTTGCAATCAAAGGTCACAGCAAGTCTTGGAGATAATAAGAACTTATTTTCTATTTTACAGAACTTACAGAACTTAAAACTGAAGTTATCCAAGTAACCTTGGCCCAATGATACAAATAAAAATATTAACAATTTATAGATTGGAAAATAGCCTAATGCTAATGAATATCAGCGGCACGTGTAGCACTGCAGACTACAATTATTACTTTTTGATGGGACAAGTCAAATACACCTGCAAATACCCTCACAAGTTCCAGCTCTGGCACCTTGATCAAATCCATGAATTACCGCCTAAGCGTTACAGATCCCATAGGAAAGAGAGGTGAACCTTTTTAGAGCTCCCTTCGTATGTTGATAAGATATGGTATGTCTGGTAATTAGAAGTGACTGGCAATATTGATAAGATTACTTGATAGCGAGGACTAGATGTACTATGAAAGATTTCCATAGCTTCCAGACGGAGGCGTGGCAGTTCTTATCAACAAACATGTTGAGAGTGTCTGGAATTTAACAACAAGCCCAATATGTCATCCCATTTCTCTCACGTACAGTCCATAATCTAATCAATGGGATTGTAAGCTAAGAGTTAACTGAATTTTGTATATTAGACACTTACTAATCCAAAAGATGTACTAAAAACTGGCCAATTCAAACAAACATGCCTACATATTCCTCTTTAATACGCAACATGGTTCTTGTTGGGCCTCTAGAATTCGGTCTCGCCCAACATATACAGATAACGCGCCCCCGTTGTTTCCACAGTTGCGCGTGCCGTAAAATAAAAATATAAATCGAAAAACCTCCGTCCGTATATAAACATTTATATGTAGGATTGTATGTGTATATCCTGTAACTATATAGTTTTTGAGAGCGAGAGGCAATCAGAAAAGCCAGCTGATAGCGACGATAACAGAGAGCGAAATCGTTGTCGGCGGCAATGTTGAGAGCTCTCGGCGCTCGTTCACTCAAATCAGTGCCCGAATCTCCATCCCGCCACCTTAATTTGGAGTCGTACGATTCGCTCGCCTGTTTCAATGAATCCCGTGTCCCCCAATATAGATGTAGACGCACCGCACCGGCTGTTAATATAATAAGCTTCAGCTTCGGGAATATCACCGGACTACACACGCGCCGAGTTCAAATAGCCAAAGCATTTCTAGTCGCCTCCAACAACAACAGCTCTATCGTCTTGGCTACTCTACTAAAAGTTTCCATTAACATCGAACTGATATGTATGAGTGGGAGACGTCATTAATAATGTGATGCTCAATGGTTCTGTTTTGATTGCGACACCGTTAGAAATAGTTCTAGAGAGGATTCATTTGGCTTAAGATCCAGGAGCCCAACCTGGCAAATTTGGTTGATAATTATAACTGTTTATAATTAGGGGATAAGCATTTATTTTCTGGAATAGGAACATGTCTGTTAACAGAGCTTTTGCATCAGCTTCTAGAAATGCCGTGAATATAATTGTCTACCTACTTAAACACATGCACACATACTTATGTTTGTACGCATTTGTGTTAGTGAAGCAATGCGAATGGAATAATCCACTCAGCATTACGACTGATGAACTGCAGACTGAAGTGAATACTGGAATGTCTGCTCTGTGAGCCTCTCTCTTCCATGCAAATCCACTCATCGGCCTCCTTTGGTAGCAGCCTAGCTTTGGGGGCCGGTGAGAACAGCTGTTGCGCTCCCGGCAGCGACACATCCGGTGACAACAACATAACCAACCCCAAAATTGTGCCGCTAGGACAAAGTTCAGCCATTTGTTGTTGTGTCAATGTGAGGAACAAATTTCATTACCGGTTAGGCGCACAAACGCAGAGGCAAAGAGAGAGGAACTAACTCACGCGAGGCGCCGTGATTGAGAGAGGCAGAGAAGATAAGCACAAAGGTAGGTAAGAGTTAAGGTAGAGACGACTCTCTCCGTGCAAGCTTATGTCGTCTGCTTAGGTACCTCGAAGAGCGGAATGACTGCACCCCTCGCACTTGTACCCTGCCCCCATTTCGAAGCTGCGAGACTTTCAAGTTTTCGCGAGAAGCTCAACCGGCCCCATTGAGTTGGTCGTGCAACTTTGACGTGAACGGTTCGCCGAATTCCTGGGAAAGAAATCCAAAAGCACGCCGTTTCAGAGTGCAGTGAAATTCGACTTAGCGGTGTTCTTTCTGCCTACCAAAAAAAATTAAGAGGGAGCGTGTACAGAAACAGACACATAGGAACCGTGTGCATTTGTGTCCCCAGATCTTCAATCAAACTGCTGTCAAACGGATCTAAATTGTGTAAAGTGCTGAAGCGGTGATTTTTTGACACTCGCATTCCCCTTTGGAGTCCCAAGGACAACAAGGATAAGCGCAGGCCGCTTTTTGTGATTTTTTTTTGGAAATGTAAGTCAAAGGTCACTGGCCCCAATCTCACTGCCCAGACAGACGGGCAACTGCCTAGCCACTAAGTAGTGTACCAGAGTGCAAGGATGTGCTTGTCGATTTAGATTTTGCTTTTTAATTGTAATCGATCTCAATCAATTGCATAATTTTTTCCCAATTTTTTGTTCACGCCTTGTCCCTTTGCCCTTCCGGCTCTCACCAACCCAGCCCATCTGCTGTAATTTACATGTGCGCCCTCTGCTTCCCATTTCTTGTCTCTGGCAGACATGTGTTAATTACATTTTATTCTTTTCCATACACACACACGCACACAGAAACAGCGATAGAGAGAGTGATAGAGAGAGAGAGAGAGAGAGAGAGAGAGAGAGCGGTGCACACGCAGAGTCGCTGGCTGTGTTTTATTTTTGTCCTCTTTTTACTTTCTGCCCAATATTTATGACCTTCTTATGGTTTCGCTATTGAGTCGAAAACGTGTTTGACAAACAGACAGACATAGGCATACATACAATGAATTTATAGACATGGACATGCCGCTATGCGAAATTAATTCAAATGTGCAATGTGAAAGCAATTAAGAATGGGGATATACTGAAACAGTGGTAGATCTATAGATCCATAGATATCCCCCAAAGGAGATGTTCCGCCTTTAGAGCTTTCACTGTACACTGTACACGTAGTGAATATCAAAAAATTAACTAGTGGAAGCTGTTCGAATCTAATTGGATTTCATTCGCATCTCTTGACAGGGCATAACTGGACCCGGGACCACTCAATGTCAAAGCGTCTATCAGCTAGAAAACTTGATAAGGTCTAGACGGTTAGCTGAATATAAAATCTTTCGAGTGTTACACTCCAGCAACTGAGAGTTCAGAATGTTATTGATACTAAAAGTAATAAATGGATGGAAGGAAATACACCCTCTCGGAAGTATAAGCTATTCTGGCTCATCCATTTATGCGCAATTATTGTCATGGCCTGGTCATATTTTGCGGAAAATCAATGCCCGGCCGGCACACATTCAACACGACTTTGACCTTAGCGGACTGTCGTTCAAGATCGTATGTTTAAGCGGCAACAAAAAAAAGAAAAAACAAAAATTAGCACGCAATTTTTATGAGTAAAAGTGGGGGAACAAAAGCATATCGTTTGAGTGGCGGTGGCCCATTCTATTATTCCATTATTATTATTATTAATATTATTATACAATTCACACACATACAGTTTGTAGTTTGTTGTATTATCATTATATTATTACATAATCGTGTGATGACCGTTTCGTGGGCAGGCGAGTAAACACATTCGGTGCGTTGGGTGTGGGTTTGGGCATACCAAAGCCATGTCAACAGAGTTTTCGTATAATTGCTTGAGATTGGGCTCGCCAAGGGAATGTCGCAGCCCTCGAGGATTGCAAGGGCACACCCAGTCAGTCAGTCAGTCAGTCAGTCACTCGGTCGATGGTGATGGGCATACAACAAACAGAAGCAACAGGATAATTGAACATGGCCTGTAAACATTGTCAAAAGTTAAACACAAAATTGACAGAAACTGGGAAAACGATTAACCAATTACAGTGAAAGTGGTTTGCCAAAGGGAGCTTTCACTGTACCCTGATTTGCATTTTTCCACGGCATGTTAAATCATTTGTTGGCCAGGCATTTATTTCAGTTGATAAAATCGTTTAAAACTCGAGCATTAAAAGGAATATCGAGTTCAAGCGAAGCTCCTTATCGCACTTCCTCTGAATGTCCAAGCGAAAGACCTTCCGATTATGATTTCATCTTTGCCTCAACGATAAAAAGAATCCTCAGAGATAAGACGCACGACTTACCTGTTGGCTTTATTGGCCCAAATAAATAGATATCGAACGATTGAATTGATTGAGTTCCATAAAATTACTGCCCCAATAATTCGATAAGGGATTAATGGTTTAAATCTCTTCCATATGTTGGAATCTCTCGCTAAATATCCCTCCAATATATCACGGCCAACACGCAATCGTAGAAAACGTTAAAGTTATATAACAAAAACCATTGCATTGATAAGAAAACATTTCGAATTTTCAAAACGCTTGCAGCCTGAACATATTATGTTCATTCTAAATTTATAGCATTCATAAAAACGGCAGTCGATTGGCTGTTCCGTTCCACGGAGCACAAGGTGACATTGAGGCTTATCTGGGCCGTATGGGAATTTAGTTTTCCGAATGGTATTCGTAGTGTTAGACGCTGACAGACTGACCAGAACTGTTTGGGTTTGGCATCTCTTTTGACTGTTAATTATATTGTTAATAGCATAATCGTGAATTAACTCTGTACAAATGAATGGAATTAGCAAATTAAATTGATGTTAACAGAGGCAATTTAATTAGAGCTGTCGATCAACATTGGATCACGTTCATCATGACTATTTATAGGGTGGCAGCAGTGGAGGGGCCCCCAGGAGTGCACTCCCACAGCGAATGATAAAATGGATGGCCAGACCTCCTCCGATGTGTTAATAAAGAAGTCTTATCTACCTCTCATTATCTGCACCTGTGTCACCCCATGTGTATACAAACAGTCAGTACATGTGTCAACAGTGGTTCTAGATAATCTATGAACCTCTGAAGCTCCCACTCGCCATTCCATTCCCCCCACATAACGAGCCTCTCGAGCAGGCATGCACTTCACGTGCGGGCACAGTCCGCTCCTCAGATGAAAATAATTTATTATTTATTTTGTTTGTTTGCCCAATATAGAGTGGTAGGGTATCAGAATGGAGAAGCGATGAACCCAAAGCAGAGTCAAACTTCAATGTTTAATCCCATTACGCTAGTATCACCTGACCATCTGTTGTTCCAGCTCCAAATGCACTTCGAGGCACATAAATATTTACATATATTTTGGCGACCCATGCGAGGCCCCACTTTCTGTCTTGCTGCCGCAGACGAGCCCCCACGATCCACTTGCAGAATCAGAGCACAAGAGAGAGAAACACAGAGAGAGAGAGAGAGAGAGAGCCAGACAGAGTACAGACAGGGTCGGCTATTTGAACTTGTTCGGGACCAGAATTTGAAATGCAAAAGTCTGGGCCAGACACAGCCGTGGCAAAGCCGGTCACTGACGCACCCCTCTGCCCAAGCGTCCCCGTCCAGTCCGTCTACAAAACCCATATGAATCGTTGATAATGAGCAAAACAAGCTTTTAACTCAAAGTTAATGGAAAGCCAAAAGTAACAAAAGTAAAAATAAAATTGTTATGGCATGTGCGGAGAGAAGCGAACGAAGCAGAGCCAACGCACTGTGAATGCTCTGTAGACGAAACTTTTGCTCTTTCGAGTGGCATTTTCGGTTTATTTTTATTATGGATGCTAATTTGTATGCGCCATAAGTGTAAATATATCAAACAAATGTTGAACAACAACTGAAATTGATTAATATGTGAGTTTCAAGTGTAAATATATCGACAGTAGCTTACCTTATTGTGTATCTTGTTGTTATAAAAAGCAGTAGATGCCTTTTCGTAATTTCATTTGATTGCAACAAACATTGCCTTTGGGTATCGTGTGTTATATTAAATATTTACTCATCTATTACCCACAAGCTGTCCACTATAGATATTAAATAGTCAGTTCCAATGCATCAATTAGGGAAATTTAAGCAACATTCGTATGTACTTCGGGTATTGTTGAACCGATTCTACCCATACCAATCGGGTTAACATATGCAAAATTGTCATTTCAATTGTTAGAACTCGCTTTGGATTTTGATCACGTGAGTCAGTCCACTTTATTCGCCGACAGCTTGGTATTTATATGGAATAATACTTGGAAATCACACAAACACAATCAACGGACTTTGAGCCGAAGATTAGGCTGGAGCTTCAGCTGGAGCTGGAGCGGGAGCGGGAGCTTGAGCAAACACACTCGTACAGTCGTACATAGATCCAAAGGAATGAAAAGGCAACTCAGTTTTGAATAGACTTTGAATTGCAATCATTTTTGGCGAGAGACCCTCCTTCCCCTGTCCCCCTGTCCCCCTGTGTTGTTCCGTTTGTTCGCGCATTCGAAAGCAAAGTCGATAACCTTAAGGCATTTGGAAATCGAGCACACGAAATCAGCTTATTAGCAGATAATTGAAGCGTCGAATGCAATCTCTTGATTGTATACTATAATATATACACACAGATACCTGTAATACATTGCTCTGCTTCCCTCTCGCCCCTGCAGCTACACTCGGATCATCATGTTCATACCGCGAGCCCAGTCCGCCTTCAAAGCGCTGCGCAGTGCGCAGCCGCGCGTGCGCCTTTACTTTGTCAGCAAGAATGCCTACTCGAGTCAGGTGAGTGAAGGACCCCGACCCCGAATGAATCATCAAAATATATTCATTGTGTGTCCCCCCGCCAGGTGGAGTACAAGCCCATTCGATCGGTGCTGGTGGCCAATCGCGGGGAGATCGCCATTCGTGTCTTCCGCGCCTGCACAGAGCTGGGCATCAAGTCGGTGGCTGTGTACTCGGAGCAGGACAAGATGCACATGCATCGCCAGAAGGCGGACGAGTCGTATCTGGTCGGCAAGGGCCTGCCACCGGTGGAGGCCTACCTCAACATTCCAGAGATCATTCGTGTGTGCAAGGAGAACGACGTGGATGCCGTGCATCCCGGCTATGGCTTCCTCTCCGAGCGCAGTGACTTTGCCCAGGCCGTGATCGATGCTGGCCTTCGGTTCATCGGCCCCACGCCCAAGGTTGTCCAGAACATGGGCGACAAGGTGGCAGCCCGTGTGGCGGCCATCGAAGCTGGTGTGCCCATTGTGCCCGGCACAGACGGTCCCGTCACCACCAAGGACGAGGCCCTCGAGTTCTGCAAGAAGCACGGACTGCCAGTCATCTTCAAGGCGGCCTACGGTGGCGGCGGACGTGGCATGCGTGTGGTGCGCAAGATGGAGGAGGTCGAGGAGAATTTCCAGCGTGCCAGCTCCGAGGCAAAGGCTGCCTTCGGAAACGGCGCCATGTTCATAGAAAAGTTCATCGAGCGTCCGCGTCACATCGAGGTTCAGCTGCTGGGCGACAAGGCCGGCAATGTGGTGCACCTGTACGAGCGCGACTGCTCGGTGCAGCGTCGCCACCAGAAGGTGGTGGAAATCGCTCCGGCTCCCCGCTTGCCCCTGGAGTTGCGCGACAAGATGACAGACGCGGCCGTGCGTCTGGCCAAGCACGTGGGCTACGAGAACGCCGGCACCGTGGAGTTCCTGTGCGACGAGTCTGGCAACTTCTACTTCATCGAGGTGAATGCCCGCCTTCAGGTGGAGCACACGGTCACGGAGGAGATCACCGGCATCGATCTGGTGCAGTCGCAGATCCGCATTGCCGAGGGCATGACCCTGCCAGAGCTGGGCTACACCCAGGAGAACATCAAGCCCCGCGGCTATGCCATCCAGTGCCGTGTCACAACCGAGGATCCCGCCAACGATTTCCAGCCCAACACCGGACGCCTGGAGGTGTTCCGATCGGGCGAGGGCATGGGCATTCGCCTGGACAGCGCGTCGGCCTACGCCGGCGCCATCATCTCGCCGTACTACGACTCCCTGCTGGTCAAGGTGATCTCGCATGCCGGCGATCTGCAGAGTTCCGCTGCCAAAATGAACCGTGCGCTGCGCGAGTTCCGCATTCGCGGTGTCAAGACCAACATACCCTTCCTGCTGAACGTGCTGGAGAACCAGAAGTTCCTGCACGGCGTCCTGGACACCTACTTCATTGACGAGCATCCGCAGCTCTTCAAGTTCCGTCCCACCCAGAATCGTGCACAGAAATTGCTCAACTACTTGGGTGAAGTGCTGGTCAACGGCCCACAGACACCACTCGCCACCACCCTGAAGCCCGCCGAGGTCAGTCCTCATGTACCAGCCGTTCCCCTGGGTAAGTTCTTCTCTGAATCTCTTGGGTCTATTTGCATGTGCTTTTGTTTCCGGTAAAAGCTTGCTTTTGTGGCTACCACAGGGGATCCACAGGGGGAAATGCTTCATGTAAAAGTCACTCGATTGATCTTCACTTTCAATGAAAGCAAAAAAAAGAACAAATACTTGCCGCAAATTGAATCAATGAAGAGGCATGCATGGATCTTTATACTTTTATGTATTTTACTTGTGAAATGTTTTTATTCGCTGCTTCTACTTTACGCTTTAATCAAAACTTTATGTTTTTACTCTTTCAAACAAAATGCACCCGCAAATTTCTGTTGTGTTACATCTGTTATTAATCTGCCAATCTACCGAAATGCAATTTGTAATCGCAATCCAAACAATTGGACAACACACAAAATATCACTGAACAATAAACACACGATATGCCCACACAAACACGTTCTCATGATACTCTCCTGCTCATACACCAATCCACCGAAGATCTGTCGGCGGAGGCATTAGAACGTGAAGAGCGTGGCGAGGCCAAAGGTATGTTCTATGCTAAGCTATCCCCAACATCCCAAACAAAGCAAACTCCTCACACAGAGTACACAGACATATAATATGGCAGTGGGTCCATCATATTTTATTTCATTCAATGTTTGGGCTTTATAGTTTTAGTGGCTTTGGCTTTAGCTTTAATTGTTTTACCATTCGCAGCACACTTAAAATAGAGCACTAATTTGCTGCATATTTTGAGCCGCTTTGTTTTATTGTTAACCTCAAGTTATAACTGCAATGGGGACCTTTACTAATTTATTGACCATCTCCAACAGTTACGGAACCACCTTGCGGTCTTCGTGATATTTTGGTGCGCCAGGGCCCGGAGGCCTTTGCGAAGGAGGTTCGCTCCCGCAAGAACCTGATGCTGATGGACACCACCTTCCGCGATGCTCACCAGTCGCTGCTGGCCACGCGTGTGCGCTCCCACGATCTGCTGAAGATCTCGCCCTATGTGGCCCACAAGTTCCACAATCTCTATGCGCTGGAGAACTGGGGCGGCGCCACCTTCGATGTGGCCCTGCGCTTCCTGCACGAGTGCCCCTGGGAGCGTTTGGAGGAGATGCGCAAGCGCATCCCGAACATTCCATTCCAGATGCTGTTGCGCGGAGCCAATGCCGTCGGCTACACCAGCTATCCGGACAACGTGGTCCACAAGTTCTGCGAACTGGCGGTAAGGCTCGGTGAATCCTCTGGTTAGGCTATCCCAAAAATGTTTCTAATTCCTTTGTGTTTGTCGCGCAGGTTCAAACCGGCATGGACATCTTCAGAGTGTTCGATTCCCTCAACTATCTGCCCAACTTGATACTCGGCATGGAGGCTGCTGGCAAGGCAGGCGGCGTGGTCGAGGCGGCCATTTCCTACACCGGCGATGTCAGCGATCCCAAGCGCACCAAGTACGATCTCAAGTACTACACAAATCTGGCCGATGAGCTCGTCAAGGCTGGCACCCATGTGCTCTGCATCAAGGATATGGCGGGTCTGCTGAAGCCCGAGGCAGCAAGATTGCTCATCACTGCCATTCGTGACAAGCATCCTGACATACCAATCCACATCCACACCCACGACACCTCCGGAGCTGGAGTGGCCTCCATGCTGGCCTGTGCACAGGCTGGCGCCGATGTGGTCGATGTGGCCGTCGACTCGATGAGTGGCATGACCTCACAGCCGAGCATGGGCGCCGTGGTGGCCTCGCTGCAGGGCACAACTCTGGACACTGGCGTGGATCTGCGCGATGTGTCGGAGTACTCGGCCTACTGGGAGCAGACGCGCACCCTGTACGCGCCCTTCGAGTGCACCACGACCATGCGGTCGGGCAATGCCGATGTGTACCTGAACGAGATCCCCGGCGGTCAGTACACCAACCTGCAGTTCCAGGCCTTCTCTCTGGGTCTGGGCGACTTCTTTGAGGATGTGAAGAAGGCGTATCGCGAGGCCAATTTGCTGTTGGGCGACATTATCAAGGTCACGCCCTCCTCCAAGGTGGTGGGTGACTTGGCCCAGTTTATGGTTCAGAACCACCTCACTGCCGATCAGGTGCTGGAGCGCGCTGAGGAGCTGTCGTTCCCCAAGTCCGTGGTGGAGTACCTGCAGGGTCTCATTGGCATTCCCCATGGCGGATTCCCCGAGCCACTGCGCTCCCGCGTACTCAAGGACATGCCACGCATCGAGGGACGTCCGGGCGCCGAGCTGGAGCCACTGGACTTTGACAAGCTGAAGCAGGACCTGAAGGAATCTCACGCTAATATCAGTGACCGCGACGTCATGTCGGCGGCTCTCTATCCCCAGGTGACCAACGAGTATCTGTTCTTCCGCGAGAAGTTCGGCCCCGTCGACAAACTGGACACGCGCATCTTCCTCACCGGACCCAAGGTGGGTGAGGAGTTCGAGGTGACGCTGGAGCGCGGCAAGACGCTGAGTCTGAAGGCCATGGCCATGGCCGCCGATCTCAAGCCGAACGGAGATCGCGAGGTCTTCTTCGAGATGAACGGACAGCTGCGCACAGTTCACATTCTCGACAAGGAGGCGGTCAAGGTGAGTGGGGAGACAACCTCCAATTGATGCTGAGACCTTTCTAACGTGAACTCTTAATTGTGTGCAGGAAATCCACGTTCATCCCAAGGCTAATAAGGCGGTCAAGAGCGAGGTGGGAGCCCCCATGCCCGGCACTGTCATTGACATTCGCGTCGCCGTCGGCGATAAGGTTGAGAAGGGTCAGCCCCTGGTTGTGCTCTCCGCCATGAAGATGGAGATGGTTGTCCAGGCACCACAGGCGGGCGTTGTCAAGAAGCTGGAGATTGCAAACGGCATGAAGCTCGAGGGCGATGATCTGCTGATGATCGTCGAGTAATCTACACCTCTCATCGCGCCCGATACAAAGGGCTCATGTCCATTGTCCATTGTCCGTGCTGCCAGCGCACACCTACTGTAACATTAAGTCGAACAGTGATAATCTTAGGGATTCTCCTCGTCAGTTGCCACCAAACCACCTAATGCCCTGACCTGACTGTGTATCTATTTTTTATATGTGTGTTCAGTGTATCTGTATCTGAGGAACTATAGTTAGGGAGCCCTCCAAGGCGCTCCAGGTGTCTCGTCTCGTCACACACACTTTTAGTTTCGTTTAAATGAAATTTGTACAATTTTTATAGATTGAAATGTCAAAATTCCTCTCCTCCAATACATACGTAAGTGGTTATAAATGTTAATAACTATATTGAAATAAATGTTAAACAAATATAGTTTTGCTTATAATTAATTACCGAACTAACTTATGTGCATCATACGAAATTTCTCTAGAATGTAGCAAACGATTTGCAGAGCAGGAAAAATAGTTTGGGACTCTGTTTGTTTTATACAATTATTTTCATTTTAGAATATAATCTGCCTCTAGCCCGTGATCTACATGCACTTGACAATGAATTCCAGAAAGGCCAGCTCCTTGTTCATTTCGGTGATCCTTTTGAAATGCCTCTGAACGTAGGGTGTGAGCACCTCCACCATGTTGCCGTTGTTGTAGAAACGTGCCTTGGGGTCCAGCAGAGCATCTCCAATTAGATGCTTTAGGATGACATTGGCAGCGTGCGAGTTGCGCGAGTTTGTGGTCCATGCCTTAACGTGCTGCAGCAGCGCCACGCGCTGATCCACATTCAGTTGATCCACCAGCTGACGCAGACCGGCTTCATCGCGCTCTCGCACAAAGTGAACAATTATGTCGAAGGTGGTTTTTGGCTTGTTCAGGTTCAGGGCTAGCACAAAGGCCTTGTGCAGCTGCTTCTGTGCATGGAGGAGCGAGTGTAAGGTCTGCTCCTGCTCCAGAGTCTCCTGACGCTGATCGAGTGCCTCGTTGCGCGTTGCCTGCGTTACGTCGCCAAAGCGTATCAGCTTGGAGTCCGCGCCACCCGTGTAGAAGAAGCGATTACTTCTGCCTGAGACTGCCAAAGCCCAGACACGATCCGTGTGCTCATCGAGGGACTGCAGACATGTGTTGGTCTTGATGTTCCAAAGCTTAAGCAGGCCATCGGAGGCTGCAGAGACGATAAACTTGCCGTGGTCCAGGAATTCTGCTCTCAGGATTGTGCACTCCTGATCGAAGCGTTTAATGCACGTAAAGTTGCTGATCGACCAAAGACGCAGCGTGCAGTCCGAGGAGGATGTGAGCACAACCTGATCGACGGGAGAGAAACGCACACTCCACACGCCGCGGGTGTGGCCACGTAGCACTCCCAGCAACGAATTGGAGTCTGCCATCCACAGCTTGGCCGTCTTGTCCTGCGAAGCGGTGGCCAAGATTTTGTTGTTCACGGCATAGGCAACACAATTGACCTCCTTGTCATGGGCGAGAGCTGAATATCGCAGATTAAAGGTGTACGAGTTGCGCTCCTGTTTGTCCCTGCTCAAGTTCCACACCTTCATGCTGCCGTCCTGGCACACAGAGGCAAAACCCGCCGCTCCATTGTGCGTCATGGCCACACAGCCGATCGTGGAGGTATGACAGTTGGTCTGCTGCGTTAGAGCTTCCAAGGAGCAGGGCTTTTCATGCTCCAGCTTCCACAATCGAATGCTGCAATCCTTGCCCACCGATATGAGCAGATTGTGCGAGCCTGCCAGAGCCATGACCGTGTCCGAATGGCCGACAATCAGCTTGCAGTTCATATCGTTCTCCGTATCGTACAGCTTAAAGTGTTTGCTGTTGGTGGCCACAGCCAAGTAGCGGTCGTTGTCTCCCAAGAAGCACATGTCCAAGATCTCATCGTTGTAGCCGACCAAGTGCTTAACGGGTTCTATGCTGGAGGCATCATAGATGATTATATTCTGTTCGGTGGTTACCAGAGCCAATTGCTTGAGGTCGTTGCAATGTAGCAGTCGATTGATTTGGAAGTCCGACTGTGACAATAGGTTCTTTATCTTCCAGGATTCGGCATCAACCTGCAGCAGATTTCCTGTTCGGCTGGCCACAACTATCTCCCGGCCCTCGTTTGCGTAGACGACACCTTCCAGCTCATCGAACAACGGCAGCACCTTCAACTGTTTTCCTTCCACCTGATCTTCCAGCTCCCAGACGATCAACACTTTATCGCGACTCACAGTAGCCAACTTATTGCATTCAGCATCGTTGCTCTTAAAGCTAAGGCCGGTCACCTGCGAGAGATGGCCTCGCATTTTGTGCAGCAGCGCCTTGGACTGATAGTTCCAGCAGTAAATGGTGTTATCCGAGCCCACAGCATAGATCTCCTTTCGCAAGACATTTGGATGGAAGCGCAGGAGCCAGCATGGACCAGGAAAGTCCTTCAGGGCGCACAGGCAGCTGTTGTTGGCGAAATCCCACAGTCTTAGAGTAGCATCTGCTCCACCGCTGGTGCACACAAGCCTTCCGCATGGACTAAACTCGATTTTGATGACTGGACCCTTGTGTTGCGCCTTCCACAGCTTCACCAGCTTGCAGGTGCTCAGTAGCCACAGACGCAACAGTCCACTGCGATGGGCAGTTACCAAATGCTCGTGCGACAGCGCAAAGCAGGTTATCGCATCCTCCTCCACATCGATGTCGTCCAAGTTGGTCGGCTTCTTCTTCTCCACTGTCGCGGAGCTTACTCCAAAGCTCTGCAAGATTTGCGAGGTCTGGACGTCGACTTGGTTGACAGCGGCACCGCTCAGGCAATAAAAGTGCTGGCCATCCGAGCTCCACGCAATGTCGCCGCCGCCATAGAAGTTTGTGTACTGGGCCTCCGCCGCGTAGCTAAAGCATGGATTTGTTATTACTTTTTCACAGATTTATTGCAGTCTGCACTTACCTTTTTTCACAAATATTCGCAAGCATGGTTTTTAGTTGTTTATAAATAAAACCGCGTGCGCAATAAGCAGTGTGACCACTATACTATTTGGTTAGTGGCAAAAGTCACCTTCTCTAGCTATACACCTTGGAATATACCTCCCGGCCCCTGAAAATCTGGATCAGAAAGAATAAGACTATTTACGGTATATCTTGAAAGTGAGAAGGCATGTTTCGGTATATTTGCCGGTCAGGCGGTATAGTTGATTTATATTTTATATATCCGCGGTCACACTTACACCTAGCAAAGCAAAAGCCGTCAAATCATCGTCCAAACTAATTTTTTGCATATAAAAAATAAAATTTAAAGCACCGCAATGAGTACAATTGGAACTGGTGTAAGTAGAAGAAACACAATTTCTCGCGGGCAGATTCTATTTTTATGAACTTTTATTGCAGTATGACTTGTCGGCATCGCAGTTCTCGCCGGATGGCCGTGTTTTCCAAATCGACTATGCCTCCAAGGCAGTGGAGAAGAGTGGCACCGTTATTGGGATCCGTGGCAAGGACTGCGTCATTCTGGCCGTTGAGAAAATAATAACGAGCAAATTATATGAGCCCGATGCCGCTGGGCGCATATTCATCGTTGAGAAGAACATTGGCATGGCCGTGGCTGGCCTGGTGGCCGACGGAAACTATGTGGCTGACATTGCCCGCCAGGAGGCAGCCAACTACCGTCAGCAGTTCGAGCAAGTGATTCCTTTGAAGCACCTATGCGACCGCGTGTCCGCCTATGTCCATGCCTACACCTTGTACAGCGCAGTCCGTCCCTTTGGACTCTCCATTATCCTGGCCTCGTGGGATGAAAATGATGGGCCACAGCTCTACAAAATTGAGCCATCCGGCTCGTACTTTGGGTACTTTGCCTGCGCCAGTGGAAAAGCTAAGCAGGCGGCCAAGACCGAGATGGAAAAGTCGCGATTTGTCGATTGGAACACAGAAGATCTAGTCAAAAGGGCTGGTGAAATGTAAGCACTTTTTAGTTTCATTCAACGCACACCTTACATAATGACTGCTCTTGGCCTTTCAGAATTTACCGCGTTCATGGTGAAGACAAGGACAAGGACTTCCGTTTCGAAATGGGTATAGTTGGACGTGATACCCAGGGCGGTTTTCTAATCAATCCCAAGGCATTAACCGAGGTGGCCATAAAAGCCGGCGTAAATGCCAATCAGGAAGATGACAGTGGGGATGAGGCGCATTAATTTTTTTATGGCAGTGAATCTAATTCTAGGCCCAAAAATGTAACATTAATTTTCTATTCTCTTTCGCGTAATAAATGATCATATTTGGGATAAAACTTGGTGTAATGGAAAATTGAAATTCCTCCTTTTCTATGTAACTCACCTTGCAACTTTCTGAGAGTTGTGCCTTTTGTATCGATTAGCGCTGTTACGTTACGTCGCAAAGCGATGACGTTAAGTATCGTTTGGTTTCTGGCGCGAAAAATTAACACATCTCTAATCGACAAAATTGAAAACATAAACAAACAAATTTAAAACGCTTATTTAATTGTAATGACTACTCTAATTGAACAGCTGATTGCAAAGATGGGCTTGCGGGAAGAGCCGAACGTAATGGAGTGAGTTAAATTTACCATTAAATGCGAGTGAATATTGAAGAAGTCCTTTGCAGGAAAACCACAGAATTGGTGCGCCTGCTGGAGCTGCGCTCGACCAATGTGCCACTGCAAATAAACGAATATGGGAAAATCGTACTGTGCGTTGATCTGGCTTCCTGCCTGTTAGGCATTGGGTTCGACAAAGAGCAGGCGTTGAAGCTGTCCGGCCTGCGAAAGAGCCATTACCTCAACAACAAGCGCATGTTTGAGAAGCTGCTGGATCTGAATAAATTGGTCACTGTGAATGACATTTGTGTGCAGCTAAGCCTCAACGAGGCGTCTCGCAAAGCCGAGGAGTTGATGAATCTCTTCAGGGGCTTGGTTTCCACGGAAAACACCGACATTGACACTGACCACCCGCAATACGCCGCAATGGCCGTTTTCCACGCGTGCCGCCTGCTTAAAAAGAAGGTGTCAAAGCCGAAACTGATGCCCTTCAGCAACCTGCGCCCGACACAATGGCAACAGCTCGAACAGCAGTGGGAGCGCATGATAGCCAAGCATTACAAGGAGTCCAAAGTAGTCTCGCCACCTGGTCTGGATGGAAAGCTTAAGGCCAGCCAGCAGGAGAATCTCCCGAGTGAGTCGAAGAAGTCCCTGAAGCCTGAGGTCGAAGATTATGAGAAATGGAAATCGAGAATGCTGGCAATGGCTCAGGCAAAGCTGCGGGAGCAAGAGGCATCACAGCCAATTGAGGTATAGCCAGTTGTACGTGTTAACCGGATAACTTTCAGCTTAGTTTTAAGTGGTAAAATTGATATTGAAAATGAAATTGTCATTAAGAGCTTCAATACATTGCTCAGTCGGTAAAAATATTTCCGTTCGTTTCTTCAAAATGTTAATCGAACTCGTTGTTGGCAGATGATACCACAGGATAGCTGGATTAGGCATTCTTCTTTTTTTTGTTCTCCATGCGGGTGATGAGCAACTCGCCAACATCGACCAAATTGCCATTGGCATCGTGAGCTGAAATGAAGTGGGCACTGTTTAAGTTAAATGTTTGATTTAGTTGCGAACTTCGACGCACAATTGTAGATGATTGGCTCCACTAGGTTGCGTGTCTCGGGCCAAGTGTACAATAGATATTTTAGATGCTTGTAGAACTTGAGCCAGATCTCGCGCTTCATTTCGCGCATTTGCCAGGTGGCCGAGATTTGCGACTGCAGCGATTCGAAGAAGGACAACATTGGTGTGGCTCCCTCGATGACAAAGTAATAGAATTTCCCATCGATCATGCGCTTAAGTCTGTACACATCATGCTTAAAAGGACGATTGACACCGGCCCGTTGGATGTTCACAGTTTGCAATGGCTAAAGGAAATGCAAGATAGAGTGGAAATGGGTTGGAAAATTTGTCATTTTTCTGTTCATATTACTTCGGCCTTTTCCAGTAAGTCGCTTTCGAGTTTGCCCTTTACAAACATTTCGTCTGGAATGAGAATGATCAGTCGGTCCAGTCCGAAAGTGATGTTGTGTGTTGCCTGCAAGGGAATACGTCTCTATAAAGGATTCAAATTAACTTAGAAAAGACAGAATGCATTACTTCATATACTGCCATGCGGCGCCTAAGGCCGTCACCCTGGCGTTCGGGCAATGAAAGGTTCAAGAAGCCGTGAAAGTAATTGGCAGCCATTCCAGAGGCATAGTCGAGGCCATGTGGTTCCCTTATCCAGTGGGAATAACGCAGTTTACTCCCGCCAAGGCACTGGAATAGCCAGTACAGCGGCATATAGGCCAGGTACGCAGCCGTTGGAACTAGCGCCCTGCCGTTACCTGTTGCAGACAATCGAATGAGTGCCAGAACAACGAAGGCCAGAATTATGAAGACGCTCCTTTTATTGTAGGTAAACGATCGTTGTAGTATTGTCGACAGGCCATCCTCGGGCAAATAGTATCGATAGTCCTGCAGATGCTCAACTACACTGAGAACCAGTCGCTGAATGAGATCCGCCAGAAAACCCACACCGGCAATGCGTACGGCGGTGTCTTAAATGATTCAAATTGTTTGCTGGTTGCATTAAATAGTTTAAAGTTACTCACCTATGTAGTCGCCAATCATTTTGGAAGCCCGCGATTTCTGGCGGCGCACTCCAGCTGATGGTTCCCTTATAAGTATTGGTTCCGTGGATTTCAACATATCGTTCTACAAAAAAAGAAATAAAGTAACGTAGTGATTAATAAGCAGCTGATGATAATGGAATATCCCCTCTCCGTTCCCTCTCCACAACGACTTCACGGGAAACCCATGATTTCATGACACAAATGTAGCATTTTACTTTTAATTTTGCAGTAAATATCAAATGTCAATACAATTACGTCCCGTTACCTGCCTAATACATATGTATGTATGTATTATGTATGTATGTAATTAAATGTGTATATACATTTGTGTGTGTTGATTTTTTAAGTGTTAACGTGCAAGCGTTCAAAAAGCAGATTGCGTTTTTGATACATTTATATGTACATGTGTTTATACAGCTGTTTGTGCCATCATCAATGAAGCACATTCATTCTGCTTTGTTTATTTTCTGTTTTTTTCCAGCTTTTCCACCTTTTTAAATAAATACGAGATACGCGAGTGTGAAAGCAATAAAATCACGAGCCCACCCCCTTTTTTCATGCAAATTGAACGATTCCCGCCTCTACCCCACTGGACCTAGAGCATTTTTGACTAAATTTAAAAAAAAACCCGCTTTTTATTCCAAATATACATTTACATATGCATATGTATGTAAGTACATACAAAATACGTATAAAGAGAAATCTCACAAATTTGAACTGTTCAATAAATAGAACCGGCTGAACGACCTGAAGCTGTTGGCAATAATTTATTATTTCCGATGCACATAGGTTTTCTCTTTTTGTTTTTGCTCATTAAAATAAAAATATAGCGGGGAATCACAGATTTGTTCGTGGTGTGTATAATTAGTTCATTTGCATATTAAAGTCGTACAAAGTTTGGTCAGTTGATAGCTTATGGTCAAAGCATGATTTAAAAACAATTTAATGACAACAATTGTCAACAATGACAATTATTGGTATATATTTGAAATGATCAAAGTATTTTATTTAAGAAAATATTTTAGTCCTTGCTGCAATTATTTCTATGTCTTCACTGTATAATACCTCAGCTCCTTTATTTCAGTTTTATTAACACAATGTTCAATGCACTTTGGAGGAAAGAACTTTATTAATTTGAGTTTCCAGCTTACCTGGAATGTGGAATGTAAGAGTTGGATCGTGGATCGCGGTCCACGTACCGGCAGCAGTCACAACATGTTAACAATTAACAGTGCTGTAGCTGCTTTCTTCTTCTACATTTATTCGGATTATCCGATTGCTTGCCAACCTTTATTTTAAGCATGCCAAGTGCATTCAACTAGGCACATTTAAATTGTAAATTCCTTTTTTAAAAGACATTATTAAAATGATTCGATTCGAAGTACAAGTATTTCGCTACAAATATACATAACGCGTTGTATAGTAAAATGTATATTGTGCAAGAGTCACCTTCTCTAGCTAATACACCTTGAAACTTCTTGGAGATACACCGTTTGGATCAGTAACTACATAAATGCAAATTTTTTTTGCTGGAATCTTATTTTCCAAACCATAAAATAAAAAATCCTAAAAACTAACCAATCTTGTGGAAAATTGATTTTGTAAACATTCCAACAAAAGGAAGTCGTTAAAACTAGCCAATCTTCAGGAGTATTGATTTATACATATGATACAATTATAGTTTTAGCGCAGAGACGCCTAACTAGCTAATAATATTAAATAGAACAGCAAAATCGAAGAAAATTATTTAACATTTACGGTATATTTACAGTATATGTTGAGGTTATATTTCGATGTATTTCCGAGGGTTTGTCGGTATTCCGCGGTCACACTGGTATTTTGTTTTGGTTAAAAAAGTTTTACGACACTTTCAACACAAAGCAATATTTGTAAATTGAGTCACTAAAATATAAAAGGGGCAATTTATCTTATTGACAACTACATCTGGCTGTGTCATTTCAGACGTGGACCAAATTCAACTCTAGGCTAATCAAAAATTAAGGTCTGTTTTTGTGCAGTGTCAGCTATGCTGCCCTTTGTCTTTTGAACTTCCAGCCGTGACAATATGGACACTAATGCGGGAGACTTCTTCTACGGCTGGGATCTATTGTTTAAGACGATCCGGGCCGAAGTCAACAAGAAGTCCGACGTGCTGATAGCTTTGGTCCACTTTCTGTTGACCAAACATTACAACTTTCGATGCGTGGGAATTGGCGAGGATGTGAGTAGACAGACTGGCTGTCTGATGGATGCTTATTTCATCCCTATTGATTCGTATAGAAAATACTATCAGAGGAGGATGTGGGAAGTGAGCTGCTGCCAGACAACTGGAACGACGATGACACCAAGTACTCGCTGCGCTATACACACGAAAAGGTGCTCTATTTGCTCATTGGGCATATCACCGAAGAAGACTTGCTCCTCAATTTATTGGACATCAACACCAAGAAGGTGTCCAACATTTGCATCGATCCCGAAAACCTGGTGGCCGCTGTGAATGGTAACATTAGCACATTGATGCCAACAGCTTCGGAGATTGTCGATCGCTTTCGCAAGGAGTTGCTGGACCCGGTTTTTACCGGCAAGTCGCGCGAAGTGACCACTCAGACCAGCATAGAGCCACAACGATCCAATGGAGCGGATCCATTGCGCATTGGGGAGCCAAGACGCGGAGGGTAAGGCACTAGCAAATAGCTGGATGTCCCGCATTCCTATTAAAATTCATGTCTGTCTGTGTCGCGTAGATCATTTATGCCCGGAGGATATGAGCCTCGCCCTTTTGGCTTCCCGGACATCGGACGCGGGGACCTGGACCCACTCGGTCGCGGTGGTCCTGGTAATCTATTCTCGTTCCCCTCTCGTCCCGGAATGCCTGGTAATGGTATGCCCCTACCGCGCTTTGATCCGTTTGGACCCGAACCGAACATACCGAACCGCGGACCCAATCCAGATCACATGCGCCCACCCAACTGGGACAACGATTACTATATGTAAATTCAATAGTTTATAATCCATAGAACACACACACTTGAAACATTTATTTGGAATGCAAATCAGAATGGAATGGGATTTGAATTAAGTTTTCTTGAAGATAATTTTATTATGGTTACACAACACATACACAATACAGAACGAATATTTTGATATACAATAAAATTCAATTCAGCCTGCAAATCCAAATCCAAATCCAAATAATTCATAATAATTTCTGAACTGATTGCTGGCAAACGAAAAATGTACAAAAACCTTAACTGAACTTAGGGACTGCTGCTACAGATCTCTCTCTCCTGGATCATCGCTATGTAATGGCTATTCATTTCGTATTATGTATAAAGAAAACAATCTATGTTTTTGCTCATTGCAAATGTCATATGTAAAGTGCGTAATCTCAAAAGATCTACAGAAAATACACTAACAGCGAAATGTCTGGAAACATCAGAATGGTTTGCGGTTGGTTTGCTTTGATTGGCTTACTGCTAGGCTAATATTATAAGTATTACCATTAATATTTTGCTAAATTAATGTAATGTATATAATATTTCATGCTCCTTGCTGCTGATTGACTTAAATTAGAGCTGCTGTCGCTGCCGCCGCCGCCGCCGGGCAGGCATCCAGCGGATTGCTTAGCTGTACAACTATTCTTAATGTTTTCTTTTTTGTGCCTTGTGCTGCTGCTGCACTCCAAGCCGGCGGCGGCTGCTCATGTGCAAATGTGTGTCGTGTCGGCCTCTCGCCGGGCGCCAAACCTCGCCTCGCATCAGTCCCATTCCCCGATAAACATGCGTGGTGTGGGCACATAGCCGCGCGTGGGCAGCGGTAAATGGCGGCCATAGATGTGATTGTATGGTGATTCAACAAGCTCCGAATCTACAAGAAGCACAGAGATCAAATATTACAAAGCGTTTCCCAAAATATAATAAGCATTTCCTTGATCATTTAAGCATAGTATAAATGAGTGTGTTTGTGTGTGTTTGTGTGTGTGTGTTTGTATATACAACGGCAGTAGATCTGTGTCTGTCCAGGAGTCTAGGAGGAGTCCAGGTTTTGTAAGAGTTAGTAAACATTTCGTACAGTTTAGTTCTGTTCACCGGGTACTCAAGGCTTTTGGTGGATATTTGGTTGTTTGATTGGGCAACATACAAACCAAACCAAACATATTATCTATGGGTATTTATATGTACAATGCACAGCAACCGATCCAAAGGGGGTAACCCACAAATAACAATAACAGAATAACATCGACGTTCTCTATGCCAAAAATAACCTCATTTTGTTCAGTAAAAAAAACGTATGCGTATGGCGGTGGGGGGTTGTTCGTTCAATAGTCGAGTATTTGAATTTTCTTCAGGCTGAGGCTGCGCGGCTTGCGTGGCTTCAGGTAGCCATAAATGGACTCCATGTCGCTGATGTCAAGGCGGCTGGCACTGCGCCCAGTTCTGGCAGCTGGGGGAGGTGGCGGCCCCGCCGCCACTGCTGCTGCCAGGGAATTGTTTGCCGTTGTTGGGTCATGTATTATTGGTGATGCTTTTTTTGATGCTGCTGCTGCTGCTGCTGCTGCTCCTCCACTGGCATTAGTGGTCATTGTTGCTGCAGTTGCTGATGCTGCTACTGCTCCACCGCTAGATGCTGATGTTGTGGTCGCTTTCGCTACTTGGGACTGGGCTGCTGCTGAGGCTGATGCTGATGTTGCTATACTTTTGGTTTTACTATTGAAATTATTTTTGCTTTTCAAGATGTCGTCATTGTTTTTGTTGCTGTTCGTTAACTGTCTTTTGTTCTTGTTGCTGCTGCTGCTGCTTATGTTGTTGTTGTTGTTGTTGTTGTTGTTGTTCGTTGCATTGTCATATCGTCGTTTGTCAGAGTTTTGAAAATGCTTCGCCTCCTGCTGCTGTCGCTTGCCGCCCCGCCAACTGGGCGATGGCAGTACGGGCGCCTTGTGACTGCCGACAGCTCTGCTCCTGCTCTGGTACTGCTGTGTCCTGGCTGCCAAATTGAATCTGCCATTCGCATAGCCCCTGTCGGGGTCCATTGAGCCGCTCACCCGATCATAGATGTTGGCCGCCGACGGCGCCTTGGCCACAATGCGCTTGCGTCCGCCGTACATATACAGGGAGCCCTCCTCGTTGGGCTGCTCGAAGAAGCTCTCGGTGGACTGGGACTTGGTGCGCGAGCTGGCCAGCACGGCGGGCGCTTGGATCTGGCGCAGTTGTGCCCGATCCACGTACATGTCCACCGTCTCCGTGCCCCGGCTGTAGCCCATGCGTGCTGTAAGGTCGTCGTCAATGTCAAAGTCCATGTCGAAGTCGTCGTACTCGTAGCAGTCGTCGTACCGCTCGTCCTGGGTCAGCAGTGTGTTGGCCGTCAGTGTCGCCGCCGGGTCTTCCTCCTGCACGTGCTCCAGCACCGAGATGTCACTCTCGCTGCACCACTTGACCACACCGGCCTGCTTCTCCACCAGACTGCCGCTCAGTCGCTGATGCCGGCGCAGCTGCTGCTGGCTGAGACTTCGCTGGGGGCGTGGCGGCGGCACAGAACCACAGAGTGGAGCCAGTGCATAGCAGCTCACGCAGTTGCAGGCGCTCCCAGCAGCGCTCTCGGCCAAGGGGCGACGGGTGGAGAGACGGCGAGTCACCTGGCGACCCAGCGACTCCTCCAGGTTGTCGTAGTAGGGTGGAAGAGTGGGCTGCTGACGCGCATGCCGCTCGCACTGATGCATGTGACTGTGCTTGTGATTGTGGTGGTTCTGGTGCTGGTGCTGGTACTTATGATGCGGATGTGCGTGCGGATACAAGTGCGGAGTGCTGGTCTGCGGTGTCAAGTGGTGGTGCTGGTGCTGCTGCTGCTGGTGCTGGCTACGTGCTTTGTTGGGTGTGCTTTGTGTCTTTGCTGTTGCTGTTGTTGTTAGGTCCGTTGGCAGTGACTGTGGTTGCGGTTGTTGCAGTTGTTGCATTTGCATTTGCATTTGCATTTGCAGTGCGTGCGTTTTGTGTTTATAAATACCTATGCCGCTCTCATAGCTGCGCGTCTGCCAGATCGGATGGTGATGATTCTGCTGCTGGCCAGCATTGTGATGGTGCACAGCATGTGCTGCCGCCGCAGCGGCCATCAGTTGCTGCTGCTGCTGTATGTGATGTGGATGCATGCCCGCCAAGTGATTGTGTATCATCGAGGTCTTCTTCTGGCTGAGCGTGCTCATGCCCCCATTGCTGCTTAAGTTGTTGTTATTAATAATGTTAATGTTGTTGCCATTGCCATCCCGCTGATCCTTGAGGCCTTGGCCCGAGCCCTTCTTGCCCGACTTGCCAAAGTTGGGCACACGTGCCCGCAGTCCACAATAGTAGGGATCATCTGTGGAGACGGTAAAGTGTTTGCTCAGACTTTAGCTTACTCCTCGCGGGCCTCCTGCTGCCTCTTACCGTATTTCTTGTTGTCCTTGCCCTTGTCCGACTTGCCGCGCGACAGTTTTATGCGCGTTTCCAAATCAATGTCATCATAGTCCGGCTGTGAAAAGAAAAGGGAAAGTGGAATAAGAATGATGGTGCATAGTGCGGTTATTAGACAATCATTTATGCACATATTTCGACCTGAAAAGCAGCTCCAAATTGTGCAAACTCCGCACAACTCCAAGCCCGATTCCGAGCCCCTTGTGCTGTTGGCACTGACGCGGTCGTTGGGCGCAATTGGCAATCGACTGCATTCCGCGCATATTAATTACACGCGATTCGTTTGCAGTTATTTGCTGCAATCCGAATATTATTGAATGCAACGAAACGGCCATTGCCCAGTGAAGCTCAACGGCGAAATCTTCCACGTCCAACCACCTGTCCGCCGACCAGCAGCAGACACCAGACACCAGACAGTGGACAGAACTGGAGCCGCGCTGGAATCGGAGACCCATTTTGCAAGTGGCCGCGTTGCGCATGTAACCAAGCATGGGCAGGCTGACTGCCTGGCTAACTGGCCTCATTGTGGCCCAACCAACCAAGTTGCCTCACTTCTGCACGGTTTGCTTTATTTGTGTGCTGCCAAATTTGTGCCCAACACTTGATGGCGAACGACCTGTGCTTGGGCAATCATTTGGGGATCCCTTTTCCTCTCCCACTTACCTTTGGAATCAAATCGTGTGCATAGACATTGTCCCTGGGCGGCAGCTTGGGCGGCTTCTCGCTGCGTTTGTGGGCCAGTTGTTGCGTCTGCAGCAGCAGCTGCTCCCGCGTGGCTGCCACATGTCCGTTATTGCCGTTGTTCATGTGTTTCCCCAGCTGCTGGGCATGCGCCTGCTGTTGGTGTGCGCTGCCAAATCCGGAACTGCCCGAACTGCCGCCGCTGCCATTGCCTGCCACGCTGTAGGGATCCTCATCGGGTATGGGTATGCGCGGGCGATTCTTAATGTCCACAATGGGGCGTTGCACTATTCAAGGGGAGGCGAATATTGCGGTTCAAGTGTACTGTGTTTGTGTGTTCTTCACTCACCTGGTGGCAGCTTGCTCTTAAGCATATCCATGGCTACCACATTCACAATGAGCACCCAAATGGGGCACTCCAAGACATCGCTCTCCGATTTGACAAAGGCCACGGCCGACAGGCACTGCGTCTCCAAGCGTCGACGATCTGGATAGGCACGGCGCAGTTCACGATTTACGTTCGATTGAAACTTCTTCATATCGAAGAGCTGCACACACACAGAGGGAGAACAGGCAAAAAATTAGCATTTGCCAGTTGCAGTTTGCAGTTTGCAGTTGCTGAAACGAATTTATGGCACTCCGCTCCTCACCTTGACTATTTTTTCGGATTCGAGCGCCTGATTTGGCAGCTTCAAGATTTCGGCACCGATGGAGGTCTCCTCGTTGGGACTGCTGGCGGTGCTCTTGACGTAAACATTGCTCTTGGCATAGCGGCGGACGAGTATATTCCCAGCATCGTCCATTTTGATCTTCACGCCCTGCATTAGAGCAAAAGAAAGACGCGAGACGAAAGTTTCTTAAGTACTTTTGAAATCTTTATTCTTGATTTCGGCTAATGGATGTTTCTTGTCACATATTTTGGTTGCTTTTTTATGGCCAGCCTCACAAGCTAATTTAATTAAGCCGTTGTCGCTTAATTGTGCCGTAAAATGTTCAATTTGATTCTCTTACCTGCCCGATGACGCGCTTCATTTCGTCCGTCTTCTGGTCCCGCATCGGATTGTCGAAGCCGCACAGGCCGATTCTGCAAAAGGGGGAGAGAGGAGGGTATGGGTAGACCCAGTTGGGCAATCATTAGACAATCATAGCCACATTTTATTAATTGCAAATCAATCAGCTGCCGCATTAGCCAAGAGACAACACACACACAGCAGCAGGCAGCAAAATGTTGCCAAAACTGTTGCCACTTTACGGCGGCGACGCGCGGCGGCGCCATTCACTTTCTGGAATTGAGGTTGGTTCGCTGGCTGCTTGCTGAAGAGGTGACTCACTGTCGTGTCTGTGCGCCGCATTTTGTTCCATTAAACGTTTGACAAAACATTGCATTGGCCGTGGGCATTGGTCTGGGGCCCCGGGACTCGAACAGAACGTTCAATCGCCTGACAATGATTTATGCCACATACTCGGTACTTTGTACATGCTGCCACAAAGTGTGGCAGCTGTTTGCCCAAAATGTGCAGCATGAACATTTCATATTTTGCAACCCCAAGGCCTCAACTTTTCTTCTAATTTTGTCTGCCAAAAAAAAAAAGAGTTGAGTCATTAGTGGATTGCTTTGCCGACAGTTCGTTGCACTGCACTGCACTGCTTGCTGTGCGCTCCAAGCAGTTCATAGACTGCCTGGCACTTGGCAGGCAAAAGTAAGTTCCACTATGGAAGCTGCGCCAACTGCAGCCTTTGCCAAAGCGAATGATGAATGTGACTCTGGCTTTGCCAGACTCTTCTCCCCCCAATCTTCATCTTTGTGACTTTGTTTTTTTTTTGCTGCCTTTGCCTAAGGTCGCGTCGCCGAAAATGTCGGCAGAAATGCTAACAAGAAGCGGCAAGAGGAAGCCGCAAAGGTAAACCCAGCAGCAGCAGGCAGCAGGCAGCACGGAGCAGGCAGGCCCCCAGCGGCAAGACAATGAAACCAAGCTAATTGTAATTGTCGTTTGCATAAAAGGCCACGGCATGAAGAAGATGATGATGATGATGCTGCTGCTCCTGTGGCTGCCTCTATTCTGCCTCTATTTCTGGCCAACTCACTTGACGCCGCTCTGTCACTATTATGTTTTATGTTAATTTGTATAATGAAGCGCTGCCAAGGCAGCAAAGCGCAACATCAGAAGCAGTAGCAGCAGCAGCAGCAGCAGCAGCAGCAAGTAAGAACCAACCACAAAGAGGCAACAATCGCCGTTAGCATCGTACACTGACTGGCTGGCATTTGGCCATGTGCTTTAGTTCTGCCCGTAACGTCTGCCGCACTGGCGTTGATTTATTGGCTAAATGCTTGTAAAAACCGTTGAAATGTGTGTCAAAGTTTTTCATGAAATGAAATCGACATGGACGGACGGGTGCTGGTGCTGCCTCTTACTGCTTGCTGCTGCTTACTGCTTGCTGCTTCTTACTGCTTGCTGATGTATGTTGAATGCCTTTCAAGGTTGCCTTGCCACCACCACACCACACCACACACAGTTCGAGTATCTGCCAAAAGCGGATTTGCAGTTCTTTGTTTAGTAAATGCTTCGTTAAATTCAAGCCATCAAAGCAAAAAGCAAAAAGCAAATAGCAAAAAAAAAACACCGAAATGTTATTAAAATTGAATGCCAAAAAGCGGGCTAGAATACCAAAAGGAATGCCAATATCAGACCAGAACTAGAGCCAAACCCACTGTCAGTTGGAGTACATTGTAGTACATATATTCAGAGCATGTCTTGTCCGCTCAACATTCACTTCGATATCTTTATGTGTATATTGTACATATCGGTTGCAAGGTCGTCTGGTCTCAGGACTGGACCTCACTTGACACGCCTAAATGAGTTGAAAATGCGAAAGGCAGGCAGGCGGCTGCAGCGCCTGAAAGCGAGAGTGGCAGCACAAGTCGCAGCAGACCCAGACCTGGAAACTGGAAACTGGAAACTGCTTCGATTTTGGAGTTCAAGTTAAACGTGTGCAGTGGGTCAAGCTGGAGGACGAGCTGTTGCTGCTTCTTCGAGGAAGCGGCACAACCACCACCACCAACCAGCCAGCCAACCATCTCCAACTCCAACTCCAACTCCATGTCCATGTCGTTGCAGTAACTGTTGTAGCCGCAGCAAGCTGCAGTTAACGGCAACTGGTTTGGAACGGCTGAAAGCGTTGGTAACAGCTTTTGACCTGCGGCTAGTGTGAGCAAAAAAAAAAATGTGTCCAACCGGTTCAGTTAAAAATACCATAGCAAAGACACACTCGTATGTCTGCTATATGTATGCACGGATCAAGTTATATGTACATATTTATTGTGATATGTTTTGGCTAAGGAACAATCGACACTTTCCATGTGATCGAGCAACTAGTTTTGGCTTTAATTAGATTATGGCTAATTATAGACAAGATTTATGGCCCTGCCAACCAGCTACAGCTCGATCAGATCATATCCCGCTCCAGTTTCAGTTTCAGTTTCAGTTTTAGTTTCAGTTTCTGTTGGAGTCACACCTTAAATTGTACCTCGAAGGCCGCCACAATTTGACTATTGTTCTTTTGCCCTCCTGCACTGACAAATGTGGCACGTGTGCGGCTGCCGCTACAATGACTAGAAACTGTTAGCTTTTTTGCAAACTGACGCCAAGCCAAAAAACTGTCTTTTGTCTGGAACGGGGCCAACCTTGGCTCGCCTCCGGGTCGCGCCCGGAGTTTTGCCTCAGTTTTTTCCGCACGAAACATGCAGCACAACACAGCAAATAAAGTGTGTCTGTTGCAATCCCCAGCTTGATGTTATGATTTGATTTCCATTTGATTTCATTTCATTTGTTCCCCCCCTCTCTTTCCCACCTCCCCCAGCAAGCAGTTCCCAGCAACATGCAAACTTTGATTGGCCACGCCCACGCAGTGAAGTGTTTCAAATACAAAAAACAAACCGATGCATTGAGTACCCTTGCTATGGCAGTTCCTTCCATTACTTGCGCTTGATATTCCGTATACCCTGACTCACTCTTCTAAAGGGGAATGAAAGATCAACTGAAACTGTCATAAACTGCAAATTGTATATTGGCGCCATTACAATTGTGGCCTAAAACAAGCAGTCGCAGGGGTTTTGTGCGGGGGAGGGATTGTCTAAGCCACTAAACAAAGGATTGGCCATTAATTAAATGCGCTTGTTCCAACTCAAAGTGTTCATTGATCGCTGGATTGTCTGTGCGTGTGTGGGGTCGTGTGTTGAAAGCCCACGCCAAGCAGCCACAGTCACAGCCACACTGCCAGCATCAGTCTAATTAATTAATTTACATGCAGCAGCAGCAGCAGCAGCAGCAGCAGCAACTGTAGATAGATCCTGCTGGCAATGGAAATTTTTGGGTCTATGTGCAGCATGCAACACACAAAAATGGAAGTACACAAAACAAAGTCTCGTGTTTAATTAGCAATCGGAATTGCAATCCCATCGATGGGCCCCCGGCAGACTCTCTTTAGTTTAGTGATTGCCATCGGGCAGGGGGAAGAGAGCATGGAACTCCTTTTGGAATTATTTTGCATTGTTCAGTCAAATTTATGCTCATTGTTATGGTTATTTTCTATGTGTCACAAGCGACTTTTGCAACTCCTCATCGGAGTCGAGTGTCGACTGTCGACTGTCGACTGTCGAGTGCCGTCTCCTCTCTGTTTGTCGTTTAGCCATTCCACCCATTTGCATATCTGCTAGATTTCCAATGAAATGCATTGCGTGTGAATTAAAATTCTGTATGCATGGCTGAGATGATGTCTCCTGCCTGCCAGCCTGCCAGTCGACACATTCAAATGCCGCTGGAGGGCAGGGGCGGAGCGAAAGATACGAGTGGTAGTAGCACCAACTAACAAGCACTGACAGCGGCTAATTAAACAAACAAGATGCTGCTGCTGCTTGGCCCTAGGACAGGCGATAAACCAAAGACAATGGCAATGACAAGTACAAGGGTCTGTTTGGTCGGACCACAGGCCTGCATCGCCATAAATTATCTTTTGCCTCTGCCCTTGCCTTTGCCTCTGCTGTTTGTTTGTTTGTTTGTTTGTATGGTGGAGTCATGTTTGAGGTCTCAGCGCCAATCGACAATTGATTAACCTGACACTCTATCGTCTATCCTCCTGCAGCATGCAAAAGCAGTTGGCAACAACTACTACTGGCATATTTAACCTCCAATTGACATGAACAAGCAAAAACATTTGCCCAGACGACAGGCAGAGCAGAGAGAAGGATCCACCACAGAGCCACAGCTGAAAGTTTAAGGTGGAGTGTGCACACAATCAGACAGCAGAGAGAGAGAGAGAGCGCGTCACCTTGCTGTTAAACACCTTGCGGGAGAGCAATCAAAACGAGTGGGAGAGCCATGGAAGAAGCGAAAAGCCAGAGAGAGACAGAGAGAGAGAGAGAGAGAGAAACCGTTGGAAAGATGTGCAATGACAAGAGCAATTTGCATTGGCAATCTGTGATGACCTCGTCACGAATGAAAACGAATTGAATGGAATGACTTTCGTTATTATTTTCAATTTCATTTGTTATCCCTCTCCATCTCCATCTTCATTGTCCCAATCTCTACTCTCCTGCACACCAATCCGCCACTCCAGCCCCTCCTTGCCAACACCAGCTCGTTGGTTTTTGTGCGGTTGACATTTGGTCTGGCGGCAGCAGCAGCAACTTTATTTTGCGACCAAGTCCACAAAGGAAGCCGCCATGATGCCAGGCACTTGATGCCCTTTTTTGGTATATCCCATCCCATCTCATTCCATTTCTTTGTGGCGTCTCTCCGCCCTCTTAGATTTCAATATTTGCGCTTCACATTGAGTTCCCAATGCATTATGCATACGTACGTAGGATCCATTGAATAGAATTTATGCTCCCAAAACTTCTTGACATTTGCGATTATTGTATGCTGGGGCCGCTGCTTGGGTTGCGGCCGTGGCACAACCCAAAAATTGCCACAGACACAATTGAGTGTACGGCATTTGGCATTTTCCGCCAGTTTGTGGCACGCAACGGCAATATGGTTATTTTTTTGTTGCTGTTTGAAACGGAATATGTTAATTAGACGACTGCATGCCAGCACCCTTCCCTCTCGAAGAACCTCTCGGAAGACCTCCAACAACAACACGAAAAAAAGAGCCAAATTCTTGGCATAAATTGCTTTTTGGCCGAAAACGGAAATCGCTCATTTAATGCCAAAAAAAAAGAAGAAAAAGAAGAAAAATAAAAATACAAGAAATAACCCCACGAGGAGCTGCGGAGCAACGTACAATTATTATAGCATTTTCACTCGCCTTTTTCACTTGGCTTTTTCACATGCTACAAATTGTTGCCCCTAAGGTCGAGCATTTTGCAATGCCCCTGTCCGTGCTCCGTGCTCCATGCTCCATGCCCGAAGGTTCTCTACTCCAGCGGACAGTCAGCCTCTTGGCGGAGTGAAGTTCATCTGGGGAATTAAATTTTAATCGCATGCCCATCAATTTGATGGGCGTTTCATTCATTGCTCATTCGAGAGCATATCAACAGCAATTAATTATTGTACGCGTATTAAGGGGGGAAGGCCATCGAAGCATCGAAGCTGTGAATGCCCTCGAACTTACATCAATATGTAAAGGGGGAACCCATCTGCCCATCTGCCCATCTGCCTGTGTGTGTGACAAACTTCCCAGCAAACCCATCATACCCTCAACCGCTCAGTCAACGTCAAAGAGAAAGAAGATGAGATGAGGCATCGCAAGGGCTCGCTCCTCTCCTCTCCTCTCATCTCCTCTCTCCTGCTGTGGATTTTCTTTGCCAGTGGGTCAAGGGCACAGCACGGCACATACTTTTGCCAGTTCCATAATTATTTATGTCTTTTTTTTTTTCCATCCCATTTTGTTTTGCTTTTAGCAAAGTTCAAAGGCATTGTGTGCTCATGTTTAATATGTTTTCGTTTTGGCGGTGTTCATGCTTCCACTGTCACTCTGTGTGTGTGTGTGTGTGTGTGTGTTTGCGCATCTGTTTGTACACCTTGCAATGACCGTTAATTATGGATATGGGTGTGCAAATGGGGCGGACTGTACTGGACCGGACTGACTACTCACCGCATGCCGTCGAAGCCATCGTCGGAGCCATTAATGGTCAGCACCGGGGCCCGTGCGTATGCCTTGGCCACACGTCGATTGCGCTCAAAGACAATTACTTTGGCCCAGATCTCGTCATCGATTTGGGTCCATTTGTCCAGCACTTCCTGTATGTGTTCCTGCAATATATAAATGATAGTGAAAACGATAGTTAAGGAAAGTAAATGTCGACAAAGGATTCTAGGATGGAAATTCCTTCAGCAAATCCCCAAAACTCTTCCAAAATGAAAGAAAAACATGCCCAATAGACACCACCAGCACTACTAATGCTGCCAATTTTCACTTTCCATCGTGATCTATCTCTCTCACTCTCTCGCTCAGCCTGTCTCTCTGTCTGTCTGGTGTGTCTATGTGCTTGCCAAAGTGAACGGCCTTGTTGGGCGCTTGCGTTTTAAGTTTGTACTTTGTTGTTGTTATTTTGCACTCACTTTACTTTTACTTATTTTGTTGTTGCTTTTGTCGCTGGCTGCCATTACAAGCATCAGTCTGTGTTTGCGTTTGCCGTTCGGCGTTTGCGTTGTGTGTGTTTGCAGTTTGTTAAATAAAAGTTAAAATCAAATCGGAGCAAATGCTGACACGAACAGCCAGCCAGAGCTCCAGCTCCAGCTTCAGCTCCAGCTCCACAGCTCGTTTCGTGGTGCAGTTAGACGTGTAAAATTATAGGCAATGATACGGCTTTGCTTTTTGTTGGTGGCCAGCCGCTGCACTGCTCTGCACTGCACTGCGCTGCACTGCTTTGCACTGCTTTGTAGTTGCTGCTTGGGTTGGTTCGCGCTGCGCTGCTCTGCTCTGCTCTGCTCGGTTTGAAGTCTCTTTTTATATCCAACAATATATGTATGAATACGAGCCGAGTACTTTTATGCATAGATATTTGAAGTGCCTGCAAGTCGCTTTTGATTGCAGCTTTGTCTGCTCTGCTCTCCTCTGGGCTTGCGTCATGCCTAAGTGCACTTTGAAAATATTTTACATTTCTGCTTTGGATCTGTGTGGTATATAAACCGGGCTCTATATACACATTTGTGACTGAATTCCGTGAATACTATTCCAATAACTTGATCAACATCTACAGAGTTACCCTATCTCAGTGGCAATTAAATTGTAGAATTCCTTGGAAACTTATTGAAAGATTTTTAGAGCACACATCAGCCGCACATCATATGCTGCCGAAACTCACTGTATGCAATATTCAAAGGAAAAGTCCAAATAGCCAACAGCTGGCGTTTTCCCCTGGCCCGGCCCGGCTGACGCTCAATTAACCCGAACAAAGAACCGTCATAAACAAAGCCATTAGCCCAGTAACCAACATGCCCACAATTTCGGTCTCTTTTTTTTTGGGGGTAATAATAAAAAATTAAATATGAAAAGGCAAGCACAGTAAACATCAAATTTTTGGCTTTGGCTTGGCTCTTGGCTTACAATTCTACAGACGGACGGACTCACTCATTTGTTTTTTGGGCAAAACTTGTCTAGGCAGCTCTCGGGCTGCGTCTCTTGAGAGTCGGAGCCAGCAGCTAGATCCAGCATCAGAGCTTCATGATCAGAGGCGCGCACACACATTAAAAATGCAAATAAATCATGTAGTAAAACTTGTTAACCTTTTCAGATGCTCTGCGTTTGCGTACTTGGGATTGAGACGAGAGCCTCGAGCCGCGAGCTGCTTGGAAGCACTTTTGATTTCATTTTGGTGGCGTGTTCTTTGGGCAGATTCACTTCAGGTTTTCACTTTGCCAAGAATCTTGTAGGCTCAAGTGTCGGCCAAAACTGGTTAAAGCTCATAACATTTCTAGGCCGTGTGCAGAGGGGCACTCTCCTCCCTCCCTCCCTGCCACCACAAAAAAAGTAAAAACAGACGACCTCAAAATGCCGAGGTTCATCTGAAGTTGCTTGTGGCTTTTAATTAGTCCTGAGTTGCAGCAGCTACATACAGCCACTGCCTTGCCACGCCACATGCCCAGACCCAGGCCCAGGCCCAGGCCCAGCGCGTGTTCTCCTATACGTATACGTAATGCTGATTTTTTGGCCAGTCTGGGAACAAGTTTCGTATGGCATTCGATCCCAAGCGAACGGGTTTGCATTCATATTATTCATTATTCGGGCGTATCCATTAGCATATGAAAGAGATTAAGGCCAGCAGCAACCCAGAACGAGATACAAATACCCGTAAATAGAAGATATTTTTCGTGCATGCCCGTTACGCAGGTATCGCAGTTGTCTCTGCTCTAACATACCCTACAAATACCCTGCAGAAACATGATACATGATTGCAGAACTTTTGTGTCTCCGGCAGAGCGCATTTTCGGGGCGTAATTAATGTCTATTTATTCTGTCGCAAGAGCTCTAATGGATCACACTGATCGGCTTGCAACACGTGCAACACCACCACCGCACACAGCCGAGAAGAAGATGAGGCTGAGAATCTTTGCGGTTTTGTGTGGCTGCCTGCCTGCACTTTTTTGTGCAAAATGTTGCTGAACTTTTGCAGTCACGACTCTCGCGGAGGAGACTCCAAGCAGCTGCTGCTGCTGCTGCTGCTGGATCAGAGTTGACATTTAATAAAATGATTTCTATAGCTGTTGTTTTTTCTCTGTTGTTCGCTTTGTGTCGGGCCACAAATAGATGCAATCGCCTCAAATTATTATGGTCTTGATAGATTCATTTTTTGTTGTTGTCTCGCTTTGTGACAGGTTGCATCTTCATGCCCGAACAAACGAACGAACGATTCATGTACGAAAGTTCATTGATATGTTTATTGTTTTCCCCCATTTGGGCTGCTGTTTGGATAACCCACATTGGCACCCCCCCTCAACGCTCACATAATTTATGCAAATTTCATGCCAAAAGCTGGCAAAAGCCGAGCTGGAATGACTTTTCGAATCGCCGGAGGCGACTCTTCCGTCAAAAGGTAAATCAATTAATAATTGAGCAGGAAATTCAATTGGTCCTGGGACATTGATGAAGTGCGGCATCCATAGAAAACCGAAACCAGAAAGAAACTACCAAAAAGTAAACAACAGCAGCAGCAGCAGCAGCAGCAGCGTTTCCATTGAATTTATTCGAATTTGAAGCCTAACACATGTGTACATGTGAGTGTGTCTCGTGTGTGTGTGTGTGTGTGTGTGTGTCTCGTTTTAGTGGTTTTTCCTGCTCCGGCGTTGAGCCAACGCCACACAAAAATCCTGTTGTTCAGGCCTGGCCAAAAGCGACACCGAAACCAGGTGAACGGGTGCCGCAAGCAGCAAGGCGAAACGCAAACGAAAAGGAAAACAAAAGGAAAATGGCAGAAGGAGCGAAAACCAGCCGAAGAAAAACTTTCATTTTCACAGGAAAACAAGCCACAGCCACAGATGATTCTATTCTGCATGTGGCATGCAGCATGCAGCATGCGGCAGCAGTTCGTTGCTTAAGTCTTTTGTTTTGCCTTCTAATGGAGATGTCTATTGGAGCGGTGGAGTGTCTCTGGGGGAATTCCCAGATAATAAATTTGTAAGCAATATTGAAAATGGCACACGAAACGAAGCAAGCAACAAGCAACAAGCTGCAACAACGACAACTACAGGGATTGCCCAATAAGTGCCCCCGGGCAAAAAGCAAATCAAAGGGCCTAACTCTTTGAATGGGGAGCAACGACAAAAGGAAAATGCAGACATAATTTGTTGCCGTTTCCATCATGGGAAATACAAATTTTGTGAGACGCCTTTGTGTGTGGCAGGGGAGCCCAGGCTAAACGGAATTATATAGATGCCACGCTCACGCTAATTGCAACACAAAGACAGAAAGAGAGAGAGAGAGAATTATAGAGGCAAGAGGCAGCAGACGCACGCTTTTCACTTTTGGGGTGAGGCTCTGGCTCTGGCTCTGGAATCGCTGATGCAAGCCAACCAAAATTTATGCAAATCTCCATTAGAAATAAAACATCAATTTAATGGGCAGTCTTTGGATGTTTCTTTTCCTCTAGTTTTTCAGCTTGCTGCTCTGCACACATCACAGAGCAAATCAGTTGGAGAAACTTCAGACACAAAGAGCTAAAAGTTAGCATGAAGAGTGCACAAATCAGTTGAGAAAACTTCTAAATAGTCAAAACGATGATTGAAGATTTGTCTGCCATGAAGTTTAAGGCCCAAAGTGTTGACTTGCTTGCAGTCACAATAAAGCGCTAAGCTGCAAATGGGTTTGGTCTCCAAACTCCCACACGCAGACAGTAAAACTGTTCGGCAAAAAGTCTCATCAATGGAATTCCCACACACAAAACAAAATCAAATGAAAAGAAGCGGCAGCTTCTCTTTTTGGTGTGTGCTGGCAATGCTGCACTCTCTGCCTCTCAGCTGATTTACTATCTCTTCGGTTTCAGCTGGCAGTACTTCCATCAGGATAGCTCTATTCCCTGCTGTTTAGCTGCACTCAAATCACTCTCTGCCTCTGCCTCTGCCTCTCGTGCGCTGAGCTCGTGCGCTTTGGGCTTGTCCCAACATTAGGGCTACGCTACCCATAACTATTTCTTTTTATAGTTACTGCTGCTACAGCCCACTGGTCGTTGGCCATTTGCTGCGAGCTGCGAGCTGTTCGCCTTTGGCTGTGTTTTTTTTACTGCCTTGGCCCATAGGCAAATTAAAAATGCACAACGCAATGCGATGGCCTAACGGTAATTAATGCAATTGGTCAATACAACAACAAAAACAAACACCAACAGCAAAGGCAAGCAGCAAAACCTCAGCAGTACGAGTACAGTGCGTTTCATGCTGACCTCAATGCGGTGGCTTGAACGTCGCTACGTCGGATGGACGGGACGGAACGGAACGGTCGTCAGCGTCGTCACCGCACGTGTTGAGAATGAGGCAGCCGCAGGAAAATAGAAGCAAATCATAGAAGCCCCCAGCCAACTGTCAGGCGGAAGTCAGTTTTTTCGTTTTTGGTTATTTTTGGTTGAAGATTTCCGTGGACTTACCTTGTACAGTTTATCCTTCTGGTACCAGACATCCTCCTCCTCCTCCTGCTGGGTGAATGTCTGGTCAAGATTAAGATCATCGCGTGAACGTGATAGAATTTTACGTCGCGACACCATCTTTGTGGCTCTGTAAAGAGAGAGAGAGAGAGAGCGAGAAGAGAAAATGAGAAGAGATCTCGAGTCATAAAAGGTTGAGAATATTCTCGCATTATTTGAAAGAACTTCTAAAGGAACCGCCACCTAACTGTAAATAACGGCAAACATATCAACAGATTTTGACAGGCGGCCCCAAAGAAACAAAAACAACAGAAACTCCCAAATTGCAAAGCAAACAGAATTATGGCATCCCAATGGTAACCCAAGCCACGATGATGGGTGTGGGTTCAACGCACTCCACTCCACTCATTCCCCTGCCATATTGTTTATGACCTGGACTTCCTTTTCACAAGTCATCCCGCCTGCAGAGCAAACCTGTGCGCATTCCCACCTGAACATCAGGCATTTACGAATGCAATATAATCACAAGCAGTGTCCGTCGCCGTCCGTCTCTTCTATATATTCAAAAATTGAAGTGGCTTTAGAGTCTGAATTTATGTGTAAAACATGCAATTTATATTGAAATTACTTGTTTGTGAACTACGCATCGTGGTTTCAGAACCCCCCATTCCGATTCCGATCATCACTCGGACGGGCTATGATTCAGGCACAGATTCGACAAAGAGAAAGAGAGGGCGGAAGAGATAGCATCCAAAGCACGTTGACAACAGCAGCAATAAAGGTAAATAATGAAAAAAATCACCTGTAAGCTGCAATAAGGAATTTGGACTTGAGCTTAAACGTGGGATACTCTTACTTTAAGGAGTAAATGGTCCACTAAATAATTCGTATTTATACCCAAAGTTGTTCTGCCTAATGAGAGCTCTCTGTTCCAGTGTACAAATATCACGCACTCCTTGTGGAAGTTCCGTTTGCAGCTGCTTACACTGCTTGCATTGAGTGTGGCTTTCTATACACTGCTTGCCCAACTGCATATACCCTATTTTGGCAGTAAGTGTATACCACAGATTCAAGTCGTTTGTTTTTTCACGGCTCAGTTTGTCAAGTTGTTGAAAAAAACGCTCATTGCATAATAAACATCTATTGGGGCGGTAGGGGCTGGGCCTGAAGCTCTGTTGCTCTGGGGACGCTTGGCAGGCGACGCGTGTAGCGACAAGAAATTGCTATCTCTCTTTCTCTCTCTCTCTCTCTTGCCTTCTTTCGTTCGCTCACTCTCCCATCTCTTTGTCTTTGTTGCTCGTGTGCCTTGGCATGCAAATGTTTTCGGGAGGAGGTTCGCTAACCTGTTGTCATATATTTGGCCGTCTTTTTTGTTGTTATTAGTGTCTATAATTGTTGGCTTTCTTTTCGCCTGAAAGTGTGTGAATGACTGATTGACAGCCAGAGTGTCTGATGGACTGTCTGACTGCCGGCAGTGCTGTCGATGTGGTGGTGGGTCGGATGCTGCTGCAAGGGCCCGAGCCTGGGCCTGGCCATAAATATTCATCGCCTTTTGCACAATTGTCAACGATCGACGCCATTTTTTGTTGCTTGCCAACAAAAAGATTGCAATCGCATAACAAATGTTGCTGCAGCTCGATTTATGCAACAAAAGCCGTTAAATTGTATAGAGTATCGGCTCTGGGATTGAGACCGAGACTATCCCGCTGTCTTGTCGCCATTATTGAGTTGCATTTTTCTTTTGTGTCTGCAAAGTACGAGCATTGTTATTTATAGCCAACAAAGGGCGACACAAAAACCAACCCAGAAATCAGTGTAAGTATCTGCAGTGTATATAGAACACATAGCACAGCTCCCCACCCCGCTCAAACATAAAAAGTTCCTTAGGCTCAGCACGTACATGGGACGCAGACGTGTTCTAGTTTGTCTTCGGAGGCGAGGAGGAGTCGCGTAATTACGTGTAGTGCATTTTGAGTGCCACATGTATGGCAGTGTACCTCATGTCTACGGTTTAGTTTTGATGCATTCTACGAGCGAAAATAGAGCCCAGCCCCTTGACAAGTTTATGGATGAAAGAAGAGAAGACTCCTTGAGAATGACAGACCTAACGATCACTCAATGACTGATTGCTGACTGATGCTGATATTTGCAGATATCTTAAGCAGCTGGATAATCATTATTCCATTAGTACCCACACGGAGGTGCTTTTATCCAATTATAAATATCAAACGAAAAGTCCCAAAAGAGGAGAGGGAAACCTTTATGCCGCCGAAGTCCTTGTGGGGCACGTCAAATTAAAACACTTAAACGGCATTTCTCAGTGTTCTCGGAACCATTCTGGCTAAATAACGCTGACATATCAAGAAAGTTTCTTTATATGATGGACAATTAACGGCCCACAGACAGTCCCAGCTGAAAGTGGAGTGCAGTGGAGTGGAGGAGTGGAGGCTCCAGTGGCCAAGTGGTGCTCGAATATCCTGCACACTCATAGCGGCTGGAACGGGACAGACGCAATGAGGGCTTTGCTTTGTGTTTTCGTTACTGGACTTTTGAAAACAGACCAACTGCCGTTGCCTGGACTCTGAACGCTGAAAGGTGGGGAGATGGAGCTGCAGCTGTGGTTCGGGCTGAGAGGCCACCGTCTGTGGATGCCACTTGATGCCGTAAAATATAGTCATCAAGAGTGCCTTTCTGCATTTGTGTGCGTGTTGACTTTGCTGATTTGTCTGCCTGATAATTTCCATGATCTTTTACAGTTATACAGGTTGCACTTTGCCAAAGCAAATATCAAACTCCGATTGAAAGACTGATATGCGTGTGTGTGTGTGTGTGTGTGTGTGACCATTAGGATAGCAATTTTCAGTCATTCCAGCATTCACTTTCCAAGCAAAACTAATAAAATATTTCCCTCGCGCACGCAAAAATGTTCAACAACTTTCACAAAAACAACGAAAACACACAAACAAAGAAACAACAACAAGTAAATATCAATCAGATGGCAGAAAACTGCTACTTGAAATCATTTGAATCATTTAAATAATGCCAATCCAATTGATGATTATTTCTTAATACCTTACATTGTGGCAAAGAGGTGGAGAAGGTGGAAGAGGGCATCATCCGATGAACTCAAATTTAAATTTCAAATTCGTTGAACTTTCACAATTGTCCAACGAATTGATATTGAATTATAGGCAGAGATTTTCCACCGATTTCCGATGGGTTCAATAACTTGGCCTGCGTTTGACATTTTGCCAAACGAATTGAAATACGAAATATACAAACAAAAAAAATACTCCGTGGAAAGTAAAATGTACGATAATTTCGATGGATAAGTGGATTTCGAACATCTGTGGAACGTAGCAAATTGCAAAGTTAAGTAGCATTATTTACTGAGAGCAGAGTTCACCAAAGTTGAAGTATTATTATTATTTATATTTGATGTTTGCCTACTTCCCGCAAAACAACTTTATTGGATATTTCCACAATAGATTGCTCTTCTCTCTGCTTGCGAGATCTTCGAAGCGATCGTCATTGAGGCTGCTGCCCACACGCTGCAGAAATAATCTCTATGGTGACGCAATACGTTCAAGTACGTTGTACCACACAATATTCTCATAGGAGATATTCAAATAAATGTTTGTATGTGATAAGAATTTGTTTTAAGAGATTTTTGCTGCCTAAACACCTATTATGAAATCAATTGTTCTTTTCTTTGCGTCACATGGAATCATGCACGCCTGTTCTAATTTTGTCGCTTCTCTCACTTTCCATTATGACTGCATTGCCTTGCCTAAATACCGCGAGAGAGAGAGAGAGAGAGAGCGCTCCCAAAACTCAATAGATCTCGCTTCTGTTTCTAGTTTCCGCATCACTCTGTGTCTCCCTCTCTCCTCTCCTCTCATGGCTGTGCATGCGTGAGAGAACACACACCCACACCCACACCCACGCTCTAAGCTTTGATGAGCAATAACATTTGTTATTGCTTGCTCACCCTAAACAACACAAGCAGTGTGCCGACTGCATGTGTTTACCGTTCTTCCTCTCCCTCCATGCCCACTCTCTGGATCTTCAGTACTGACTAAACGAGCATTCAGCTGCTTGGATTTGTGCATGTGCATTTGTGTAACGAAAAGTCTGCTGCAAACAAGCTGCTGCCTTGTTTAGAACGTGCTTAAAATCACATGCCTCTGAGAGAGAACTCACTTACGTTTCTATTAATGATGAGCAATAATGTCTGTTCTATTGTTGCTGCTTCCCTGATTGACAAGCGGAAAACTCGTTTCAAAAACTTTCTACAGAACTTTCCTTCACTCAGTAAGCAAGTAAATGAAAATATGCATAACTTAATGGCAACATTCACTGCATATTCAACTACAACCCAGACGGAACGACAGACAGACGGCGAGCGCAGTTTATGAATGAAAGTCAACGTCATGAATTATTGTAGTTTCTACGACTCGAGAGTCGAGAGTCGGCTCTCGGGGGCAATCAATAAAGAATTTTGATGATGACAATCGGCACCTGACAACGCTAGTTGCATATTAATTGAATTCAATGTAAATAGAAATGGAAGTGGAAGTGGGCCTGGCGGGGTCTGGGGTCTTGTAATTCTAATGCGGCTACTCTCCAGGCAGGCAAACGATGTGCATTGCCTGTCAAGAGGTCGTTGGCTGCTGCTGTTGCTGCCGCTGCCGTCTCCGTCTCCGGAGTGCAAATAGTTTTGCAGTTCGTTTACCCCCCGGCGATTGCATTGTTTGAGGCCGTGGAGTTCGTCAATTTGCGAGTGCGTCACGAGACTGCAAATATTGTATGAAGTGTCTGCCCCATCTGCTTCAGCAGCTGCTTCAGTAGTTAGAGTGTGAATCGTTAGTAGATGATTTGTTTGATGTTTCATGTTGCCTCACAAATCTGCAAATTCATTTGCCAACACATTTTCAAAGCTGCCTCACACAAATGTCAGGGTCAGACATGATAAATTTACCTTCCTTCAACGCTTTTTTCTTTCTACTTGGTATGTGTGTCTTGTTTGTTTGTTTTTTGGCTAGAAAGTATATTTGGCACCCCTAATGGATCCCATTATGTAACCAGAAACTACATGAAAGTCGCTGGACCTAATGAAGCAACGAAGAAGTAACAAAACATTTGATACTTTCGCAGATGGAAGCCGAAGAAGACTCAAGGAACCAGAGATTTTGGCCCAAGAATGTGTGTAGAGCGGCTTGATTGATTGGCCAAAGCGACAGAGAGGCCAACAGCGAATGGAGCCCGAAACGAAATTGCTTTCACAGGGGTCAAGCCGAGAACCATGTATATCGTGGGCCATTGATTTGTTGCCAAATTAAATTAAGCAGTCATTGACTTTTGGCTGGAAAGGAGACGAAGAAAGAGCTGCGGTTCTTCTGGCTCTGTGGGGGAATGGAATCGATATATGTGCAAATAATAGCCATGCTGCGAAGACTTCAACAGGGTTCGTGATCCGCTTAATTTTACACATGGCTTATGTCGGCACATGGCATATCACGGTATGTAGATACAGACATATTTCAATATGATATACTTCCAGAGTTTTCTTTTAATAGATTTTCCTGGCATACACCCTTTTCGCCCAAAAACCAGTTAATCATATTTCTCCAACACTCGTCTGCTCTGCACGCGGCACTGCCTCAATTTGCATACCGTGAAAGTGGCGTGGAGGGAGCCATGCCCGTGCTCGTGCCCGTGCCATGCACTCGGCTACGGTTCAGTTCCTCGTTTGGGGTTAAGGTTTTCATTATGTGCTGCGGCTGCGGCTGCGATGCAAATTATGCAAAATTGCTCAAATCGGGAAGCGGAGCTAATAATGCAAAAATCAAAGCACTTAACTTTGGAATCGCATTGCGGAACTTGTTGGCCGGGCATTTAACACCTCAGCGCATCGCCTGAGTATCGGAATATCATCATCAACAGCCATCAACACAACGGTAACACAACACAACACAACACAACACAAAACAGTAACTTTAAGCAGCCACTTGTTGCATTTCGATTTCGCAAATATTTCCCATCCAATCCATGGCACGCACATGGCACCATCTGTGCGCCGTGCTCATCATTCAGGCAATTATTAAGCCCAAAATATGTTAAATCATATCGTGTATTCGTATATTTGTATATGCATGCATTCATGAGAAACTTTTCAAAGTCATGTAACTGTCAGCGCTTTGCGCAATCCCCCAAAAAAAAAACCAAACGAACGAACGGATGCTTAGATGTGAATGGATGGATGGTTGGCCAGATGGGATGGAGACGAAAAGCCCCCCAAAAAAACAAAAACAAAACTAAAAATTAACATTTCAATTTTGTTAGATCTTCGAATGTTGAATGTCTTGTGTCTCTCTTGCTCTAGCTCTATGTCGGGGTTTTGATTGATTTTTACTGCTGCGGCCGCGGCTGTTGCTGTTGCTTGCCGTTGCAAGCACTTTCAAAATGTAAATTTACAAATCGCTTGACACCTTTTGAAATCGTCTTAGGGCATTAAATCAAATGATTTGAAATAACGAAAAATGTACAACGAAAACTTAAAACCAGCATTGGGGGGAAAACGTAAAGAAATTAATGGAAAAAAAAGATAAAGATACATAGTTGAAAAAGGACTTGTAATGGGATTATAAAAATTGATTATTTCCTGATTTTCTTGGCCATAATGTCGACAGTATGGCAAATGCAGCCTAATTTGCTTTCGGTTTTCATTCGAGCAAAAAGCGATAAAAACAAGTTGACACTTTCATTTAATTTTTAGTGCATTTTTTCCGCATGCTTTCGTTACGTTCCAACTTGTTGGCCAGGCCAAAAACGCGAGACCAGTGCAACAAATCCGCTGGTCGAAAACATGACTAAAAACAGCCTGGCCAAAACATGTACAGCTTCAGCCAGAGGAGTGAAAAGAGGAGATAGCAACAAAAACAACAACAACTAGAAAAAAGCAACGGAAAAACACGAAATTCAACAAACATAAAAAAGGCAAAGAAAGAAAAGCATTATCCATGATGGCCGAAAGATGCAATACCCTTGAAAATAGGATATGTTCTGTGGAAATTTGTTCAGTTTTGGAGCATTTTACTAAGAAATTTCTATATCAGAATCTACTTGAAATGTGTTCTTCTATCGTTAATTGTTTTCATTCTTCCCATTACAAACTTCCAATTAAAGCGAATATACCCCTCTGCTTAGAGGGTACTGAAGAGTAGTAAAAGAAGCAGAGCAACTGCAACTTTTTTTTTGCGCCGCTTGCTTCTGCTTTCGTTTTCGCCTGCACGCTTCAACTGCTCCAAAATGCTTTCCCATCTCGCTCTCGCTCACTCACCGCAAAAGCCTGCCTACATACCCGTGGGAGGAGAGCAGAGAAAAGTCAGTCTGGTCTCTCACTTTGTAAACGAAGCAATTTGCGGCAGACCTATGACAGCGCCATTGCACTACATTTTCCACAAGCGAGTGAGTTTGGAGCCGAAACTGAAACCGAAACTGAAAATGAAACTGAAACTCGATTTCTTTTAGCAGTCAGCTACAGAGAGAGTGTCAGAGAGGAGAGAGAGAGAGGAAGAGGAAGAGAATGAGAGTTGTACTTGCGTTACGTTGACCATCATTAGTTGGCTTAATAAACGCTGCGTCTCTCTCTCTCTTCTAACCTTTCTACCATTTCTTTTTTCATTCAGTTTGGGGCTTATCAAATGTTTGCAATCAACAAATCATCCAAGTTTTCACTTTTCAGCTGATGCTGCTGCTGCTACTCTGATGCTTATGATGATGATAATGATAATGATGATGATGATGTCGAGCGGAAGTTTCGTGTGTTACAACAATCCCAAAGAAAGATCATAATATTTTCATTCAAGTGTTTTGTTCAGCTGATTGAGTCAGGGCATCCCAATACCCATCCCATTCCATCCATCCATGGAAGCTGCTGCTGCCTACTGCCTACGCGAGAGTGGCTACGTATTTAAAATGCAATTTATTTTCCAACAATAGAAAAACGAAATAATGTTTTAATAAAGAGAGATAGATGCCTTTGTCTGCTGTCTGCCGACGTCTCTCTGGCACTTTTGGAGCCGCGTTGTGCGGTTGCAGCCGAGGCGTTAAAGGCCATCATCTTCGATGTATCTATGTATATATCCATCTCTCAATCTATCTACGAATATATCTCTATCTATCTCTGTGTCTAACCGTCTGCCGTCTGGCTAATCACCTACAAGCACCGCGGCACGTGCTCTCAGTATCAGCTTTAATGTTTCCTTCACACTTTTGTGGCGCCACAACATTAACGAGTTTATTAGCTCTTACACTCGTACTCACAGCTGTGGGTAATAGATCTCTTAGCTCTTAATATGTGGCTGAAATAGTGCTGTATTCTCATTATATGTATCTCCAGCCCAGTAATTTCTGGCCATAATTCTCTTTCTATCTATAAAGAATGTTGACTGCATGACATTAACCCACTTTGGCAGCTAATGAACAGTTCTCCATTTTGGCAGTAGGAATATAAAAAGAGGGAATGGAAGGGAATTCCAATAGAATGAAAAACAATGGAAGAGAGCCCATGAGCTGTGCTCATGAAATATGCGCAGCGTGAAAAGAAATGGTGGAGAGTGAAAGAAGAAACGGTTTATCGGTCAAATGCAAATTCCCCATTGGAATTTGAAGTTTTGGCAAATCTATCGAGCGAACCATCTGGTTAATCGATGCAAGTCGCATTCCCTTCCTTTTCTGGATGTTTACAAAGTTACAAAATGAAATCCACTATTGCGCGACCTTTTTTTTTACATTTTCGGTGGGGGTTTCCAGCAATTTCGGCTTAAAATCATTTGTTCATTCATTTGTTTGTTGCTGGTGTTGGGAAAATGTAAATGAAGTCAACTGCGCGGATGTCTGGTCTGGTCTGTTCGCTGGCTGACTGGCTGGCTGAATGAATGACTGACTGACTGACATTTCCCATTAGGTATGCCACCACGGTTATAGTATTGTCTGCAGGTTCTGCTGAACTTTTGCCCAGACAGATTTCAGCAATTCTTTGAGCCAGCAGCATCCGAGGAACACCTCATTTTAGAGGTCTTTTACACGATTGTTTACATTTATGGCTGCATAATTGGGTGCCATGGCAGCAGCAGCTTCAGCATCTCCCTCTCCTGCTTCGTTTTTGCACACTAATTGACTCCCACAACAAAAACTACAGAGATACAACGATGATGAACGCAGATGACGATGAGAAGCTGTAACTGAGGCCCCGCAGGCAGCCAAAAGCCAATGTGGAACTGCCAACTCATTCCGACATCGACTTCCTTCCTCCCTTCTGCGAAATTCAAGCCGTCGAGCGTCGAGCCGAGTGCCGAGTGTTGGGGGGCAATTGTCGCAATCGAAATCGGAATGGCAACACCTACTGCACTTTTTAGCTGCATCTTTTTTTGTTGGTTTTGAATGCATTCGCTTTCGAAGGCGTGCTGACTGCTTGGAAGACAAGACAGCTCATCCATCTGTCCATGTCTGGATGATTTTCAGGGCCATATACCCCACAGAGAGACACCACAGGCCTACATATCTCCTGAAAAGAGAGAGAGAGAGAGAGATCCAGCCAGAGTTCACATGACATTGTGCCGCTAATTCCGCACTAATCGTCTTAATTGGTGGCAAATCGGAACTATTTTGGCTGCTTAAAGCATTATCATATTCAAATACAATATGAATACGCAATCAAAAGGCGAGAAGGAAACACGAAACACACAACAAGAAACGTTGTCAACCTTGAGGAAGCCAGCTTTTAGTTGTAGTTTTGGGCCCTGTTTCTGTTTCGGTTTCTCTGTGTTTTTCTGTTCGCATTTAAATGAAAATGAAACCCCGAAGCAGAGGCTGAGGCTGAAACATGGCCAGAAGTGTATTAACAGCAGTTCAAAAAGCGTGGAAGTGTAGCTTCAAAGGGGTAAAAATATGAATACTCTAGCAGATCCAGTATTAGCAGCAAAAGCTGCCTCGATTCGGATATTGCTTCTTTTTGTGCTAATCAAAGTCATTATAGCCCGTCTGCTTGGGCATGAAAAAAATACAAAATAACGCGTAAGCAGGAAGTCCAGAGCCACACACAACAGTTAGACCATAAAAGTGAGAGAGGGAGTGCAAAAAAAAGTGCGATTATGAATGGCATTCTCTTGGGGCTCTTCCTGGAAGGCGGAAGGCAGGTGTGCAGGTGGTTCCAGGGCTAGGGTTTCTGCTCTCTGCTTTGCATGCGTGTCGTGGGTCGTCGTGGGTCTTGTGATCTTTCTCTCTCTCTCTCTTGTACTCACCTTACTTTTTTTTTTGTGTTTTGCTCAATTACTTTTGTTGCCTTTGCTGTTGCTGTTGCTGCCCCTGCTGCTGCTGCTGTAGCTGTTGCTGTTGCAGTTGTTGTTGTGTTGAAACTGTTGCAAAATTGCTGATATTTTCCCAATGATTACGTAGCCGTGGTAGACAGACGACAGAGACAGAGACAGAGACGGCCAGGAGGGAGCTGCGTTGCCAAATGAGTTTGAGGAAAAGTGTTTGCCCCCCAACAGTTGCTCTTGTTGTGGTTGTTGTTGTTGTTGCTATTCCTTTTCCTATTCCGATTGGTATGCAGTTTGTTTTTATCTTTTATTTTTGTAATGGCTGTAACAATGATTTTGCTATAATAATAATTTTTATTGATTTTGTAATATTGCTACAATTTCATTTTATAACGATTTTATAAATGCCAAACGCGTTTCTGCTTTTCACTTTGATAATTTCACTTTTCTCTTGTTGTTGTTGTTTTTGTTTTTGTTTTTATTTCTTTCTGCTGTGGCTTTAGCTTTTAGCTTGATATTTGTATTTGTACAAAAAAAAACGAGTTTGCAATAATTTTTCAATATTTAATTTGGCATTTAATTTTGGACAGCCAGAAACGCGTATTACCAGCAGTATTTATAGGTCTATTAAACCCGCTTGATGTTCGTTATTTACCGTTGCCCGGATCGCTTTGTATCAGTTCGGATCCGTGGCTGGCACAAGCACACACAAACACACACACACACACACAAACACACACACGCAAATTTCTAATTTCCAAATTATTAATTAAATCAAAAGTTTTGTTGGCTTTTCGTTGTTGTTTATTTTTGGATGGTTGCTATCGAAGCTTTTTTGTTTGAACGCACTTCAATTGCATAACGATCGCGCGCACAAGATTTCGTGAATGTGGAATGACGATGATGACTGTGATAATGATGATGTTAATGAAGATGGTTGGTTGCTTGTTTTTGTTGTTCACCTTCTGCTTTTTTTCTGCTACTTCTTTCTCTTTCTCTTTGACTTTATTTTGGACTTCTTCTTCTGCTGCTCTTTGACTTTATTTTGCTTTGTGAGAGAGAGATTGCGGGGGGGTAGGAGCGAGAGAGAGTGCTGCTTTGCTGCTGCTGGCCCGGCGGACGACGATGATCGATCGAACGGGGAACCCAAACGCACTCGGGGACTGTCGCGACACGACTGAAGACCTCAATGGAGCTGAAGTTAACGCTGGCCTGGCTCCAAGCCACTAACCGTAAGTTTGGTTACGTTGCTGCCCTGCCAGCTGCCTGCCAGCCAGCTTGGGTATTTCTTTTCTCTGTGCTGTGTGCTTTTGTTGCTGGTTTTTCGTCGCCTTGCCGCTTCATGGCTAAGTTGGCTTAATAGCATTTAGCGTGTCCAAAGCTTGCTGCGATCGAAAGCTCTTGCCTTCGCTTAAGAGTGGTCTCTCTCGCTCTTGCTCTTGCTCTTGCTCTCTTGCTTCGTTTTGGCTCTCTTAAGCAGCGGTTTATGTGGTGCAGTGCAGAGCTTGTGGTCAAGGAACCTTTTCCACTGACACTGACAGGCCATAATTCTCAACGAATCTCATTTACATTTCAGCGGTCATCAATCTCTCTCTCTCTCTCTTCGCTCTTTCTCGCTGCATAACTCTTTTTATGAGCTTAGCTTTCTACGCCTTAATTACATCATCAGCAGACATCTCTCGGCGTCGCTTCCTTTTTTGATCGTTTTTACAAATTAATTTGGTTTTATTTATCATTTCGCTGCTTGAAAGCTGGCCGCTCCATTCGAATAACGGTGCTTTATCCGTCTATATTTGGAGGTTGATTCGTTTTAATGGACACCGATGCGCTGCTTATTCTAATGGCATTCTGAAGGTCAAGCCAAATGTCAGAGTGCCTGCCCCGCGCAGGCACCACAACATCGATTTGCGCAGAGATCTTGCCATGGAATCTATGTGACAGGCAATTAAAAATGTGTAAGAAATAAATAACGCTTGAATGTTGAATGCAGCAAGTGCACGCCACGCCCCAGGCCCCACTCCGGGGGCGAAGAACATGTCCGAACCTGTTTGACTGCACAAATGAAAATGAGCGCCCACCCCCCGCGAAGCGAAACCGAAACTGAAACTGAAACTGAAACTGACAGCGAAGCAAAAGTGCACCGAATCCATCAAAATGTAATGAAAATGTTAGCGCTGCTCTTCCCAGATGATGATGATGATGATGATGATTATCATCACTATGATTATGATTGACGCATGCAGCAACAATGATAGGAATGCTGCTGTCCAGAAATCTGCGGCGCGTAAAATGATGCGCAAAGTTCGTTGCCTAAGTCTTTTGTTTGTTACGAAGTTTTGGGCGTCTGCTGACACTTTTCGATGTTCGTTTGACAAACCGAATAGTGAGAAATATATCATTATATATAGGGTTTACAGGGTATCCACGAAGCCATGCCATACGACATGTCTTGCACTTATCCGCCACTTAATTTGCTGAAGCGAATATGACTTCATTTCTGTGCGGAATGTTGCCCGAAAACTTGAGTATTCGCATAGCTCAGACCCCAACTAAATGGCACTGTCTGTACATCAGCAGAAGCTCTCGACTAATGCCTTATAAACATTTCAGTTTCAGTTGGGTGCTAATTATGGCCAACAACAAAGCAGCCAGCAATCAAGTTTAATTGATGCCATTATCAAATTATGAACACTTGCCCACTGTCCGGCACTGGATGGCATCATAAAAGCTGATGGCACTGCCAAGTGGCTCCACCAGTACCGCGTGGGCGTAGCAGGTGGAAAAAAGTATCTTAGTATGCAGCACATGGGGGGGGAGTTCAGTATCGTTTTGCACTTGTTACAGTTTGGTAATCCATATTCAATGAGACGAAGGGCAGGGCAGGGCAGGGGAGATTAGCCCTCATAAGCATGTGTGGCATGCGGCATTGCATAACGACAGCCAAGCCGCCATTCGACACGTTAATGAAAAGTGAAAGACGCCCAAAAAGCGACAGAAAGAGAGACGAAGAGAGAGAGAGAGAGAGAGAGAGAATCCTCATTGTGGTTGGCACTCTCGTGTGGCCTGTTTTATGAGCATTTTATTACCATTATTTTACATTGAAAGGAAAGCCAATTAAAGTCAAGTTCACACAGCCGCACCTCCCCACCTGGCAGGCATTTGTTTTGTGTTTTTTGGTAATTACAAATTATTAGGGCCTCCAATCGAGCGTTGCCAATTTGCTAAGCAGCTACAATGCCTTGGGGTCAGCATTTGCTGTTGAGATATAGGGGGTGCCGCGACAAACCCACTTCAGTCTCACTGTACGAGTAGTCACTGTACCCCGTTTGGTAACACAGCTGAGAGCCAGAGCCTTGACAAACACGAAACATGAAATACTCGTGTACAAAACGATGAGAAAAATCCAAAACACACGCACAAAGTTCAAGTCCAACCAGGGGGCAAAAGAAGATACGAAACCGAAAGATGATGAGAGGGAAATAAAAACAACAACAGCAGAGAAGAGCCAACAATGAAACAGAAAACACACAAAAACAAACAAAGGGTAAATGCACAGGGGGGAAGCCATGCAAAGGCAGCAGAAAATAAAGCGTAAGAAAAGGCTTTTTCCCAGAGAGTGAGTGAGAGAGAGAGAGAGAGAAACTCATCTAAACCATACGTACATAAGTGTATGGCATAATCATTCAATTGGCAAAAAGAGCCAAACAAAAATTCCCTTTTATTCTTGAACCCCAAACAGAAAACAAAAAACTTGAGAAACAAAACGGAAACACTCCGCGATCAGCAGACCAGTTTCTGCACAATGGCCTGTGTGTGGAGTGTTCTGGTATGGCCATAAGTCTCTTGGCTCCAGATCATCGCAATCAATGTCGCCCGATCAGCGCCACTTGGTCGCCTTTTGTTCATATCGGAATGAGATAAATTGTGAATTATGAACTTGACGCCAATATGTCACACACTTGAAAAGCACTCGAACCAATTCACATCCAGCTAAGCCACAACGATTCCAAATTGGAATGGGAATTGGAATTGAAATTGAAATGGTGCGGGGCACCACGGACTGGGCTCTGGGCTCTGACTTTTGTTGTTCGACTGTTAAGTTTAATTAAATCATTTACCGAAATGATTGTGCGCTATTTTGTAGCTATTTTATTGATGTCATTGGCTCTCCCAATGCGAAGGTTATAGACATTTCTCGCAGAGATTGCGCAACCTGGAACTGCGCCCCTTCAGGCTGGATCAGCGCGCCTGGGATGTAGGTCAGTGCGCATCAGTGCGCACAGTGCAGCTGTGGCATGCAGCTGTGGCAAGCGCAGGAAACGGGTTTTGGTAGTCTGCAAAATAAAGAAATGGGCGTGCCCAAAGTCACTTTCGCTTGCCGCGACCTTTGACAAGCGGCTGCAACTTGTGGCCACCAAGATTGCCACCCGCACGGATGAGACTTTCCCCGCTGCCTTCTGTTTCTGTAGCTGGAAGCAAATAGCAAATGTCCAAGCAAATAGATTATCTTTCGAGTTTCCAATCTCTGATCTGGCTACTGCTTTTGGGCAGCCACCAAAAAGAGAAAAAATACATTGCTGTGTATGTAAATTCCTATCTGATCCAAAGCCTTGTCACGTGCCCCAAAAAGTGCTGTTGTCCGCTGGCTGTTGCGTTTGGGAATGATATCATGTAATTTGAGAGACAATGCGGCTGTGCTGTGCTGCGGGAACAATTCATTATAGAAACCGCTGACAGCTGCGCCTTGTAAAGTGATATTCAATAGATTTAAAGGCGCAATCAAAAGGGGGATCTGTGGGGGGGGCTGATTGACTGCCAGGATTTGTGCCTTTCACCTGCAACTGCACTAATTGTTGCACAACTGCCCGAGATCTAGAGTCAAGTGCCCTGGCACTCACATTTTGGCAGTGGGCGGGAATTACTTTGCCTGCTGCTGCTGCTGTTGAACTAATTTCTATGGCCTATACAAATAAATTACAGACCAAAATGAGTGTCTGCTGGTCTTTTGTGTGGCGGCAACTAGTGAAAGGCACCCCCGGCCATTACCTAATCCGTTTGGGGGGAAATAACTCGGGCAGTCGGACGGACGGCATGACCCGATCCAGTCCATGTGGCGGCCGCGCAAGTTTCTACAAATTTTTATTGGAATTTAACATTTTGGCGTACAACAATGTGCGGGTGCCGGCCACAGACCACAATGGGCAACGGACCGACAGACTGCAGCTGCAATTTCAGTTCCAATTTCAGTCGCAGTCGAAGCCGAAGCCCCAGCCAATTAATTTGCCAATAATCAACGACCGAATATGGCTTTTAATAATAATTATGCAGCTCCAATTGTTGCCACGAAATGGAAATCATTAAAGGGACCAACAACAGGTGAAGGGGAGAGCTGCTACGATGTCTGTTTTAGGGGGCTTTGGTGGATAGATCTCCCTTCTGTCTGTTGCTATTGCTGGCAGCTGTCCATCGGTTGAGTGTTGACTGTAGTATGCTCTCCACTGATAAATTCATTTGAATCTCTTTCGTATATTTCTTTTTGCTCAAGGTTAGGTGTAGGAAATTATATGCCCCAACGAGACAGAAGTTGGGTTGGGCGCGAGAAGTAGTTAAACCAGCAGTGGCAGCCACACCAGAGCCGACAGTTTGCTGATTGTCCAGACTTGGAACAGGGTGCGATGGTGCAACATGGAGCGGCAGCAGCAGCGGCAGCGGCAGTTGCGGTTAATTTGCTTGTCATTGCCCAGTTGAGTGGTTGAGCAGCAGCAGCAGCAGCAGCAGGCGTCTGTGGTCTATTTGAATACAAATTTAATTTGAAATTGAGTCGGCTGCTGCTGCTGCTTTTCGGAGCACTTACGGACGTGCCGTAAATTAGCCTGGCAGGCAGGCAACAAAGCCCCTAACTGCCGCAGTTTGTCTGTAATTAGAAAGTAAATCCACATGGTTGTGGACGACCCGAGCTTAGTTCGGGCCAAAATATGCGCCTTTGGACAATCAATTGATATCAAATTTAACCTGCTGACCCAACGACGACCCCAGCCGACCCAATCCAAACCAAAATCCCCCGATCCCCCAGCCAGCGCAGGAGTTCGAAGCCCCAAAGTCAAATAACTTTGCTTTAATCAACTTTGAACAAAATAAAACAACTCCCAACAATATTTTCCAAGCATTGTCTGGCATCACGAAAACCAGATACGAGCCATAACTTGGTGGATATGTCAGGTCGGGGTGGGGTAGCGGATTGGCCAGAGGTTCGATCCGGTCTGGGGACTGGACTATATAATGTACTGCCACTAGCCCGTGCTGGATTGGAGCTCGCCTTGTTCAGTTATTTTTGCGCAATTATTGGCCCCTTAAAGAGACACAAAAGCCATGTGCAAAATGAAACAGAAACAAGAAAAGCTGTCCAGCAGCTGTCCGTCTGTCTGTCCGTCTGTGTGTCCGTCTGTCTGGCTGTCTGCCTTCCTCTCGTTGCGGTCTTTTCAGCGGCAATACTTTTGCTTTCGCTTCTAGCCAACTTAGTGGTTGCCGTCTTGGTGGTTTGCCGTCTTAGTGTTTGCGAACTTAGTGGTTACCGTCTCGGCACTTGTGTCTGCTCCAATTTGCCACGCTTGATCTCGTCTCTGATTAGAGCCGGACAGGACGGACCAGACCGGGCCAGATCTGAGCTAAATAGTCGCCTAATTTATGTGGCGATGGCGTAATCGTATAATCATCATCGTCATGTGAAAATTTTCGCTCACAGAAATGCGTTCACAGCCATCCATTGGAGTTGGTTAATTTATTCTGTGGCGCGGCCGTCAAGGTTTTTTTTTGGCCTGGGCGGCAGTCTCTGTCTTTGGCTTTTAGGCCTTTCAGACACCCCCCCAAAGATGGTCATTGATGTGTTCATTTCACACAGCTTGATGGATGCCAGAGCTCATAGTACACCACATATTTTTCTCTTTTGTCAGAGTCAAGTTCGTTGCCAAAGTCGTTTGTTTTTGGGCAAGCAAATTAGCTAATTGGAGCGACTTGCAGCACACTTTGCCATTTGTTTGGCTTGGCTCGGGCTGCACCACGTCCTAATGAAGATAAATGGCTGAATAACCCACACACAGAGATTCGCTATTTGCTATTCACTAAAATTAATCAAAACCCATCCGCCACATGTTTAATTAATGCCGATAAACGGGTCGGTCGTAGCCGAAACCGAGCTGAAGAGTAGCTGCAGGTTCTCTCGACCGAAAGGAGGCAAACCAGTTTGCAAGTTTCCATGTGAATGCGGGTGTCATCTGGCTCATAAATCTACCGCTGCCTGACCTTGAGTCCATCCCATGAAACTCACTCGGATGACTGCCGCTTTGATTGGCTGTGTCCTGCCAAGAAGAGAGAGCATCGAGAGTGAAGTTCCCTGGAATTTGATTGTGCCTCCGCGCGTGATTAATCGCCGACTAATGTCGAATTCATGTGAGTCCAGCGATGCACTTGGCTACCAGTAATCCATCAGCGGGCGGGGGTCGCAGGGGGTCTGTGGACATAAAGGGTCGTTAGCGTGGGCAGCAGCTGACCTGCCACTATCGGTGACTGTCAATGGGGATGTGGCGGGCGAGTCAAAACACACGGGAAACTGTCAGGCTGTCAGCCCATGTCAACCCATGTCGCTGCGGTTGGGTGGGGATGAGCTTTTGGATGGGGCGAGTGCAGTTGGATCAGTGCTGAGCGGAGTGCATCTGGAACTAGTTCCAGCTATTGGAATGCCAATTAAAGGAACACAAATTCAACTGCAACTAGTTCAAAGCAACATGGGTTCAAGGCGGCATTTGAGTGCTATGCTAATTTATGGACTATACCTAGTATAATCTATAATCTGCATATCTTTGCGAGCCACAACTGTAGGTGATCAAGAACCAGGGGCGGCAATTAATAGCCGCACTCGCCTTTGTTTTGGCATTTAATTAGCGATCGCAGACCAACTTCTCGGCGGAGCCTCTGCCTCTGGCTGTTGGCTGTTGGCTGTGGCTTGTGCAGTTGCAAAATAACAAAACCAAAAAGGCGAAACAAAAACAAAATACTGGCAAAAATTAATATCAAATCGATAATGTTAAGGCCCATAACAGAAACAGGTAAAACGAGCTGCCAAAGCGATTCAGCGCAGTGCACAGTGGCGAGACTCGTGGCGACAACGGGAATTAAAGCTTTGGCCAGCCAGCCAGGCCACATAACAGCGCACGCCCAAAGCTCTCGCTCGCTCTCTGACTTTGTCGCTCTTTCGCTGCGCTTTCGCTTCTCTTAAGCCTCACGCTCACTGCACTCGCTGCATGGTTGGTGAATTGTTTTTGTGTTTAATTGCTGCACGCGAGACCTAACCTGAGCTTTGCATAGTTTTAGGCGGCGCTTCGTTTGGTGTGCAGCGTATGTACATGGTTGTGAGAAAGCTTCATCGAACTCTGCGCTTGTTATGCGGAGAGAAACACTCGTTTGGCACAGCATTGAGCAAATGGAAAAATGTAACGGAATAGTCCAAGTTGGATTCGGGAAAGACTTACAAAGAGATGAGTAAAGATCAAAAGAGCTAATACTAATCGGAGTATAATTACAGCATTTTTCTGATACTTTTAGTTAGAAATTATTTTAAAATAAATACACAGAATGTTCTTCATTCTCCTGCTGCACAGCTGAGATTTCTCTCACGATAAATTCAAGATTATTGAAGATCACTTTTTTATATGCATCGATTGGGGCCTGCAACCACTTGTCAGACTCATCCTCCAGCCACTCGAACGTTCTTGTCCCGAGCTGGCCTCCATTTCGCTTTCGTCGGGCTCGAGCCCTGTCGCTTTCCAATATCAGTTCAAGAATGCAAGTGGCGAAGTCGGCATATAGCGGATTCAGAGTGGGTAAACACTAAAGAGTCAAAATGTGTGTCAGATTATTTTTAAAGGCCCCCCCCCTGTTTGGAGCATTTAAGAACGATTCAATTAACGCATGACCCGCATTGGAGCAGCTCTCGGGGTGCCCGCTGGCTGGCCCAGTCACTGGGTAAACACATGTTCTTGCAACCGATTTACAAATTTACGATTACTGTCGATTTTTGTTTCATTTTGCCTTTTGCCCAAGTCTTTTGTGGTTAATGCGCTTTTTATTGCAACACCAGCAGCAGCGGCAGCAGCGGCAAAGAGCTGCCATGCCGCCAAGTGGAACAAAAGGAATTCAATGGCACAGAAGTGCCAGAAGGAAAAACCAAAAAAAAAAAATATAGAATGGAATCTCAAATTGCATTTGGTTAGTCATGCGCGTCGTACTATTAGCTGCACAGCTCGGAAATGTATACGCGAATAATATTCACAAATAATAATAATTACTGCTCGAGTTGCCAGGCTTTTGTGTGCTGCACTGCACTTGTGGCACAAGCACAAGTCCGAGTCGCAGTCGCAGTCGCAGTCTGTGGCATGGCCTTTGTCTGATCTCATAGCAGGCAGTTCCCCAATCTCCTTCTCTACTTGTGTTAATAATGCTTTAAGTGTTGTTCATTCATTTTTCATTGTCTTGCCGGTGATTCTGGCCAAGGACGCGTGCGGCCAATGCGTCAGAGATTGCTTTGATTTCTGCTGGCAATCGACCTTCAACCAAAAACAAATGAGCCATTAAATGAGCCATCAATGTCCTTCCAGATACTCTGCCTTGTTCGCATTTCTAGATGTGATTCCGTTTATCGCAAGTTAAATATTGAACAGAACTTTCACCAACACGAGCCCGAAACGACGATGATTCAGAGATACTCATAATTAAATGGGTATTCACATTCGACTTGTGGTTAGAACTTCAATGAGTGGACTTCCCAGGGCTCAAAGTCAAGCCAAGAATCAGGTCGCAACACTCAGACTCAGACCACAATGACCCCGCATTGATCATGAACAATTTGTTCTAATTTTGCGCACACAAAACAGGAAACCCCATTGGGTCCATGACCACTTCGATGATGATGCAGCGCATTCCAGCTTCAGACCTATCCCCCCCTTATCTTTGTACCCCTCTCTGGCTGGTGCTGTCTGACCTTGTTGCTATTTGCATAACGGCAAAGCGGTGACTTAATTGCTCATCGATTTGGGAGGTACTCGGTACTCAGAGGGAGGATTGCCAGCTGATTGCCTGATTAGGTGCTGAGCATTTGGCAACAAGCAGGAGGACGAGGAGGAGGAGCAACAACTGTTGCGTCTGTGATGCGGGCGCCATGAGGCTGTCCCCCAAATCGAATGCCCAATAATTGAGCATGCCTCATAAATAACGGTTGTTGTGCCTCCCGTGATCCGCGGCAGGCGGCCAGAGGCAGCGGCTAGAGAGTTGTCAGCAACAAGTAGGACGCGGACACGGATAAAGTTATTAACAATGCCTCAGGCTCCAGCTCCAGCTCCAGCTCAAGCTCTGGCTGGCATGTACGTGTTCCTCTCAAAATGGATGAACGTGACAAATACCAAGAAGGCATCTACATTTGGCCCCCTACACTGTGAGAATAGCTGGCCAGCGGACACACAGTTCTCTGGCTGCGCTAGCACAAATGTTTGTGTTGCCAACAACAGGCACTAACACAACATTGTCCATCAACTCAGGACCCAGAGTGGGAGTGGGAGTGGGAGTGGTTCTGGTACTGGTTCTGGAGTTGAAAAAGGGCAAAGCATGAGCCACAGAGCCACAGACGACTGCAACGACCGTTAGCATTTTATTTGGCTTAAATTGCCTTTAATTTATTGCTAACGCCGCTGCCAAGTGGCAGAGCAGGAGGAATGTTTTCATGGTTGATTCCGAGTGCCGCCACTTGCTCTCATTTTTTGCACACATTTCAGAACCAATCAGCGGTGCAGATCAGAGCTGAGGGCTTGGGGGCCCTGAAATCGAAGACTCGCGCACACAGTTCACATCATAAATAATGCTCAATGGCAGGCATTTTAATAAATCAATTAAACTATAAGCTACAGCTACTCAAGTTGCGATGCGACGATCGTTTCCCGCGAATCTCCATTACTCCAAAACCTGCCTGGGGGCAGCAGCAGCAGCAGCAGCACGGCCACAGGGCCTGGCCCAAACCCCTAGCTCCAGGAAGTGTGTGCTGTGCTGTGTGCTCATCGATGTTAAGTGCAATCTAAGGACTGAGGAACAACCTGTGCCCGCAGAACACGTGTAACATGTAAAGCCGCCAGCCTCAGCAGGAGAATCTCTGGCACGTACATGAAAATATTACACAAGATAAGGGATTGTAGCTGGAGCTATAGCTGCTGCTGCTGCTGCTGCTGTCTTCGTAGATATATCCGCATTGTAATTGCGAATTAGAATGCCACACGAGAGAGTGCAGTGCTGCTCCACAGTCCACACACTCGGGCAACCTGTCAGAGCGACTCAAAATCAAAATTGTGACAACTTCCACCCACGCTCCAGGGCCACAGAGAGAGAGCCAGAGCAGGCCCACGCCACATGACAGCATATGAAATGCAATTAGCGGCCGACTTGACCATCAAAGGTTCAATATCACAGAGCAGAGACCACCGAATCTTGGCCAAATCCGGAGAGAGAGAGAGCCTCAGTCTCAGAACTGGGTCAATGCGCTGTCAGAGAGATGTCAATAGCTGCGAAATCCATAAAGCGATTCCATGGAGGAGGCTTTGACAGCCGCCCAACGGCCAAGAATTTGCTTGTGTGTGTGCTAAGTGAAGGTGCCAAGTGATGAGAGACTAAAACATAAAAGAGCTTAAGATTATTAAGCAACTTCGTAGCTTTGAAAGTCTGCTTAAGATTGCACTTTCTGCCGCCCAAAGTTCTCGTTTTGAAGTAACCATAAATACAGAAATGGAAACACAACTTTTCACTTGCCCCTCCAGCCGGACACAGAGGCAGACCCTTTGGCTGGAAGGCGTGCAGCGGGGCTCTAAATTACCACTGTACATGACCCCACACAGAACACGAGGAGTGCACGGAAGGAAGCGGAAAGCGTACCTACAATTTCGACACTTTGAAGATTTTACTATAAAAATTTGCCATAAATTTGTTTGCTGCTGCTGCTGCTGCTTCAGACTGGACTCCAAAGGCCCCTCCTGATGATGTGTACTTTTGCAAACATAACTGACATGTTTGGCTAAGAGGCAATCAAATAAATTGCAGCAGGGGCACACGGGCCCGGGCAGCACGTGTCTGGTCTGGGCCAAGTGAGGCAAATGAAGTTAACTCAATCAGAGGCAGGAGGGGGAAGAGCAGGGCAGGGCAGGGCAGGGACTACCGCTCGTAGTAGTAAAAATGTTAGGAGAAACTCGTATGAAAATTTATCGGGCTGTTGCTTCCAGCAGCTACTAACCACCCGATGGGATGGAGACAGGCAAAGGGCACAGGGCCCTGTGATCTCGAGGAGGCTCTGCTCCTCCGGCTGCTGCTGCCACACGCTCAAGGGAGCAATGTGATATTTATGCCAATTGTTGGGGCAGAAGTACATGCGTGTGTGGGTCTTAGAAGTGCCAGTAGATGTGGCTGGTGGAAGGTGCAAGGGCTCCTCTTGTTACTTTTAAAGCAAACACAAACGGACACAAAAGGTGAATTCAATTTATTACGAGAGCATTTTGAAACTACCCGGGGCAAGGTTGAAGTTGACTCGGTCTCGGACTCGGACTCGGACTGGTACTTGGAGTCTTATCAGCCGTTGAAATCCTTTGTGGTGGGCTGTGGCAGGAGGCCAAATGCAATTATGTGTATTTTATGCTCCGGCTGGCTTCATACTTTTGCCTGATTGACAAATAAATTTGCGATCCATGCGTGACGATAGCCGAGCCGAGCCGAGCCGAGCTGAAAGTGTTCTGGCGGGGCAGCAGCAGCCTGACAGTCGCATTGATAGTTTTCCATTTCATTGTCAATGTCGGGCTGCTGCTCGGCTGGGCTTCTTGGGCTAGTTAATTAAGCCAATCAATGTTTTCACTTAAGTGCAAGTAAACTTCTGCAGCTGGCAGAAGCATTTTCCACAGCCAGCTGCAGGCAGGAAGAATCACTTTTGGACAGCATTTGTTTGATGTTAGACAGGCTGCGTCTCCGTCTTCGACTGTGACTGTGACTGTGACTTTGACTTGGTCATTAGTAGTGCTCCCAGTTGTGGTTGTCAATGTGTTTCGACTTGATTTGTTTGGTGCTTCCTGCAACGGCGACAGACCAGTCAGGCACTCGCTTGCGGAAGGCATAGTCATAGTCCCAAGGGATTTGTGCTTTAATTACCAATTTCTGCATAGTTTTGCGTAAGCAAAATCACAGACACACAAAGGCAGCCGCTGCCCACGTAAGAGCAAAGAATTTATGGACAATGCAACTGCTTCAATTACGAAGATAAGTCCCGTGCCCTCCGCCATGCAATCTGGGACATCGTCCCACCCAAATGTCTTTGCATAAAAATGTCGAATGTCGTGCGGCATTTGTTACTTATTACATGTGGTAAAGAGAGGCTTTGACTTGCAGTTGTTGTGGCTACGATATCGATATGCAGACACACACACACACACACAGATGTGTGGTGGTGTGGGGCAATCCCTATGGATTGCGACGTGCTGACCTTCAACTTCAGCGGACAGCAGTTGGCCAGAGCTTGTTAGCTCTTGTCGCTCTTCGGACTGTATTTCTTTTGCTCGGCGGCGGCACAATCGCGATCACATTTGGTGATTGTAAAGCGAGGCAACGCCTCCAGCGTCTACGACGTCATCAACGGCGGCAGGCAAACAACACGCAACTGACAGCGACAAGCAACAGGCAACAGCCAACACCCCCAACAAAATAGCAAAACAACACGACAATAGACCCAGAGACAGGCTCAAATTTGTTGAACGTCGCGTCGTCTGGGCCCCCAATCAGCGGGCGACAAGAGTTCTGGCCATCATTAAATTCGAAATAAAATAATGCCCTGCCAGTGTGACTCTGTCACGCTCTCAAGTTCGGTTAATAACTTTGTTGGCCGCCGGGCTATCTGCTCTCTGTCTGGTGTTGCTGCTGGGCTCGCGTCCTGGTGCCTCACCAACTTATTGCTCTATTTTCGCAAGTAGTTTTCGATTTCAGTTTCACTTTCTGGCTGCCCATCATGTTAACAAGGGAGCAACGCCAACTGCAACTCCCAGCAACTATGTAAACGAGCTCCGGTCCCCACATAAACAACTTAAACGAGCAGATCGAATGGTGCTGAGGTCCTGCTTTGATGAAATTGTTGCCCCGAAAAACTACGCACGAAAGATGAGTCATAATTATCGTAGCATCAGCATCATCGGTGGATCATGGTTAATGATTGTTGATGGCCCGCAGCTGCCGAAGAACAGGTACTACAGACACAAAGCCCACACGGCGCGAAAACATTGCTGACGTCACATGAGCAAGGTCATCACATGACATTGCCGCCAGTCAGCGGGAATTCCAGTCGGACCAAGCCAAGAACCGATTGCCACATTTTATTGTAGATACAAGAGCATATATCATATGTGTAGATATTTATTGTGTTTTATTGCACTTGCGGTTGCCATGTCCCAGTCTTTGCCATTCTCCGATACGATCTGGTTGGACTCGTTTTCGATTTCGGTTGACAGAATTGAGCTTGAGTTGAGTAAATGCATAACGGTAAATGTTAAATACTGGAACCAGTTTACAAAATGTATACGTGAATATATTGGAATAATATTTGTGCATAAACATTTCAGAGCAAAAACACTTGAACAGAGATGAGCAAAACGCTTATTGAACTTTATCGAAGATGCGGCTCGAACTTTGAACTATTGCAGAGTTACACAATAGCGATAGATATGCAGATATATAGATATATATAATTGTATCCATTATTTTTGGCACATGTCTGAACCGGATACACACAGTATAGAATATCAATAGATTATGTCATAATGCTGAAAGGGGGAAACACGTTTTGTTGATGATAACAAAAGTGAAACCGAAAAGTGAAATTGACACTAAGCAATCGATTAACTGATAATAATGATCGATTGGGCATTTATGTAAATTATCTTTTAGCTAAATGCAGCCAACAGACAACACAATGCTGGCAGTGCTGCCCTCAGGCCACCATCGTTCTTTGTCCCGTAACACTCTCCATAATTATTTGAGTTCTTTTTTGAAATGCTTTGAATATTTTGCTACTTGTTCGGGCCTACGTTGTCGAGCAATTAATGTCGCTTCGAGTGAGAAGAAATCAATTAAACCATTCAGCAGAGACTACAGCAAATAGACAATAAGCGGAAGTAAAAGTACTTGCCAAAAAAATAGACAAAATTCCGCAAGCTGCATGAGAGAATCGAGCCTTTTATGAGAGGCCAAAACGGTTTTGTGGTGGGCTAAAGCGCCATTAACATTGGATTTTGCCAGATGATCTGTCGCTCCCTATGTGTGTGTGTGTGTGTGTGTGTGTGTGTGTGTGTGTGTACTCGAGTTTCATTAATCTTCCGCTTGTTTGTGGCATCGAAGCGCAAATCAAATGCCAAAATGCCACACAGCGCACACCCGTTTTAATTTTGGAATTTTCTGCACATTGACCAAATAGGAAATTGTGTTCCCCTAAAGAGTACTGCCAACTTCGACTTTGTTTCACTTTCGTTTCACTTTTACTTTGTTTGTTTCAGCAAATTATGTTCCAGCGCCCAAGAGCTAAAGGGAGTTGAAGCAGCAGGCGTGGGTCTCCAGTTTACATATTGGTATTTGCTTTGATTTATTTTTGTTTATTTAACTATGCCATTAACAAACGTTCTGCTGCTCAAACAGCTGGAACAAGTTATTGTAGCCGCCATGAAAAGTAAAAATAAATACACGAAAGAGTAATCAAATCACTTTTATTTTCAAACAGAGACTTGAGGAATTCATTTAAAACAGAAACCAAGAGTTCTGTGGACACGGCAGCAGCCTTTCGGTTTCTATCGCTGGGTACTAAAGATACTCCGTGAACCATAAAGATTGATATCATTGCCCCGATGCTGGATCCGCGAGTTAGTTATTTGACGTAAGCGCGGAGACAGACAGAAGAGAAAACAGGTTACAATAGAATATTTGGCTGCCATAAAACACGAGCTGATTGTCGCTGTTGTACGATCGTTTTGTGTGTCTGTCTGCCCCTCTGGATGATGGTTATATTCAAGGACAGCCTGTTTGGTGGCCCACAGCATTTGCATACTCATATGGCGACTTACACACAGTCGTTGGTTTGGTTTTTCGATCAGATTTAGCTGGCAGTATGCAGATTGGGCTTAGAACAAGCTTATGAGTGAGAGCATTTCGCTTGCTCCATAAATCATCTGTCTATAAATAAGTCAAACTTAATGCAAGTGCCAGCCCAAAGTCGCGATAACGCGGCCACAATCACTCACCCATTTATTTATAGAGCTGCAAGTGTCCCACCATAGAGTCCTCGAACGCCCTAACGCCGCTGATCCTGGGGGACCACTGTTGACGCTCATATTTATCGCCTGCTACTTGTAATTGCCACAAATTGTATGACATTTTTATGCCCTGCTCGGCTGCTGCTGCTGCTGCTGCTGCATGAATAATTGATTTACATATGCGTTTGTGTATTTGCCCTGCCATGTAATAAATTTATATTGCATACAAGCAGCAGTGGCAATCCTTATCGTTTTCGCTTTCTGGCCCCCAAGTGGGCACATTAATCAGAAGCTCCAAGGCGCCCACGCCACTCCATGGACCCAGGGGGATGCACTCTAATGACTTGCAGCAGCCCAGTCTCTGTGTGGCAGTGGCATCGCATTTATAAATCATGCAAAGTCGATGTGGCACCCTCCCGCGCCTCGTGCCATATCGATGGCAATCGCAAGACGCGTTGAAGCTGCAATTAGCGCAATCTCTCGCCTTAATCTTAGCACATTAATTAGTTTATTTAAAGTGACTTGCAGTCGAGCTGACTTCCATCAAGTCCATCAAGTCTATTGGCTGGCAGACGACAGCTTAAGTGCGGTAATTATGCATTAGCCCGCATTGGAATGATGTTTGATGTCACACTGTTCCTTGGTTCCAGTTTAAGTTCTAGTTGGGTTAGGATCTAGTTAAGGCATTTGTAGCTGCTAGCTGCAGCTCCTATAAGCGTGTTTTGTGCAATTAAATCCAACTCTGCATTTGCTTTAATTGCATATTTAAAGCTGACAATTAAACTTACAGCACCCGCCTGCTCCCACTCTGAGTGGATGGATGAACACTTATTCTGAATGTTTTTCTGCTTTCGGTTTCAGTTGCCACCGCACTTAACGTATTGCTTTGGCCTGTGCTAATTTCGAGGCAGCAACTGTGATTAATAAGCTGCCATAACGTGCTATCAGAGAACAGCAGCAGCAACGCAGCGCGGGGCCATTCATCTTCTAGACAAAGAGCAGCGCCAAAGTCCGGCCCAGACGAGTCAGCCTGGCAGATAGACTCCTCTTCCTTCGGTGCTTCGTTGCCGAGGTGCTGAAGCTACAGCATGGCCTTGAGCCAAGAATTATGTCTGCAATTACTCTTCGGGTTGTCATGCGCCAAGCTCTGGGGAACTGTGCCCGTGTCCGGGTGCTCCTCCTCTGCTTCTGGTTCTATTTCTAATGCAAGTAAAAGTGCAAGTTGCCAGCTGCCAGTTACGATTATGGAACTGTGCCACTTGCCGCATGTTCTGTCTTCTTTCTAATGGGGCACTGGCACTTAATTACAGCTTGTTTGGTCATGTTGCAAGTCAGCGTGTTGCCGATGCCGATGATGATACCGATACCGATACTGAAGCTGAAGCTCAAGCTGAAGCTGAAGATGCTCCTGCCTGCACCTTGGCACGTTGCAGCGTGTGAAATGAATGTTTGTTGTCAGAGCGTGGCGCATGTTGTTGATATCATCGAACATACCCCCCACTTATCTTGGGAAACCATCGGATTTCAGCATTTTGTACGTTGACATGTGGAAAAACTCTTCAGTTCAGCGCGCTCTGAGTCACCAGCACTAAGCTCCTGCGTTGGGGCCACAAGGCCAGGCCTGAACTAATTAATACCAATTACCTCATGGAATGAATGGTCAGTGCGAGTGCCAACGCCTCGAGCTAATTGAGTATCAAATAATGGCCAAAAGTGCCTTACATCGAGTGCCCAAACTGATGCCAGCTCGACAGTTTCCCAGGCCCCAAGGCCGCAGCGACACGCGGAAATCGCCGTCAGTTCAATTAGCACTACCCAAAGGTTTCAACCTCTTTCCCACCAATCGCCAAAACACACAAAACACTCTGTGAGTGACAGCACAGACACCACCCGAGCTACCGTTTCGATTTTCAATTCTTGTTTCGGGTATTTTTTGTCGTATTTCTGCTTGGGCGTTACAAATAAAAAGCTCCTAAATTGCATTGCGTCCCGTGCATGCCAAAAAGTCAAACCTGTAGCTGAAATCGAGCAACGCTTTGTGAAATTACAATCTGAAGGTTGACCGCAGTAGCGGCAGCAACGGCAGCTGCTCTGACCTTTACTTTTGGTGTCTTTTTGAGGCGGTGTCGTTGACATTTCTGCTGCTCACTTTTCGTATCAGCTACTTGATGATTTAGTTTTAATTCGGTTTTGCGTCACAGCTGAATCATAGCTATGAAGGACTTGTCTGTGGGCAGAGTGTAAGAATAAGGGCGTTCATCATGACGTATGCTCAATGTGTGGCAAGTTTTTGCTTATCAATCATACGGCCCACATACGGCCCCATACGCAGAGTACTCTTGCGAGTACTTGCCTCTCCTTCTGCTGCTTTTTAATGTACTCTGTTTGTGTGTGTGTGTGTTTCAGCACGATTTAAATCGTAAAACAACACGATCGATCAGGCAGAGAGTTTTGGCTGTGGCTGCGACGGCGACGGCGACGGCGACTGTCGCTGTGCCATGCGGAAATTGTTTGTACAACATGGGCTAAAACAAAGGCGCCACCGAACATCATGCAAAACAATTCATTATTAATAATTCTGTTATTGTTAAATTAATTCTTTGCTGCTGGCCAAGCTTAAACAAACAGCCAGAACCAGCTGCCGCTGCTGTTGCTGTTGCTAATTTCTCAAGTTTTGAAACCAAACCAAAGTACAAATGTTGGCTAAAAATTTGCCTAGCCCGTTTTCTCCCACTTGTGGCTCAAACGGTTTTCGTTGTTTTTGTGTGCTTATTTTTGTGTGTATTTTTAATGTAGCAAGGTCGTTCGTTGGCCGTTCGTTCGGTTGCCGCCAAAAGCAATTTGTAATGATTATTAAAACAACGAGCTGCTGCTTGGTATGCTCTTGCACCGGCTGCAAGCAACCAACCTGCCACCCGAACATTCCCATTCACCCCAGGCCGGGCTCACTGCTGCCATTGTCTCTACCACTGGTAGAGCCATAGCTGTTGCCATTTGCTGTTTGCTGTTTGCTGTTTTGGTTTTAATTGAAATAACAAAAAACAGTAACAAGGCAGTGGCTGCTGAAAAATGATTATACGGGGGATTACAACATGGCAAGGCAGGCATTCTTGGGCAATTATTGCCACACATCGCAGCCTTTCGTTACGTTTCATTTTGCCCAAGATCTAATGTGATTGAATACCCCACAGCCATGAGCCGGACACTTGAGGAGTTCTATTTAAAGCCCCGCCAAACTATCAACATTCTTTCGCTGTTAGCTCAGCGACGGCGTCTGCGAGTGTTGGCCAAGAAAAACAATCAATTTGGCAGCATGATAATTGAGTTGTTGTGAAAGGGAAATCCATGCACACTCTGTCGGATGGGTACATTTGGGGGGGGTGCGCCACACCCCCCACGCTATTTCAATTTTAGATTTTTAGCAAATTGCATTCGAGCCATATAAGAGCCAAGTGCCATAAACGGATAAAAGTCTGAAGCTCGAGCGCCTGAATTATGTCGCTCGTTGAGTAAATCAACGCAGAAATCCCAAGCCAAATAAAGTAGCTTGTCGCATGGGAGGGGGAAATACCCAGCGATACATCCGCCACGGGAGCGGCAAGGAAATCAATTCAAATCAAATCAGAACTAATTCACACGCTCAAAATGGACAAAGCAACCGAAAAGCCAAGACAGGCTGGCGGTTTTGTGGGGTGTGTATAGAACCTGTACGTACCCTGGAAGCTCAATTTAAACCCTGAACCTACTGAAAAGTCCACTTGCTGGCATTATCTTTAGCAGCAAGTCAGAGCTTTCGGTGAGGGAGCGGAGGGTGCGTGCGTCATGCCGCTGTCCAGACAGTGAAGAGTGAACGTGGCTGCTCGGCCGTCGACAGGCATCTGACGGAGCAGTAGCCAAGACACCGCGAGTGATCACTCGGCCCCGGCCCCGGCTTCGGCTTCGTCTTGGACTGCAGCTTCGTGCGCCGCCTCGTTGGCTCTTCGGCTGTGGCCGTGGTGTGCGTGCTTTTTGGCGCTTTTGCGGGGCTGTCTTGTGGCCGGGCACACCGTTAGTTCGCCAGTTGAAATACACAGCTTGCGGCGAGCGGTTCTTGCGCGCGCTTCTACCACGCCTAACTCCACAGCGAGCGACTTACTAACCAACCAACAGCAGAGCCTCAGCAGCCAGCAGCAGCAGCAGCAGACGAACGTCGCGTCTGAGTCGCGTTAGCAGAGTTCTGAGAGTGCAAAAACCAAAAACAAGAATAGAAACAAATTTAACAAAAGACAAACCCCACGTATTACTTAACGAATTTAACGCAACACAACACACACACACAAAATATAAAAGTTAAGCGTGTAATTGTGTGGAGAAACTTGGTCCAGTGATTGATTGGTGTCTCCGATTGGTGGGCGTTGCGAGCCGAGTGCTGAATCAGACTCAAGAATCAAACCCCCAACCCAAAGAACAAACAGTGAATTATTTGGATACAAAGTGACAACGAACGGACACTGCGCATTGCACATTGCAAGCAGGGTGAGTACGCTCTCAGTCGCAGTCTCTTTCTCTCTTTGTGTCTCCCTCTCTCTCTCTCTCTCTCGCTCTGTGTCGACCTTGGCATTTGGCTAAATTGATTTTGTCGCTAATTGAAACGAATGCAGCATGAGGATTTCATTTGATTTGATGTGATTGGCAAGCATTTCTGGAGATTGTCCAAGACGAGAGATGCGAGCTGTGTTCAGGCATTTGTAATTAGCATTTGGCTCTGTGTCTTATAAATAAACATCGTTTTTATCGTCGTCTGTCTGTGTGTGTGTGTGTGTGTGCTAAACGCCAAAGGCCACAGCCAGCTGTCCATGAGTGTTAAATAAAAGCTAAAAAGAATATATGTATATAAAAGCTGAGCATATCTTGCATGTAAATTACAAAATCAAGTTCGTTGCCTGCGTCTTTTGTTTGGCCTGCACAAAAGGTTCTTTGAACATGAAGTAGAAATAGAAACTAAGCCACTGGCTGCATGTGGCTTACACTAGTTGTTCATGTATTTGTGGACTGTGGAAAACGGCAACCTTCAACGCGGCCCAGTCCCCACTCTGGGGGCAGTGGGAAAACCTGTTGTTGTCCGCAATGCGTGTGCTTAATTTACACGCAGATTAGCGTAATATAATTTCATATCTTTATTAACCGAAAAATGTCAGCTTCAGTCTCAGCTTTAGCCACAGCCACAGCCACAGCCACAGCCTCAGAGATCTGCTTTGCCTTGGACAGAATTTATGAGCGATTTAATCTCGGTTTCGCCCGAAACACTTGATGCATACAAAGTTCCCCAAAACCCACAAAAAGATACACAAAGATTGGCAATAAAATTGTGCCGTCGGATCGCGCTTCACGTCATGTGATTTGTCTGTTGACTGTTCTACCCTTTGGGCCAACTATCAAGTCTTCCATCTTCCCGGGGGTCTTTGGCCTATGCGCCGTTTTTTTCCAGCTTTTGTTGTTGAATCATAGTACATGCCTCCCATAAACATATGCCAGAACTTCTGCATGGATATCTAGAATGGGGAAAGACTTATTTGCATGCCAAATGGAAGCTTAATTAGGCCACCAAAAGCCACAACACATTTGTTTAGCTCCAGCTCTGATGGCCTACATTTGACGGCTGTCTCGGGGTTCGGCTGCCGGACCAATCTCTTGTCATTTGTTAAGTCTTTCGCCCCTGAATTATGTCCACGCAGATATCGGTGCTAGAATTTTACACCCAATTATTCACGCAATTGTTAATTATGCGTTTGATTGTGCCAGCAACGGCTCCAATTTCAATTTGAAACCGACTTTAATGAAGTCTAATTAACAGCGAAATACTCGTACATGCGGAGCTGAGCGGGCGGCCTTTGTTGAAGTAGCTATGGGTCTTTTTCCTGCTCTTTAATTATATTTATATACAATATACAATATATGTTGAACAGCGAATACCGAACGAATGCATTGTGTCTGTCTGTCTGCCACATTGATTGGCAGAAATCAGCTTGAAGAGTTTTCATTTCTATGATGTAATTCGGGGCTGTAGCGATTGTTGAATGTTGAGTGAATCACAAACTGTCAATTATCGACTGCAGTCGATGCCAAAGAATTAGCATAACCAAATTGCGTTCGATGACTAATTGAAACAGGGCAACATTAGCGGGGATCCATAACGAGAGGAGGCACTTTTAATTAACCAAATCCATTCGGCATGGCAGCCAAGTCTTGGCACATCTCTGCTTCTACCATAATTCCCTTATTCTAATATTATTTTAGGCATTTTATGCGTTGTTCAAGAACATTGTGGCACGGCACTTGTTCGGGCCTAAGAATAGATCGAGCCACGAAACGTGCCTGGCCGCCACATACAAAGAGATTTTTGCAAGTAATTTCGAACACTAAAAACAATGTCGGGGCTGTATAATAATAATCACTCAATAGCAAAAGCAATAGCAAAACCAAATGGCAAATAACAACAGCAAAAGCGGAAGTCCAAGGCAATGTTGAAGCCACACGAAAGTGCTGTGCAACAACTCTTTTTCTCTCCCCCTCTCCCCCTCGCTCTTTCTGTCTCTATATTTTTTTTTTTTGGTTTTTGTTTGTTTTGTTTTTTTGTGATTTATTTTTTTGTGTCTTTTTCTTGCGCTTTTTTGACGCCTTCCTGGCACGAAATACTTTGGTGAGAATTGCAAATTCTCAGCCAGCAATGGCAGAGTGAAATAAGTGAAAATATTATGAAAGCCCCAGCCATGGCGGCAAGTGAAAATCGGAATTTATAATTTTCGTGTGCCGATTTTTTTCAACCGCAAGAAAAGGTGCCCCCAGGCAGCTGCCACTGCCACTGCTGTTTACTCAGTCAGTCTTTGCTGCAGCTGATGATGTTGATGTTGATGATGGTGATGGTGATGCAATCCGCTCGACATGCACATCAAGTGACAGAGCAGACATTGCGCATACGCCGCATTGTGCAGGCTGCTCAAAAAACAACTACCGCCCCACAGAGATGAAAGCCGAGTCGAGCCGAAAGCAGCAGTGGAGTGGCAGCAGCTGCCAAAACAAGAAGCCAAAAGTTATTATGACAAATGCAAACCCTAGCTTAGGGAACACTCGGAAGCTTGTTAAAAGAAAGCAAAGAGAACCAAGAACAAGCTGCAAGCAAAACCTGAGAATGTATACCAACAGAAGTCATATAAATAAACAGACTCCCCCCCGATGTGTGTGGCCACACACACACTTGTCGCTCTGGGTACGAGTTTGTGTGTGTCTATTTCCCACCTGAATTTCCATGAAGTTGCGTGCCCTGCTCATCATCGTCTTCTCATCATGATGTATGAACATCATGTGGTGCAGCAACAATATGTAATTTTAATTTTCTTGCTTTTCGCTTTTCGCTTTTTGTCGCCATGCCCTGCCCTGCCCTGCCCTGCCCTGCCATGCCATGCCATGCAGACCGCGGCGGAGGGGGAGCCAAAGTGCCAACTCATAAATATGTAAGCCACTGTTTTTGTTGTTAATGTTGTTATTGTTACTGTTATTGTTGTGTTGTGTTTGCAACAATTGAACAAACACCCGCGCGACATTGTGCAAACAATTCAGAGTCAAACAGATTTCTGGTTGTACGCGTTGGAGCGACTTTTGTTTTTATTTCACATTTAAATCATTGTGTGTGGCCATTAAAAGGCATCCCTGGCAACTGAAAAGAAATTTTCAATTTAAATTTGTAATATTTTTTGTTTGAATTTGAATGCAAAACAAGAGAGTAATCTCGTGCCTGGCCCCATCATAATTGTGTGGCATTTAAAATGCACCAGAAACTGGCTTTGCGAGCCACACATTTTATTGCCATCCAAAAGTAAGAGCAAAATATTGCTCCCGAGCGATGATAAATGCCCCGAAATAATATGTAAACCCGTTCCAGCCGGACATGTAAAGAACGGCTGGGCAGGGCCCACAAAATATTCAGAGACCCGTTCAACTTCGCTTCGGTTCGGTTCAGCACTTTCAAGGTTGTGGCGTCAAGAACAGTGCAGAAAACAGTGCCACAAAAAAACTGAAACAGAAAGGCAAACAAAAACTCGAGCAGCTTGCAATTGGGTGCGGGTCTCTGGTTGACAAGTCTATGCCTTCAGCTCGGACACAGACACGCGCTAAGCTTTGAAAGGCCTCCCAAAATGCAGCAGTTGCATGTACTCGTGGCATTATGTGTGGCGTGGCGTGGCACATGCCAGACCCATAACCAGAGCCCCAGTTGCGCAATTGCAGCCATGAATCATAGGGCCCCCTCTCCGCGTTCCGCTCCATCCAATTAGTCGCACAGCAAGTAAGCCGCTTAGCGAGCACAGACAAAGGAGCTGCTGCTGGCAAAAGACTTCCTTCTGCGCCATGGCCTTGGGTACGCCGCTACGTTCTACGATACGCACGCACAGAACCGTTTTTAGCGCTGCTGCTGCTAAAAATAACCCACAAACGACCTTGGGGCGGAGCAGAGCGCTTACATAATTAATTGCAATCGGGTTTTGGTGTCCCAGCAGAGCAGGGAGCATGCGGAAAAGCTACGCTTGGCTGGCTGCAAGGAAGTTGGGGCTAGTCACGAAACTGACAGGCGGGGATCATCGCATCGATTAGCACTTGACTCGATGCACTCGAAGGGGGAACCAAGAGTTGGGGCGAGAGTGAGAGATGATCCCTTTCAAGTGTGCGCTGGATACCGCAACCACAATAAAGCAACACAACGGAGTAATGGATTCATGAGTAAGACAGTAGAAGCTATAAACTAAGCAGCGAACCAAGAATTAATCACTTTTCGTCCATGCAAGCAGAAGTTTTAATTGTCAAATGCAGTTTAACCAAAAGGCCAGCCAGATAATTAAATTTGCTGCCCCCATCTCTCTCTCTCTCTCTCTCTGCGTCTCTTCCGCTCCCTCTGCACTGGCTGAATGCGATCATCGCCAAAAAATTAACATCACGTTCGGCATACAAAAAGTTGTTATGTATATTTATTAGCAAAATCAGCGGCCAGCAGCCAGCAACAGCCACAAAAAGTTCTCTGGCAATGGGGTTTGGTGAAAAGAATGAAATGTTATGCGAATATATTATACAATATAGAGAGAGAGAGAGAGAGAGAGAGACTCATACATAATACCAGTCGAAAGAGAACAAAAAGTGAACCATTGACGTAGGACACAACCGAAAACTTACTCACATCAGTCGAAAATAGCCGATGAAACAGAACACGCAACACTGAATGATGGCTCGGCACAGCCTTTGGGCTTTACTAACTACTCCAGCAGGCGAAGAGGTCAAAGTCGTGGCTGAGCCACACACTGACTCATGAATGAAAGTGGAGCCATCATCAGCCAGAGTATGGGTGGTTAAGCACAATTCATAAAGATCATTCCATGATCCATTATTTTAGCTACCCGCACAAGTAAATGTGTGAACTCGGAGTTGGCACAGTTTTTGCACCAACTTCAGCTGAAACTCAAGCCATACAAAAACTAGAACAAAGATTTTTCAATATCTCAAAAGACGGGCCGAAAGAAGTGTGGGCGTGTCTCACAGAATATTATTTGCCATAAATCTAAACATTAGCCAGAACACAGACACAAAACCAGTTGTGTGTGCTGTTTTTTTTTGTTGGTTTTTGGAAATTTCGCTGTGGCCAAAACGGATCTTCGATCAGCGATTGCTTTGGAGACAGCCAAGTGCGTGACATTTATCAGTTTTTATGGCCATTCGGTCCGTTAATTAAAGAACCAACGCCAACGCAGGGCAAATAGAAAGCTAAAGCCAAAGTCAAGCAGGGGTCGGCGGCTTCAATGAATTGAATCCGATTCTGAATGCTTGACGGGAACGAATCGACAGAATCGTTAAAGCAAAGCCTGCAGTTCTGGGCAATTGAGAAAACATTTCAATTGGGCCACGACTCTGGTACTGCATTAGAAAATGCAATGCGTGTCGTGCCCTTAATTTTCCACACGCTCAGAAATGTCGCAGCCAAGATGCGGAGTGGGAAGTCGTGGTGGAGCGAGCGGAGCCTCCCTCCCCAGGGTTCATCGATACAGTTTAATGGGCAAACGGAATCTGTTTGCAGGCCAAGACTCACTTTCATTGCCAGTCGATGAGGGCTGTGTGTGTGTGACACACATTTATTGGTAAATCGCATGAAGCAACAATTAATGCCAATCACGTGTACGAGTGGCAGTCCACCTGCACAGCAGAGCACTGCTGGATTTTGTCACAAACTGTTGGCACTGGCGCGACGCATAAACAAATCAAACTTTGACTTTGAAGAAAACCCCAAATGGCCAATTGAAATGCCATGCAAGTGGCACTCGCTCGCTCCGTCTCCAGCCAAATCAAAAATGCAAAACAAAGTGGCCAACAAAGTGTTTAACAACAATCAAGGCACAGGGATCGGGGCAGCTCAATTAGAGGCGGTGACATTGGTGATTCGATCGACCCAAGGAGTGTGGCTTAGAGTAGAGCCCGGCACAAGCTGGAGACTGTTCCATTCTGTTCCGTTTTGTAGAGTTCATTGGCTCGCAGATTGATTGGACTGATTGCCTAATAATCCGCGGAGTGCGTGTCCCCTTCTCCAGGGCGTAATCGTTTCGCGCCAGCAGAGCCCAAAACTTAATTGTCCATAACTAGAAGCGTCGCTACGTAATTATTTATAATAATTGTATTTGGAAAATGTTCTCTTTCAGACAGAGGAAACGCCAGCAGCCAAACAAACACACACACACAAAAATGATTTCACGCCGCAAGATCATATCGCGTTCGCTGGACAATTTGGATGCCATCGGGCAAGATGAGCAGGAGGAAGACGTCTGGCACGATCGCGAGAAACTGTTCAGGGTGAGTTGTGGCTGAAAATATGTAGCTGCAAACTGTAGCTAATCCTTGGGCCTTACGCTTTCAGGATCACATCAATGAGGTTCTGGCCAAGTGGGAGCAAATCGACGATGAGATCTGGGCCAAGATTATTGTCTTTGAGAAGAATCGACGCGTGGCCAAGGCCTATGCGCGCTCCTCTGTGATAACCATTAATGGGTCCAAGAACGGCTTCGATGGTGTGCGGTGAGTAGGACTGCCCTCAAGGACTGCTCCGAGCTCCCCTCTAATAACCGAATATTACCCTAAACCCCTAAACAGCATTGGGCTGAATGGCTTCGAGAATCCCATGCGCGACTCCGAGACGAAGGTCATCAAGAAGTCCATTGGCGATGGCTTCAAGGTCAAAATGGACGAAATAGGCAACATATTCATCAAGCGTTATGGCAAGAGCAACATCTTCGTGAACAACACATCGGGTGGCAATGAGGAGACGGTCATTGGCGGTGACATTATGCAGATGCCGCAGATGTCCCTCAGCGGCGGCACCTCCGCCAAGCTGTTCGACATGAAGAAGTTCCAGACGAACATTAATCGAGAGTTTGCTCGCACCTATCCGGAGCGGGGCAGGCTGGAGCGCCAGTGCCTGTCGGCGGTGTCGCTGGTCAAGTCAAACAATAATCTAATCAACACTCCAGTCTGGATACTCGTGGTCAATGTGGTGGCCATGGACATGCTGAGGAGTCGCCTGCAGACGATGCCCAAGTCGCTGGACGCGCTCGGCATGCGGGTGCCGCTGGCGCAGAGCAGCGAGGATCCCTACTCGACGATCGAGAGCCAGGTGGGCCTCATCTATCCAACGCCCGCCGCCTCCGATGACTCGCAGAACTCGCAGCACTCGAGCCACAGCAGCAAGGGGCGACGCAGCGTGTTCAGCGCCGCCTTCCTCAACGAGGGTCCCTACATGCCCAAGGTGAGTTGCTCTCGATTGGCAGACAACTCCGCTTTGTGCTCACTTCCTTTCCCCCTTAGCCGGACTACGAGGCTGCCGGATCGCTGACACCCATCTATGCGGAGAAGAAGCGGCAGAAGAGCAGCGCGCAGCAGCGCAAGAAGCAGGACGATCCCTACTACTGCGGCCTCCTGGCACGCATTCCCAACTTCATCAAGTCCTCGAAGCAGCCGTGCAGCGGTGCCAGCAAGCCCAAGAAGGAGCCGAAGATCTCACGCAAGGTCTCGGCCCAGCACCTGCAGCATCAGCAGCATCAGCAGCAGTTCCTGCAGCCGCCACAGCCCATTCCCATAGCCACCTTCCACCACTCGTACTTCCCCTACAAGCACTATCCGGCACAGCATCGTCTCTCGCAGTCGCAGATGTCGCTCTGGGATGCCCGCAGTCTGATCAGCGCACATGGTGGGTTCAATGTCAACATTTTTGTACTAAACCTTTGCTAACTCTGTTGTCTCTTCCCCACAGAATGAACGACATGGATGGGCCCTAATTTATTCAACGTGTAGCATTAGTTTTACGAATATTTAGTCAAAGTTTACGATATAAAAATGATCAGTGGAATGCATTTCGCTCAGTTTTGTGATAAATGATGCGAAATGCAGCCATTTACTACACATTTATCAGCAGTTTACGTTTAGGGAACCAGAGAGATTTAATAATTATGCAATTTGTAATAACTAATTAAAATTTTGCCATAGTTTTTTTAAATCGTTTAAGACTGAGAGAATGTCCTAGAGCACAATTAAGCGCGAGAGACCGAATAGCCAGATGGGAATGAGATTGAGAATGTCATAATGTCATAAGCAAGTAATTTTGCTACTTTAGGCAAGTCCAATTTATTGTTTATTTTTTATTATTTTGCTGTACATAAATTTCATATGTAAATAAGTTCGAATAAAATATGTAAAAGACATTTAAATGCATTACAACTATGAGTGTTTTCTTGTAGAGGGTATAATTATTAAAGATTGAAATATCCCGTCCAGTTCCATAGCAGTTAGACCTGCACACATTGTTACTGAATGCTATAAAACTTGAAACCTTAGCTCTTTGTGTACCGCGACACGTGCATGCAATCGTAAGCGTAATCGAAGCGTAATATATGGCAATCAATCTAGTAAGTCAGCCAATCGTGTGGAGAATTGAATGAGAGTTGTAGTTAAAATACAGTTTCAAAGCTGATAGCCCTAAAAAGCTGGTAATATTAAACAGAATACCAAAGGACAGGAAAACCATTTTAGATATACAGTATATTTGCGGTATATTTAGAAAATGAAAGAGTATATTTCCGACGGTTTGTCGGTATATTGTTTCGCTGTCAAACGGTCACACTTTTCCAGCTGCATTTTTACCTTGTTGTGGCGCGTTTTTCTAAACAATTGTGTGCAATATAAGTAGCAATATTGTGCCGAAAACCCCTGCAGGCCATGGATAAGTTCTTGCAGCGCAATCCCCCATGGGCAACAAAGGCCTACGAGGTGCCCGGCGCCAACGCGGAAGAGAAAAAGCTGACAACGCAGCACGCTGGGCCACCACAGCGGCGTCCATTGCAAGAGCAGCAGCCTGAATCGAATGTAACCCCCAAGCGTCTCAGTCAGCCCCACTATGCAGCAGGTTGGCTTTGTGTTTTATGCAATACATATTGAGTAATCGTTTTGGGTAGATAGCTATCAAAATTAGATGTAACTGAAACATATACATACACAAACAATGTGGCAAATTGATCCTGAAATCGCTAACCAGATTTGTTCTTCTTGGATAGACACGTTGCGGGCCACGGACAAGATGCCAGAAGTAAATGCTAGTCCAGCAAAAACGTACCAGCCATGTCCCGTGCTCCAGGCCGTACCGCCTTCGAATGGTGTGACAACGCCCACATCCATGCAGGCCGGACGCTTGGCTCGCCTGCAGAATGACCTCAACAGTCCCAGCGCCACACTTCGAGTGCGTGCCATGCGCGCTCTAAAGTAAGTGAAATCTGCAGGCCCTTGCGAATGCAACTAATGTACAATTTGCTTTGTCGCGCAGAAGTCCCGCCAACACAGCCTACAATGTGTTTGATGTGTCGCACACCGAACAGAATATCATCTCTGCCGACGAGCGTAATCCCAAGGCATCGCCTTCGCTGCCAGAGATCCTCAGCCCCGTTGTGGTCTATGTGGAGGTGCGCAGCGGCAATGACAATCGTTCGGATGGTGTCAAGACAATCATAGCCAAAATGGGTGCCCAGGTCAACGATCGTCTGCTGCGGTGAGTACAACGCCTTGATACTAACTGAATGAATCTCCTGCTGAAAGCAAGTTCTCCTTGTCCCTCAGCAACACGACGCATGTGGTCTTCAAGGATGGTCTACTCTCGACCTACAAAAAGGCCATGGAGTGGAAAATACCCGTCGTTTCCATACTGTGGATTGAGGCCTGCAAGGTGCAACGAAGGATTTGCGAACCCGAAAAGTTTCCCATCAGCAATTTGCACAAATATGAGTATCCCGAGCTGTACGGCAAGATAACGGTGAGTGGAGATTACTACTTATTTTTAAGCTGTGGGAATACATAAATAGATAACAGAACTCTGTTTGGGTTGCCCCTCCATGTCGAGCCAGCCGTGTGTTCCGTTCCAAACTTTATCAATCATAATTGCCAGCCAAAGGTCGACGCGCCATTGGCACGATATTTGTGAATGGCGAGGTAGCAGCGAATGGTAGCAGCTAAACTCAGAGTTAATCAATCAATGATGGGGAGTACCAGTTTATGGCCGTGTTCGGGCTCCCCTTAATGGGCTACTCAGGGCTTAAATAGTTTTCTTTATTGCAGACATAAACACATTAAAATTGAATTTGAAAATGGCTGAACAGATAGCCGCCCGGGCGGCGTCTTATCAGCCACTTGTGTTGGGTCTGCTGCTACGCGGCAAAATGATTGTTTAATCCGAAATAAATACCAAGTGAACGCAGGGCCATGGGCCGTCTGAAATTGCACGTACCCCAAACACTGAGCGGCGACTATTGGGAACTCGTCATGTCTGACAGGTTCTTATCAGTGACAAGCACTGTCAAGCAGTCTGTTATCTAATTTAATTTGCGCTAGGCGAGGCGAGGCCCGAGTATATCGTAGGGCCAGGGCCAGGAACTGTTGGACGGGCCAAGGAGGCCGCCTGTCCAGGCGAGAGATTGCACATGAGATGCACTGATCGTTTTGCATACAATAAGTTTTATTGCTTACATATTAGAGACAGTTTAAAAACATACAAGCCACTGGATGCTGCTGAGCTGCTGACAACTTAAAACCTAATTCAGATGCACGTCTGTTTGTATTCCATCCGAGAATGCATTAAATCTTCGTCGTCTCATTTGCATAACTCGCTGGAATGCAGGCCTATTTATAGAACATTTAACACTAAGTTAGATTATTAGATTCACGTTTTCGGGGAACTGCTGGCTGCTGTTGGGGGAACGTTCCACGTAGCGCCGCCTGGGCCCAAGTATTTCTGAGATTTGTACAATGCGCGTGTCGCTTTCTATTTACATAAAAGTGGGGGAATGAGCGTTAAGTACAATGGAATCCTTGCATTACACTATTTTGCGAGTCCTGCGCTGGCGGAGCGAGGCAGGCATTTTGTAGTTTTGGTATGGGAAGGCCCTCTCATGAGAGCGCCACTTCGAGGCACATCATTATCAGGAATCCAGAGACAGTGCCCCACGTGGCAATCGTTCCATTGCCGCTGGCATGCGCCTCGGGCAGAATGTCGTCCGACACAATGTAAATCATGGCTCCGGCCGCAAATGACAGCGCATAGGGCAGTATCAGGTTGGCAAATGTCACCGCCACGGCGCCCAGCACACCGAAGATGGGCTCGACCATGCCGGACAACTGTCCGTACCACAGAGCACGGCCCACACTGAAGCCGGCGGCATGCAGGGGCAGACTGACGGCCAAACCCTCTGGGAAGTTCTGAATGCCAATGCCAATGGCCAGGTTGCGGGCGCTCTCGAATGTGGATGAGTTTGAGGTGCCGATGGCTCCGAAGCTCACGCCCACCGCCAGTCCCTCGGGAATGTTGTGCACGGTGATGGCCACCACCAGAAGCATGATGCGCTTCCATTGAGAGAGCGCCTCCTGGGCGCGCTTCTCCTCCTCGCTGGTGGTGTAGGTGCACTGCTCCAACTCGTTGATGCTGGCCTTCTTGCGGCGTCGCGACTCGCCGCTGTGCTGCACGCTCAAGCAGTCGGAGAAGCTCTCCAGACTCTTGGCGGCGAGGCGGTCGCCGGTGCCGTTCCCGTTCCGCTTCAGATCCTCGATGGCAATGTCCGCCTTGTCCTTGCTCGACTGCGTCATCTGAATCATCATTTTGGTGCTGTTCAGGCCCAGATAGGACATCAGCTTGTCGCAGCCGTAAACGAAAAAGGATCCGAGTAGAAAGCCACCCGCTACGGGCACAAACGAGTACACTCCGTACAGGTGCGAGCTCTCGGCCATTTCGATGGCCGGCTTGAGCAGTGACCAGAACGAGGCGGCAATCATGACGCCAGCCGCAAAGCCAAGGGCCGCGTCCAGCGACCTTCTCTGCGTACCGCGCACAAATATCACCAAGGCGGCACCGGCGGCCGTCAGCCCCCAGGTGAGCAGGGTGCCCAGCAGGGCCTGAGTTACGGGTCCGTAGCCGGGAATCATTTTTCTGTCTTCTGTGCTAGTCGCCGCCTGGTACTTGGCTCTTGTTGCGCTCCTCCAAATTAGTTTGAGTTATGTACGTGTTGTGGCTGAGACTCTTATCGGAGTACTGTGGCAGTTCGGGCAAAACAAGTTTCTTAATTGTTTCCCCAGCTGTCGCCGCTCCACCGCAAGAAGCTGCTGCTTGTCTGTTAATTGTTTACTTGCTCTTACAGCAGATGCGCACGCCCTCGAGGCAAAGTGCCACGTTCCGTGCCGTGCACTGATTCGTGTCTAGTATTTCAGCCGAATAAACAAAAGACTTGCAGCTGGAGAACCGAACAATAATAGTATATGTGATGTATGTAGTTTTGTTTTCTTTTCTAAAGTTCCTTCTTTGGTTGTAGTGTAGTCGAGTCGTGAATGGGTTGGTTGAACACTTGTTGCTTATCGCTCACTAGAGGAAGTCTCTTCGAACGGTTGTGCTTGTGTGGGTTGACAATAATTTAAATGGAATGCGTAATACTGGTGGTGGTGTACTAAGTTTAAGAACTAATTGAACGCGGCGACGAGTGGGAATGACTGAGCTGACAGCCCTGTCAAGAGCAATTTTTATAGGGCCGCTGGGAGGCGGCAGCTGTGAAACAATCGATAGTATCGTTAACTGTCGCTTCTATGGTTATCGTCTCTAGTGCCCGTTGTTTGGTGATGGGTAAAGAAAAACGGCTCAAACTATGTTTGAACATCCCACAACTAGTAGTTTTTGGTGGTGCAACTGTAAATGAATGAACTATTTTTGAAAGCAATTTTATTTCGAATAAGCATTTAAACTATCGATGAACGGAGAGTAACATCCCTTCCTGACAGCCAGCTAGTGGTAACGAGATAAGCGCTTAAGAGATTAAACAAAAGCCAGTAACGGCACTGATAGCACGTAGTTATAAACAAATAAAACAGTGTTTTTAGCCAACGCGTGACCGACAAAGCCAGTTGCGGCATCATCCGCCGCAGCAGGCACAATAACAAGAAAAGAAAGGGCATGAGCTCCATCGTAATTAAGCTGACCGGCCGCACTCTGTTATTAATCAACTGCCACATCCTTTGCAGCGTGTTCGGTGCATGCAACCAGGCTCGGAGCTTAACAAACGTCCACCAAAACGGCCAGCAACGCCCACATCAACCACCGACAAAGGCCCAGCATCGGACAGCAAGCGAACTGCTTTTGCTACGCCCACTAACACGGCGAAGGTACGTTCCTAAAGTGTACGCCAGAGTAATCCTTTTAATCATATTTCCCTTGTTCTTTTCTCAGAATGAAATCAGTCATTTCTTCAAGGCACTCAACCACAACAAGCAACTGGCTGCGGAAGAGGCGGCCGAGTCGCCTGCCACTAAACTACTTAACAGGTTTGTCCTTGTCATGTACTGAAAAGTGTACTACATAACCGATTCCTTTTTTCACAGGATATCCAATGGCAACTATACGCCACTGCGTCTGGGCACGCCTGCCAAGCCAGCTGGCAGTGGAATACAAGATCCAGATATACCTCAGAAGAGTGGCGACACCTCCAACGACAAACCGCAGGCCCAGAAGAGTTTGAACTTTAATGGGGCAACTGGCACCGATGAGCCGCTGCGGCCTGCCAAGCCACGACCCCGCCGTAGCACAGCAGAGCCCACGCCAGTGACCACACCGGTACGCACCAGTCGCCGACGCAGCTCAGCTCATATTCCCATGACTAGCAAAGAGGACGTAGCTCAGCCTGCCGCCGAGCCAGAGCCAGAGCCACGAATGTCTCGCCGACGCAGTACGGCGCATATTGCAATGGCCAGCAATGAGGTTGCTACTCCGCCTCGAGAGCCACGTCCGCTGCGTCGCTGCAGCTCAGCTCATATTCACATGGCAAGCAGTACGGATGCTGCTGCAGAGCCAGAGCCACAGCTGAAGCGTCGCCGCAGCTCAGCGCACACTGCCATGGCCAGCAATACGGTTGCTGCTCCATCCCCGCAGCCAGAGTCAAGAGTGACACGTCGTCGCAGCTTATTGCTTCCGGCTGCCAAGGACCCCCAGGAACTGGCACCGAAAAATGTATTTGCCTCAATTGCCGAGGAGCTGGCTCCCGTAGATGAACCTGCTGGGGATGCTATCAACTTGAAGGATCCCAACAAGACCAATTTCGTACAAAATTCGCTGGAGATGAGCGTTGAAATGCCGTCGCAAGTTCTACATCGGGAGGAGAAGCGCGGCACCCTGTACACCTCGGAGCGTATGGACATAAGCAAGGAATACCAAGACCAGAACGTGCCGCTTAATGTGACTGCCAGGAAATCGCTGTACAATTCAACTATGCAAACGTCTGGACTCTTGGATGAGCACTCGACACCGCCGCTGTTCAGCTCGACTCGACTGACCAGCAGCAGGTTCAGCACTAATGTGAAACGAAGGCGCACCATCTTCAACTTGGACATGGACGTGATCAACGAGGGCATTGACAGATTGAACTCGTCTCATCGACTGTCGCTGGTGCTGGCCAGTCAGGCCGAGCTGGGTGAGTGCGGCAAGTCAGTTGTGACGACGGAAGTACCTCGGGCGGAGGAGAATCCCCCGAGTGAACCAAAGAGACGTCGCCTATTCACGCCCAACGAAGTGGTTGTGATCTCACCCCCAAAGTCAAGTAAAAAACAGCGTATAAGCCTGAGTGGCAACAGTGCAACCAAAAATGCATCTGCAAAGAAAAATCGTCGTCGTTCATTGGCCGTTCCCGTCTGTTCTTCGTCGGACTTTAGCTGTCTTGGTGCTCATGTTGAACATGTAGAAAGCACCGAACAATTTCTCACACCCGAAGCATCCGTAGATGGCTTCAACGACATTGAAACTTCCTCGAAAATGCAAGTAGCTGAAGTTGCAAAATCGGCAAGCAGCAATCGCCGTTCCAGTGTGATTCGTACGCTGGTGCACACGAACATGCATCATGTGCAGGTGCAGGTGATTCAAAAGGTTGGTAGCACTGTGGACACACCAACTGAGACCCAATCTAAGTAGTAAGAGTTGGGTCGGTAGACTATAGACCATAACTCTTAATGTAGCTTAGTTCTCTGTTTGTTAATTTTCGTAAATATGCATATTCAATAGTCGTTCGTCAATTGCCCATAATAATTATTTATGAAACATAAACAACACGCACTTAGCTTGTAGCAAAACTTCATTTGTAATGCTTACCCCACACTAAACTCAAATAAACCGTATCCCTGCGTACTCCGCGGTGGGGCCCTTTCTTAGTCCTACCACAACTCAACTCGATTCGTTGCCTTTAACCTCAGGCCGTACGGAGATTGCGTGGAATGCGGCTGGATCCCACTGTGACCAAGCGTACCACTCACTTGGTCAGCCTGGAGCCGCGCCGCACACTGAATCTCCTGCGCGGACTCATGCGAGGCGTCTGGATTGTCGACTATGACTGGATCCTGGAGTCGCTGCGAGTCGGCAAATGGGTAAACGAAGAAAAATACGAGCTTAAAAAATTCTCACGTGCCGTTGAGGTGAGTGTCCAGCTGCTGCGACTTCGACCTTAACCGAGCTAGTAACTCCCTCTACCCACATCAGATTTGCCGCACTGAGCGCCAGGCCTTTGGCATGCACTACCACTGCGAGCTCTTCCGCTACATGGAAACCTTCTATGTGTCCTCCCTATGCCGGCCCATAGAGTTCAACAACATAAAGGAGCTGCTGTTGCTGGGCGGCGCCAAGCTAACCGAGAATCGCTTCAAGGCAAAGTACATTATTGGTGACAAGCGACGAGCAGTGGACGATCGAATTTATCTGACTCCCTACTGGGTGCTGGATAGCATCACATCCATGCAAATCCAAAAGTTTGGCAAATACCTAATGAAGAGTGCCATTGTAACGCCCAGTGGCATTAGGTACGAGGATCCAATGGCGCGTCTAACTGCCCCAAGGAAAGATTATAACTTCATTGATCCACCACTGGTGATGGACAAATAGGTCGACGCTTTCTGTTCTACCTTCTTCAGACGAACGAAGTTACACAACGTTATTATATTTAGTCTAGACCACATATTGTTAAGCAGTTTTTCTAGAGAATTGACAATACATACAATCAGAAATAGACGCAGAATAATAAACCATAATTTATTTGAATGAACTCTGTTCTGGTGGGCGGGATGTAAATCAAACAAGTTGCTTCTTAGTCTCTTCAATGGCAAATGTTCATTCACTTTATTGGAACGCTGATTGAGGTATATTGTGTTGTCAGTTTTATTTCATTTGATTTCTTGTACTTGTACTCTTCAAATAGATTCAATTTCAGATACACTTTGTACTTAAGTGGCATCGACGACAGGGCGGGCGGTGCTTGGGCTTGATGTTGTGGATGACAAATAAATTGATGGCTGAAAATCAAAAGGCGGCAAACAAACCAAAAAGATGGTTAAAAAAGAATAATTACAAAAATAGGGTTTTTATTTTTTGTAAATAAAGTTATCGCTTCTATTCTGGTTCTTTTTTTTCATGTATACAAAGTAGTTGTGTGTGTGTGTGCAAAAGGAGGGTAAGATAAATGATACAAATCAAAGTATAAAGGTTAATTTAATCGATATAAATGCTACGCGCGCTCGCTACTCATATCCATACATAGTAAACTAAAGATCGATGGAAGGGAGAATGGATGCATGGAGGAGTGGTTGTGTTTCGTGGATGCGCTCCCGCCAATCAATCCATCATCCCATTTAGGCGGCTTCGACAGCGCTTGTTGTTGACATTCGTATCCTACGAAACTCTTTTCGATGGAAGAAATTAAACTTTTGCTTTTTCTGGAACTTCATCTTATCGTTCGTTTTGCTCATGACAGGGACAGGTGTTCTTGCTATACTACTATTGTTGTGCTTGTTGCTGCTGGTATTGTTGAGTGTTGGTTGTGTCTGCATTATGTTGTTGATTATATGCGTGGTGCTGCTGATGCTGCTTCTGCTTGCGCTTCCGCCGCTTGTTGCTGCTGCTACTGTTGTTGAGTGAGAGCAAACCAGCTACTTCTTGCCCTTGGTGGCCTTCTCGGCGGCCTTGGTGACCTTGCCACCGGAGGCATCCTTGAAGTTGACG